>NW_024704743.1:489765-621464 GCF_018977255.1 Callorhinchus milii
ATAATCTCAAGAGTTTCCTATCACAACAGTCTTCCCTTGAGTAAAAGAACAACAAACTCGTAGTGTGTGATTTTTTTTTGTGCGTGGGATTCTGGCTTAGATTTAGCACCGTTTCCCTCCCTGGTTGTTCTCAACTTTCTCTCTTTGGGTCGCTGTCTCTATTAGTTCTTTTCTCTCGTTAGGTCTCACCTCACCTACAGCTCACTTCCTGATTTAGCATCTCCCTACCTCTCAAACTTGCCTACACCTGATTGAATTTCTTTTTGACCAAGCCTTTTGGTCACCTTCCTCCCCCTCCCCCCGGCTCGGTCCCGGGATCCGTCACTGTAAAGCGCTCTGAGACGTCGTCCAGCGTGGAGGGCGCTATATAAATCCAAGTTGTTGTTGTTCTTGTTGCGCACAGCAGCGTCCCACATACAGTCGTGGATTGAGTGACAAAATTTTTTTTAAAAAAGATTATTACCGCCAGAAAAGCAATCCATCAATCGCCTAACAACTTGGCTGCTAGGTAAACAGAGGCGTGTGGAGCAAGGAAACTCACTTCACAGTATACTCTGTGAAGCTCTTTGAGATGTCTTGAAGACATGATAAGGCGCTATATCAAATGCAAGGATTATAATTATTATATCAAATGCGAGGATTAATGTTAAGTAACACCCCCACAACGCCTGCTTTAAGGAGGACAATCCCAGCCTCTCTAGACTCTCGAACAACAGAGTATTGTAGTGAAGTTTTGTGGTGCTGAATTCTGACGAGAGAGGAAGCAAGTCGGAGGTTCCTAGGCGATGGAATGCCAATGTCGTTGTGAGATAATGATAGGGTTATAAATCACCCAGCAAATCACCCAAGGGACACAAGCTGGTGTTGGATTGGCTGCAATACACAGGTACATAGAGGCCGATTGCCTGAAAAGCCAATTAGGTTTAATATTACTTTGTGTTATTATTAATGCAATCAATATTAGGTTAATTATGTTAGAATTACAGGACCACAAGGTAATTAACATTAACGCCAATTGTATTCATATTAGTCACTATATTTAACACTATTGTTTTATTACTCCAGCATTGTATTAAAATAACGCTAAAGTAATAAAATTGTATCCATTTCAACAGTAACATTGTATAACAGCAATTCAGTGGTTTCAGCAAAGCAATTTCACCCGTCTCCGTCACGAACCCATTCCGTTATTGGTGCGCGGAGTTTTGTAAGGGCCCAGGCCAGCCAACTTCACCTTCACCATCATCTTCCTCCAGTCACCACACTTTAACAGTAAACGTGTGAAGCGCTTTGAGACGTTTCGAAGACGCGAGTTGGCGCTGTATCAAATGCAAGGATTATTATTATTATAAAGTATCAACCCTGCCACAAAGAAAAGAGCTTTCCGTCTGACCATTTTTTTATGCCTAACCATTTTTGATTGAACTCCTTGAATCATTGTGTATAAATTTCTCCAGTCATCCATGCCTTATTCATTGCAAAGTAGGTCAGCAATATTTTCAGCCGGTCCTCTTTCTTTCCAAGGATGATGGCTTTTCCGTCCTGCCCTGCAGCGATGCACAAAAATATAATCTTTAAGGGTTATTTGCTATTAATGCCTTTTGCAATTTTTCACCTTAGAAACCTAGACTTGCTCCCAAAACACACAGAAAAACACACCAGTTTTGTCCATGTTAAAAATATTGTGCCGACCATAATCACGGACCTTTGACAATTTCTCCTCCCCGCTCACTCAGAATCCGAATCTGCACACTCGCCCCTCACAGCAATGTTACGTCCTTCTTAAAAGAAGAGGCCTTTGAAGTTTCTATTTCCTGCCTAATAAGTAAGTGCAATGGGCGAGAGCCATTGCCACACCAATTGATGTACCTTGTATATTTGCAGTCTTTATGCAGTTATTGGTCACATTTTTCCTTTAATATATTTGAGTCCTGAAGTGTATTGGTTAGAGTGTTCACCTCGCAAGCGAGAGGACCTGGGCTCGATTCCCAGATGGGGCAAAACCTTAGGCAAGTTTCCTTCCTCCGCAAGCCTGTCTTTACCGAGCAGTAACTAGGAACCCGGTTGTTAGTCGATTGGCGATTGGCTTTCCGGGGTTAATAATCACTTAAAAATAAATGAATAGGTCACTCAATCACAGCTGTTTGTGGGACACTGCTGAGCGCAATTGGCTGCTGCGTTTCGCCCACAAAATTTACAGTCAATTCACTTTACAGTGTACTCTGTGAAGCGCTTTGAGACCTCCATGGGTATTTTCCGGGGGTTATAATAATCCATTAAAAACAATTTGGTCACTCAATCCACGACTGCTGTGCGCAATTGACTGTCGTGTTTCACCCACAAAATACAGTCAATTTTCTTCACGGTATATTCTGTGAAGCGCTTTGAGACGTCTTGAAGACGTGATAAGGCGCTGTATCAAATGCAAGGATTATTATTAATTTGGCTGCCGTGTTTTGCCCAAAAAATAGAGAGTCAATTCACTTTACTGCTACGGAATCAAACCCGGGTCCTCTCGTTTGCGAGGCAAGTGCTCTAACCACTAAGCTACAGGACTCCTTGAATATCTCAGAGTCAAATGGCAGGAATAACATCATCCTTGGCATAAGGCTGTGATGTCACGTTGCTATACTAAGCCTGCTCGCCAGGGAAGGCCTCTCAACGCTTGGTTCACAAGCCACTTAAAGGTCACTCATGCCTTACACAGCTTGAAGGACACTGTCAATTGATACCGGCACGTCTCAGGCATCAAAGTACATCTTTGGTTGATCTCTCTGCCATTATTTATTCGCTCGCAAAATATACAGTCAAATTCACTTTACAGTGTACTCTGTGAAGCGTTTTGAGGCATCTCAATGGCGTGATAAGGCGCTATATCAAATGCAATGATTATTATTATTTATGTCTGTCATTGAAACCCAGCAGGAGTTAACTGGTGTACATGAGTGCTTTACTGTACCACTCTTTAGTTTCCTATTAGCAATACAAACTCCCAGTGAGCCATGTTTCCTTGCCAACACAATGCAGGAGGTCCTATGAACTGTTGATCATTCATTAACTTTGCATCCATCTCTCTGCAGTCAATTCACTTGACAGTACATCCTGTGAAGCGCTTTGAGACAGTTCAAAGACGTGATGAGGCACTATATCAAATGCGAGGATTATTATTATTTTTTATGAATGATCCGCAGATGTTGACCGATTCATGAGATTGTGCAGTTTCTGTCTTCAAACGAGTTCAAACCTCTTGAATGTCCCAATCCACATCTGCTATTGATGTTCCCTGCTGGCTTTCTAAATATTGACTGTTGTAACAAGTTCAGCAAGCAGTAAGGCACATTGTGGTCTCCTATTGTGATTGCATCCGCCTCCCGAAAAGAGTTACTGTAGATCTCTGGTTGAGTGACGTTTGGCACATCATGGCCAGCCTGATTCTTTTGGTCAGCCGACACAAGCGGAATAGAGCTATCAGGACCTATCAGTATTTGTGTGATTACTGCGGGTTTTTCCAAGTCCCTTTAAATATTGAATACACTTTCCAGTTCTTTCCCCATGGAATAATACTAATAACCCTTGTATTTGATATAAATCCCATCATTTAATGATAACAATAATCCCTAACACTCTGATATAGTGCCTTATCATGTCTTCGAGACGTCTCAAAGCGCTTCACAGATTATACCATAAAGTGAATTCACTGTATATTTTGAGGGCGAAATGTAGCAGCCAATTGCGCACAGTAGAGTCCCACAGTCCCAAACAGTCATGGATTGAGTGACTAAATTATAGTAATTATTTTTTTAAGGGAATATTACCCCCGGAATGTGATCCGCCAATTAACTAACAATCGGGTACATACTTCCTGCTTGTTAAACGCTCTGGGATGCTACTCCTCATGAGGGGTGCTATATAAATTCCAGTTGTTGTAGGTAAACAGTAAATTTGTTTACTGATATCTGGTTCTCTTTTGAAGGATTTTATCAACCTCAGCGGCTGCTTTTAATGATATGCATATCATAATAAGAAATTCCTTCTAATCTCCCTGACACTGCCATTTTGTCAGCGATTCACCAACAAAAGTTAATACGGTAAACTGCTGAAAACTCATCACTCCCATTGACCGGTTAGCTATACCGGCCGCTTACTGAGGTGTATAAATATGCATATTATCCGGCTGGGATATTAGCTTAAGCGATAGTAACAAGTTAAACCAGGGTCGAGTTATCAGAAGTGATCTGTTGATCTTGCCGTGCTCCTTCAGAAGCTTAACCATTTTTATGCTTTCTCTCGTTGGCTGGTCTGTTTCAGTGGGAAAAGCCCTAATTTGACACTTGGCACCTTTCAGAGTTAAAGAGAGGAGAGGTCTCAAAGTGCTTCACATAATATACTGTCAAGTGAAGTGACTGTATATTTTGTGGGTGAAACGCAGCATTCAGTTGTGCACAGCAGTGTCCTACAGCCAGTTGTTGATTGAGTGACCCAATTATTTTTTTAAGGGATTATTATCCCTGGGAATCTGCCAATCGACTAATTACCGGGTTTCTACTTACTGCGAGGTAAACAGATAAATTGTTTACTACTCAGGAACTACCATCTGTCCTGATTAATATGCAGCTAAATTGGTCATTCACTTGCTTGGATCTTTGTGGGATAGTGTAACCCGGAAATTGGCTGTCATGTTTGCCTACAAATATACGGACACTATACTTAAGAATAATAACTTGATCACTCAATCCACGACTGTTTATGGGACACTGCTGTACGTAATTTCATGCTGCGTTTCACACAAAAAATACACAGTCAATTAATAATAAGTAATAATCCTTGCATTTGATATAGCGGTGAGATATAGTAATTCACTTCACAGTATAATCTGTGAAGCAATTTAAGATGTCTCAACGATGTGATAAGGCCCCATATCAAATGTAAGGAATATTATTATTATTAACAATAATTAGTAATGAGCCCTTTGAGACTTTTTAATTGGTGAATCACTATCAAAACCAAGGATTTTTTTGTAAAAAAAAGTAATCTGTGCTGAACCTACTCGTGTTTATCACGGCCTTCCTGTAATAGGGTTTCCCAAACTGAACACAATATCCTAATTCAGTTAACATTCATATCAGCATCTCTGCAGTATAAGCACTTGTGTGAAACTAGTGTTGGAAATCCACCTATCCACTTAGTCTTCTGATAACAGATACTTTGCTCATATCAAGTTTCCCTCATCTTCTGATGGACAACCTGCACACCACTTTGCTGTGCATGTAATGTAAGTGGAGTGACCGCAGATCATATCAACGCAATGTCCATCCTGAGTTGAATGGCTGAAACCTGTGTGAGTTTTGTAAGAAGATTGACTAACTGGACCAATGTCACTCAAGTCAATCAGCACATTGTGGAACAATTAGAATCATCGAATCTTACAGCACTCGGCCCATTGAGCCTGTGCCGGCTATTTGAAAGAGCTACCAACTAGTCCCACTCCCTCCGCTCTTACCCCCATAGCCCTTCAAATTGTTCCTTTTTGAAGTACCTTTCCAATTCCCTTTTGAAAGTTATTATTGAATCTGCTTCCAGGCAGTGCATTCCAGATTGTAACAACTCTCTGGGTAAAAAAATCTCTCCTCTGGTTCTTTTGCCAATGATTTTAAATGTGTGAATTCTGGTTACTGACCCACCCACCAGAGGAAACAGTTTCTCCTTATTAATCTATCAAAACCCCTCATAATCCTCTATTAAATCTCCTCAACCTTCTCTACTCTAAGGAGAACAATCCCGGCTTCTCTAGTCTTTCCGCATAACTGAAGTCCCTCATCCCGGGTATCATTCTGGTTAAAAAAAACAGTTGGTGATTAGTTCAGTTGGTGAAGCATTGAATGCCCCCAAGGAATAGTCCCACCAATATGGCCGTTGGTCATACTTGCCTGCGATGTTGCTGTGTTCCACTACTCCAGAACTTCTAGAACTCCCTGTGTCAATCCCTCTTCCTTGCCTATCCTTTCTTTGCCCATCTCGAGATAGCATCTGAAGCACGCTTGGAGTTAGTTGATGGATATTTTAGCTTGGGAGACCAGCGTGGAAGTGATTGTGCAAGGGCAGGCGGAGAAACATTTAGATGAGGCGGTGAATTGGGTTGGAATTGGAATCGGGAGTCACAATTTATGTCACCTCTTATCTTAAGTGGCGCCTTCACTTTACCCTGTTTGTTAGTTCCCTCTATAAATATAGTTCACTGCAGTCTTATGCAACTATAAGACTGTCTGTAGTTCTCTCAGGCTAGCACCTGTCTGGGAATCACAGAGAGGGAAAAACAGCTGATTCATAATTCTGAAAACTTCGGTTAAACAGGTATTGTGGAGAACAGTGATAGGGAACATCTGGAGGCAGTGCCTTATTCCAGGTAACGTAAACCTGTCTGAACACCCTCTCACAGAAAACAGGTTATTGGCAATATAAGTTTATAAAATATCGAGTCTTACAGTGTAGCAAGCGAGAGGACCTAATGTGTCACCACCACGTGCTCAATCAATAGCACATTATCACATCAATGAGACATCTCAAAGCGCATCACAGAATATTGCAAAGTGAATTGACTGTATATTTAGTGGGTGAAACGTGGCAGCCAATTGCACATAGCAGCGTACAACGTGACCTTTAAGACTTACTCTTAGTTACATAAGACTCCATTGAGTCTTTACTCCCTATATTTTCTGTGTCAAGCATATGGCAAAACACACAACAGTCCTGTCGAATCTCATGTACAGCATTTCCTGTGACAGCTTTCTTTAGTATAAAAGTCATGTTCTGTATGACTAAAAAAAAGGTTTGTTTAACATGTTAAATGAGGTTCCTGGTTTGGGAAAATAAATCATATACGTTGCATAATCCTGTCATACCGATCAAACAAATAAATTAATAATAATAATTTGGTCGCTCAGTCCACGACTGTTTGTGCCACACTGCTGGGCTCAATTGACCCCTCTCTCCTCATCCTCTCCCCCCCTCTCTTTCCTCTCCCCCCCTCTCTCTCTTCTCCCCCCCTTCTCCTAACTCTCCCCCCCGTCTCTCTCTCTCCCCCCCTTCTCCTGACTCTCCCCCCCTCTCCTCTCCCCCCCTTCTCCTGACTCTGTCCCCCCCTCTCTCTCTCCCCCCTTCTCCTGACTCTCCCCCCCCCTCTCTCTCTCCCCCCTTCTCCTGACTCTCTCCCCTCCATTCTCTCTCCCCCTCTTTCCCCCCTTCTCCTGACTCTCCCCCTCTCTCTCCCCACCCCCACACACTCTGCTCAGTTATACCATTTTTCTTTTCGGTTTTCTGTCTGGGTTTTACCTCAACTTCTCTCTTCTGTTGCCTTTCGTTTTCCTTTGATGAAGGAAATGAGGTTTAAAATAATAATTTCAGCAATTAATCTGGAGAGAAATGAGAGAGAGAGAGTGTGGTGGGGGGGGGGGGTTGTATTTCAAGATTGTTCCAACTTTTCTTGGTTCTGCCAATATTTTTATTTTGCCCCAAAACTTCTCTCTTTCTTCTGAAATGAGGTTGAAAATAATAATAATTTTTTTTAGCTATAAAATAATGTAAAGTGCATTAATCTAGAGAGCAAATGGAGGGGGGGAGGGAGGGAGGGGGCTGTTTATATTGTAAAACCTGGGCCCCCCTCTCTCTCTCTCTTTCAGCTCTACTCACTTTTACTATTTTCTGCTTTATTTTACCGAAACTTCTCTCTTCTTAAGGAAATTAAGTTGAACATAAACTTTCAGATGTAGGGGCGGAGGGGTGGGGGTTGTTTATGTGTCAGAGTACTTTTTTTAAAAAAAAAACTCGACTGATGTTGTTATTTCCATTTTCTGTCATACTTTGGCTAAAGGTCTCTCGTTTTTTTGGGTTGAAAAAAGGAAATTAAGTTTAAAATGAACTTCCACAAATCACTCTTCAGAGAGTGCGAAGTGAAAGAGAGAGAGAGAGAGAGAGAAATGAGGATTGTGTGTCACACATATACCCCCCATCCTCTCTCAACTCTGTTGAGCCATTATTTCTGTTTTCTGCCCTTAATTTCGGAGTTAAGGTTCAAAATAAACTTTTTAACCAATTAACCCAGAGACAGAGAGCGTGAGAGGGGGGGGAGAGAGATGGGGGTCGTGTGTGCGTTTAAACGTCAGGTCAGATACAACTCTGTTGTGTTGTGTTGTGCCATTGTTTTTTTTTGTGTGTGTGTGTATTTTCTCATTTGAGAGAGAAAGTGAATCGCAATCTTGTGCATTGATTCATAATGTTATAAAGTTAACAGAAAAAGACCTGCGAGGAAGCAGAGCTCCGAGTTGGGAAAAAATTGGAGCTCAGTTCTTCCCTCATGTCTCGACCTGTACAGTGTTTTTTTTTCTCTCTCTCTCCTTCTTTTATTTTTTTTTTTAGCGTTTCAGTGAATAAGGTTTGACACGAACTTCTCCACATGAGCTTTCGAAAAGCAATGCGTTTGCTTACAGGTGTGGGGTCTTGTTGGTCTCTCAACCCACTCTTTTTCCAATTATTTTTATTTTCGACCCGTTTTAAAGGTCACATTTTAAATGAACTTAATGGAATAATAGTACGTGCAATAATAGTTAATAGAGAGGGAGATGAGGGAGCAGTTTCACTCAAGGTTTTCTGAGTTTTTTTCCCCCCTCTCCTGTGTGTTTTTTTCTGACTTGTTTAAGGCAGTCAGATTTAAACAAGAAATACTACCATAGTTTTATACACGTTTTAATAATATTGAACTGGATTATAGAGCGGTTTAAAAAAAAAATCAGGTCAGGTTTTGGAGCTTTTAGGAGTATTTTTTTTCCCCTTATTTAAGAAAAAAAACAAAAAAAAACTTCAGCAAAATGAATTACAATACAAATATTTTTTTCCAGTGAGAGAGGGGGAGAGAGAAAGAGAAAGTTGGGGCTTCTGAGTTTTAATGAAGTTCTCCCATTCTTTTTTTTTTGGTTTAAAAAAAATATATTTTTTCCTTCGGAGGGAATCGAATCGAAGAAAGAAAAGCGAGAATTAAATAGAAATTTTTTTTTTTAAAAAAATGTACTCGTGGGGTGTAACGTGTGTGTGTGTGTTGATACGAACCCTCTTCCTCCCCCTAACTTTTTTTTATGGAGTTTGGAAAGAAAAATGATTGGGGGGTTTTTGTGTTTTAAGAAAAAAAGAGAGAGAGTTCGGGACTTGGGGCAAAATCTGTCATCTGAGGAATCTTAATAACATTGCACTCGGTTCGCGAGAGAGACCCCCACAAAAGGAACGAAACGCCCCTCTTTTTTTTTCTGTGCAAAAAAAAAACCACACACACACACACAACACACGCACACAACAACACACACAACACCAGGAAATGTAACCCTCTAAAAAAAGCTGTTTGGAATTAGAGACGAGTGCTCTCTGTTTGGAAGTGCGTGTGTTTCGATTCCAAACCGTTTGCGAGAGGGGCTCGGACCGATTTTTTTATTTATATATATATATATAAATATATATCATATATATATAAATATATATCATATATATATTTGTAGTTAAAGTACTGTAACACTGCAGGAGAGAGAGAGGGGTGGGGGGGGGGGGAACGTTGCCCGTCTGAGGTCCCTTTAGAAAAAACACTTTATTATTATTATTTCTGTGTGTGAGCAGTTGTGCAAATACGCTTTTTTTTTCCCCTTAAATTCTTTCCTGTCGTGGTGGTGGTGGTGGTGGTGTTGGTGATTTTGTGCAATTCCATTGCATTCGGGGTTGCAGTTCCTCAGCTGTAACTGGGGGCCCTGTAGGGAAAAGTAAGACGTTTCAGACCAAGACACAAGTACTTACTCTCTCAAAACACGTGTGGTCCTGGGGAAAAAAATGGAATTATTAAATATCGACGCGTTAATACTTGTGTTTTTTTTTAAAAAAAACAACAAGTCTTGTCCTAGACAGCAGTGGGGGGGGGGGGGAATAGATTAATATCTATCCTCTTTGCCATATGTTCTCTGATCTCTCAAATAAAATGGTTCGTTTCAAAAATAGCGACACATGTCATCACATGAAAACATTTACCCACACGAAGGGGAGGGAGGGGGGGGGGTTTCTGATCGTACTGAAGGCGTGTTATTTGTATACACTTTCATTTTTAAATCCCCCCCCCACACCCTCTCCAGCCTTTTCTAGTATTTTCCTATCTTTCTTTTATAGCAATCGCTTTCTCGCGCGTAAACCGGAGGGTTGTAGCCGGTCTGGTTTCGGTTTAACTTTTCTAAATGGTTCTCTTTGTCCCATTTTTTTTTTATTGTTTTCGTGTGTTTTTGAAGGTTTTATAATAAAGCGAGACTTAGCCCTTGTGGAGGTGGAACGCATTACGCTCTGTGATGTGGACTGGCAATGGTAACTCTTGTTTTGCTTTGCAGCAGAAGTTAACAGTAAAATTTTTATAACCACGTGAATGCTTCAGCTTGATTATAAGCCCGAGCGTTTTAGCTTAGGGTTTCGGCGCTTGACCTTACAGCGGGGCGATGTTGAACGGGTATTATTAGGAAGTCTACCTCGCGAAAGCTCACCGCCTTAGACGGGCGAAATGAAACTTTTTTTTCTCTCTCGTTGCGCCGTTGCTTTTCCTTCCTCTCCCGATTTTCTCCTCTCCTTTCTGTCGCTTTCTTAAGATGCTGTTTCGCGTCCTGACTGCCGTCTGTCTGGTCCCTTGCCCATATATGAATGTGTCTGGCCAGTCAGTTTTGGCAGGCGGTGCGATCACAGTGCTGGTGGGAGTTGGGGGCAATCCAGCTGAATCCTATTACTGTCCTTAGAAGATCTCCACTATGCATTCTTTCCAGCAAAGGTCACTAGATCACAATCACAAACAGAATCCTGGGCTGATTTATATTTTTTATTCCCCCACCCCCACCCCCTCTTCCCGTAGTCTGAGCTGTAGTTTAAATGCTCCAAGACACTGCCTCGGGTGAAGGGCGCTATATAAATCCAATGTCTGCTGTTGTCTCCGATGCCATTTGTAGGGTCTCCGACTGCAAATGAAATCGAGGACCTCAATACAGGACAAATTCCATTTGTACAGCGCCTTTCCCATGAGGATGTCCCAAAGCGGTGAACAGATGTTCGAACGTGTGACTTTCTTTTCTTATTGGTTGGTGCAGTGTGGTCCAACTGGCTGCCGGTGGGCCTCATCCGGCCCGGGGAATCATTTCAAGTGGCCCGCAAATCATTTCCCACATCACTATCTGACGAGCAGATACAAGCGACGCGCACGCAGGCTAATCAGGTCACTGGGGTCTCTAAAGGCCAGCATCCGGCCCTCGGCAGCCAAAAAGTTGGACCACGCTGAGTTAGTGTGTGGCGATGGCTGTTGATAGGCATTGGTGGAGCGGCAACAGATTTTCTGGCAGCAGCTTTATGACAGATGTTTTACAATGGTACTAAAGCAAGTCTTAAAAGGAACCCATCATCTGAACAGCAATTAAGAATAAAACTGTCCCTCACCTGTCAGTGCTGTGACTATAACACTGCACTGTTCAGTGTGATGACATCCTCCCTGTATATCAGTGAAGACGTGAAGGTGAGCCACGTAAATGCATCCCGGTCGTCGTAAAAAAATAATCTGTGAAATTATTTCTCTCCCTTTGTGGTAACCGACGTGGTTGTTGATGCTACAGTGGAAACGTCGCAAGGTTTCTGCGGCACACCGCGGTTGCCATCGGACTTCCAAGCCCATACGCTGTTAAACCCTGAAATTGGCGATGGAGTCCTGTAGTAATAATTTGGTCGCTCCATCCACGACTGTTTGTGGGGTGCACTGCCGTATGCACTTGGCTGCCCCGGTTTGCCCCGCAAAACGTGCCGTGGATTCACCTTATATTGAGTATATTCTGCGAAGTGCTTTGGGACGCCTCGGCGAATGCAGAAAAAGGGAATCGCGCCAAAGATGCAAGCGAAATCAATCCGAATTTGGGCAGCAACACTGGAATTAGGGGGAGGGCCCATTAATACCCAAGTATGCAGCTCTCCGCACTTTTAAACGTCTGTGGGTTTTAGCCTGTTTGGCCTTTTGGGACGTAATTCACTCAAGTTTCACTCATCACTTGTGGTCGTCCAACTTTCTCATGGTTACTGGCAAACATTAATCTCTTTATAATGATGTGCTGGACATACAGTCCACAATGTATCAGGTTCCTATCTCATTCTGTGCTGAGTTCGCTGATCTTAGCTGCTGACCTCAATGTCATTGTGTAAGAGAGGGAGAGGAGGGGGGGGGGACGCGAAGGGGAAGAACAAGTCCGGGTTCTTTCTCCGGATTGCTAACCAGATACGAACCCTGCGAGTGTGTGTGCGCGCGCGCGCGTTTGTGTTGTGTTTGGATGTCGGGCGAGGACGTGATTAGGATTTTCCCTGTGGTGAAACGTCCTGCCAACTCTTGACTGTCGGACTTCATGCACAACGGGTGTCAGCATCTGAAGCAAAATGCACTTATATAAGAGCGGGGGGTGGGGGTGGGAAAAAAATGGCAGGTCTTGTTCTAACTGGTGCTCGGTTCTGCCTAAGTGCAGGGAAATTGCTGTGTTTGGGTGGAATACATAGGTAGAACCCTGCCTGGTTTGGGCATTATTTTGCGTGAGTCAGACCCTCGACCAAAACATTTTTATCGGTGCACGTTCAGTGTAAATGCAGCGTGGGTACATCGCAGCCTGTTGAGTTATTGGAGAATCTTGTCACATCAAGACCCAAGTGCAATAAGCTTCTTAACGTCCCCAGTTCTCAAAGTAAGTTCAAGGCTGTGCGCAATTGGCTGCCGCGTTCGCCCACAAATATACAGTCAATTCACTTTACAGTGTGTTCTGTGAAGCGCTTTGGGACGTCCTCCCGACGTGAAAAGCGCTATATCAAATGCAAGGATTATTATTATTATTATTATTATAAGGCTACAAGTTAATCCTTTGGCGTTCAGTAATGTAAGGCATTTAATTCACTTGTCCAGGTTCCCGCGTTAGTCTGTAAAGCTTCCACGGTGTAATCTTGGGGGTTGGGGGGAGGTAAGCGGGGTCTCCTTGGAGCCGAACTGGCTCCAAGATGCCGTGTTCGGCGGCAGAACGTCAGGGCTCGTCACGCTCAGCTCCCGTTAACCCTGCAATCCAAAGCCTTAACCGACAGGGTGGTCCGAGCTGGGCAAGCAGCAGGAACGCTTGCCAGGCAGTGATATGAATGGCAAGCTGTGTGGTTTCAGCTGGTTAGACTCCAGCAGTTACCCCAACGCACTCTTGCCAACCTGCACCTAATACTTTCCGGAATTGGGTAAGCAGGGGGCGTTCATCCAGGGGGTGAGAGAGAGAGAGAGAGAGAGAGCGCATTCCAATAAACATCTCTGGGATTTTGATGTGTAGGTGGATGCGTGGAACTCTTGTTTGGCTTAATCATAGGGTTTCTGCATGTGTCAAAAAAAATCCATTCTGCATTTTGCTCATGCAAAGCCGGTCCCACCCCTTCACGCACTCGCACACGTTTCTATTTTGTTGTGAATTACGTGTCATAATCTTGAGATTTGCTTCTCACTTGGGCCATTTTGCCGACAAAATACGCAGTCAACCCACTTTACAGTATATCCTGTGTCGCGCTTTGAGACGTCTCAATGACGCGATAAGGCGCGATATCAAACGTCAAAATTCTTGGGCCTGCTGCTGTGTAAACTATTCTCTGAACGAATTCACCTTTTGCTTGCAAAAATAAGGTTGAACATAGTTAGAATGCTGTGTGCAAATTCACAGCTGTATTCACCTACAAAATGTATAGTCTCCACATTTCCAGTAAATTTAGTGAAACACTTGTGACACAGCTTCCTGACGTGAAAGGCTCTATATCAGTCGATTTTTATTGAACTGCACGGTGGTGGAGTGGAGCCAAGCGAGGATGGGTGTGTGGCTCTCGGAGCTGTGTGTGTGGATGGTATATAACCTTTGGAAGGAAGAGCGGCAAACAAGCCCGAAGGTCATTTTGCCTATTGTGTCGGTGTGGTAGCTCCCCACTGGATCTGTGCACTTTAAACCCATATCAAGTAAAGGTCGCTTCTCCCCAAAAAATCTGCATAAGATCACGATTTAGTCACGTGTGAAATGTTTACCAATTTGTATTTGCTTCGAGCTGACATCTAACAGTGGAATCAATGATTAGTTTTTTTTTACTTGGAGATGCTTAACTAGGGTTGGGTCGTGTCTAGTGACGAATTGGATTTGTAGACGCACATCGAAGGATGTCTGTTATGTATTTTCTAGGATTCGTTGTTCAATTCATTTTATAAATTCAGCTCATTCCCAATTGTGAACAAATTACATTTAAAAAAAAAACCTCACGAGGGAATTAGTGTAACTTTTGAATTATACAAACATTTGGTTGATTTGTATCGGTAGAGCCGTAGCATAGAAACCATGAAACAGAGCAAAATTAATTCATCCCGTACCTCTTCAAGCCCATCTCTCTCATGCCGCCTCCGCCACCCTAGTCGACGGGGAACTCCGCAGCCCAACAACGCTGAGTGCAAATCATTCCTTCTTATTTGACCTTTCGCTGTTCTTGTGGCTTTCATAACTATGTTCCCCTAGTCCCCTTCTCCCCTAGAAATAACTACTCTATTGTTGAGACATCTCAAAGCGCTAATCAGGAAGTTCCTCTTTAAATTTAATTTTAAGTGTTTGCGTTTTTGAAGAAAGCTTCGTGTTTTAGGGTTTTCTAACTCTGCAGCAATAAACAACAACAACTTGAATTTACACAGCGCCCTTCGTGCGGGGTAGTGTCCTGGAGCGCTTGAGCAAAAGCAGTTTTGTGAAAAAAAATCCACTCTAGCAACGAATGACATTTGTGTTGCGCCCTTCATGTCGGGCGGACATCCCAAGGTCCTGGACATTCAGGGATTTGGACCCGATCGGGGGAGCACTTTAATATAAAGAATACCAACTTTGTTTTAAGTCCCACTAATTAAGCTCCATGATAAAGGGACTTGTATCTAGACTTTATTTCCTCTTTAAGCTTGTTGTGGAATGTAAGCTTTTACAACGTATTGTTGCCTCGGCTCTTGATTATAATAATCCAGCCACTAACTACCCACAACAAGATGTTTCATAACGTCAAAGAACTTGTGTTTATTTCTGCCTGGCTTTTCAAACCGGACCTGGTTTCATCTGAATTGGCACGTTTATATGAAAGGAGAGATTCATATCGCTATTAGTTTCCCATCCTCCTGACTTTCTACACTTTAGAAATGGTTTGTTAAGTACTGTCTGGAGTAGACATTCTGTCCGGAATTAAATGCCCCGTCAGCAAAATCAGTAGGTTCTTCCCCGTCTTTGTGGGTGGTAAAATGTGGGATCCTTTGCCGCAAACCGTTGTCAAAAGCGGAATCGACAAATTCTTGAATTGCTCGATGAGCTGGATTGTTCGATTGATACGAGGAATGAGCAGCAAATGAGTTGTCTCGGCGTAGACCCGATGGGATGAATGGTCCAATTCTGTTCGGGGAGATGCTTTGATGTCTCTTTTTAAAAAAAAAGGAGAGATTGAACTGAGAGTTTTGAAGCGAAAATAAGGAACCAAAAAGCCATATGTGAGATATCAGTAGATATCTGCCGTTTCCACTGTTTACAATTGTGTGATGATTGGAGCGTGCACAATTTCTCAAATAAATAGGCATCGGGTGTTAGGGTAGAGAAGTTGGTGGCCTCTGGGTCATGAGGTTGTGGATTCAAGTTCCACTTTGGCACATGGAGTCACATAGTCGAGGTTGCCGCTCCAATGCAGTGTTGCAAGCACTGCCCGTCAATAATAATAATCCTTGCATTTGATATAGCGCCTTAGCACGTCGTTGAGACGTCTCGAAGCGCTTCACAATATACTGTAAGTTGAATTGACGGGTGAAACACAGCAACCAGTTGTGCACAGTAGTGTCAACAGTCACATTAGGGAAAAAAAGGTCATTTACCTTCTGGCTGTTTACGAGACATGACTATGTGCAAATTGGTTGCTGCATTGACCTCCAAGTACTGTATAGTCACTTTACACAAGCTTTTAAGATGTTTTGATGTGATATATGGGATTGTTGGCAGGATAGAAAGGGAAACGTGCGTTCTGAAGCTCTATAATTCTTCCATATAAATGTGCCGTGTATTTGATCAAGCTTTGATTGTCCCTGACACTTTGAATGGTTTTTATAAATAGCTATACTGAATATTGTCTTAATCCACTCTGCATTACGTGGGCCGTGATAGATGATCTCCAAGCTTACACTTGAGCTATTTTTTGCCTTGGGTTCAAGATCAGCATCCCATCTTTCAGCCATGTGTTACAAAAGCCACGTGGCTGGCTGGCCCTCCCCGACTTTGTTCAGATCCTCATCCTAATATTCTGCCCGCCATTTTGATGAGATTTCATCAGATTAATATCGCGGCTCCACTGCCTCGGCTGTGTATGATTTTGAAAGCTTTTGGGCAAAGGGTGATTTCGTTAACGCTGATCGCGTCCTATAATATTTAATCTGTGATTTACCTCTTCATTGCTCTCTTTTCCCCCCCCCCCCCCCGGCAACACATAGACGCACTTGCTATGCAAATCTTTCTACTCCACTGCTCTCCAGACATATGTAGAGATCTGAGAACTGTTGTGATGTAGGGAATCCCCCTTGTTGTTGTTCTGATACACACAGAAACCCGGGCCTGCCCGCCCTGCCATCGGCAGTCATGCCTTCATTCCGTTCACCTCGCCCTTTCCCGTACCTCCTTTCTCTTTGACCATATCTTCGGTCATCTTTCCACCCCCCCCACCCCCCCCCCCCCGGCCCACATCACTCCTGAATCCAACCCCCAGCTCGGGTGCAAACCTTCGATTGTCCAGCACCTTGGCATTTCCTCCCAACCTGTACAATCTGTTGTTGTTGTTGTTGTTGTTGTTGTTTTGGCGATGGTGGTGTAATTACATTCTGCCAATCTGACTACAATCTGATTTCAAGTTCATGCGATCACAATCACTTCTGATGGGGGGACGTCTGAGTCCATTGGAGAAAATCCTCCAGGTTTGTGAAGGGTATTCTGCCTTTCTCCTCTAAAAGTTTCTCCTCTTTTGCATATGCCCAATAGGACCGTGTATCCCAGTGAGCTTGAAGTTCCTGGGTTGAAGCCCAGTCTGGCACTCCGGGTCTCCTCTGCTTGTTCGGTTAAAGTTATTTTCTAGAATACTTTAGTCACCTATTGGCCAGTTGTGGAACTCTGTCACACACACACACGTGCCTGTAAATAGTCATTACACTTGATATCAATTACATGGGAAGCTTTTCCAAGACATTTCAACATCATAGACACTTATCAGGTGAAAGCTTTATAATGCAGGAGTGAGCACGAAGACAACTCAAGCAGCTTCAGACCGATGTTGGGAATCTCCAAACAGGGAGGAAAGGAAAGGAGGGCGAATTGAAGAGTGTTGGTCGAACTCTCAAATTTCAAGACGATTTTGAAAGCAGAGAGTAGGGAAGGGATTTTGCTGATTCCAGAAAGTGGTTGAAAGGTTGGGGCTGGCTGTCCGTGGTGGGCCTGAGCGGAAGAGTGAGGAATGAGCTTCAGACCATTTAGTACCAGCAGCTCATCAGACTCGTGTCAAGGCAGTGTGCTGTAAGGTACTAACTAACTAGTTTAAGAATGAGAAAGGCTGCTGTAACTTATTCCAATGTTGCTTTAAGTGGCACACAGTCAACAGAATAATAGTTTTTTTTAAGTGGTTGAGTGGCTCGCATGAGACACACCAAACTTTTCCCACTTTAAAATTACAGCTCCCTTCTTTAAAAGCTGCGGTTGATATCAGTCAGTCTGCTTCGAATTATGACAGTCTTAATGCGTCGGCTGCGATATGATTTTCTGTAGCCCGAGTCCCAGTTCTTGCATCAAGACAAGCTCATCGAAGGCCTATTTGCTCTTTATATTAATAATAATAATAATAATTCTTATATTTGATATAATGCCTCAACATATCATTGAGACATCTTAAAGTGCTTTGCAAAATATTCTGTAAAGTGACGGTGTATTTTGTGGGATAATTGCGCCCGGCAATGTGGATCGAGTCTTTTCAGGAAAAGTCGTAAATTTTTATAAAAGGAACAACGTTCAACCAAAATAGCAATTCACCTCATTAAAGTAATTTGGCAATTGATTAATTGTTTTGTTTAAACAACCACGGCTGCTGGAAGAGACTATAATGGCTATTTAGCATCACAATCAATAGTTTGCATCTTTAGTCCATGGATAATAATCCTTGCATTTGATATAGCGCCTTATCGCGTCATTGGGATGTTTCAAAGCGCTTGACAGAATATATTGCAAAGTGAATTGACTATATATTCTGTGGGCGAAACGTGCAGCCGATTGCGCACAGATGCTGGCATAAAGGTTTTGCATTAGGTAGTTTCGATACCTTTTAAGTGCTAGGGGAATTGTCTGATGTTTCAAAACAATTTAGACTGGGCTCGAGAGGGTAAAATTACACAGCAGTTTTACATCTTTTTAGCGCTCGGATTAATCTTTTCTTTTCTTGACTCTCTCAACCCTTTCTCTTGCTATTAGGATTTGCATGTTTTGATTGTCATGGTCAAAGATGCTACTCATAACTAAATCCAGAATGTCAGTCCACTGGCGTCCACACATGCACGTTTCCCGCAGGGCTCAATAAATAAAATATCAGTCGATTGGAGGATTGCTTTCCATTCCAGCGGTAATAATCCCCTTTTTTAAAAAAAAATAATAATTTGGTCACTCACTTCACGGCTGTATGTGGGGCACTGTGTGCGATTGACTGAAATAATAATCCGTGCAACGTATGTCATGGAGACCTCTCGAAGCGCTTCACAGAATATACTGTAAAGTGTAGTGACTGCATTTTGTGGCCGAAATGCGGCAGACATTTGGGCACAGCAGTGTCCAACGAACAGCAGGGTTTGAGTGACCATATTTTTTATTTTATAGTTTATTTTAAAAGGGATTATTACCCCTGGAAAGCGATCCGTCAGTTGACTAACAACCGAGTTCCTACTTACTGCTAGGTAAACGTGGGTGTGGGTGGGTGGGTGGGGAGGTGGAGTAAGGACACTTTCCATGTTTCGCCCCAAAAATATTGAGTCAATTCACTTTACAGTATATTCCGTGAAGGGCTTTGAGACCGAGTGATG
Organism: Callorhinchus milii; assembly: GCF_018977255.1. NCBI lineage: Eukaryota > Metazoa > Chordata > Chondrichthyes > Chimaeriformes > Callorhinchidae > Callorhinchus > Callorhinchus milii. The sequence goes on from NW_024704743.1 coordinate 508,958, forward strand.
AGATGCTATATCAAACGCTGCCGTTATTATAATTTGATTTGCGAGCTGATTTGGCCTGCCTGAACTTGGAGTGTCGAAAGTGACAGCGTCTCTAATGAAATCTAACTGAGATCATCGCACATTGGGTCCCTCGTGGCTCAGTTACCCATCAAATAAATGAATGAGTCACGGGAGGGGAGGGGGGATGATGGGGTGGCGGGAAAGAATATCACTCTGGCTTGATGCGATTCGCGAAAGCATCAACATTTTGAAGCCCATGAGCCGCGATAGTGCAATAGTTAATGCTCCAGTGTTTACTGAGTAGTATATGACTTCTTCCACAGGATTTGCCACATGGCAAGTTTCTAATCTTGGCTGTACGCAGGCAAGGGATGAAAATAACAGGGGAGTCCTCTGCTGTGGTTGCTGCGAGTGAGTAGCATTTGCAGTTGCTGAGTGTATGTCACCTGTCAGCGTCGCCACTAAAGCAACATATATAGTGTGTGCGTGGGGTGGGGGGGGTGGGGGGGATAGAGAGAGAGAGAGAGAGAGAGAGGGAACACAAAATGGCAGATTCCCAAACTCGACATTGTGGTGAGTGGATTGCATTTATTGCACGCTTTAAGCAGTTTACAGGCAATCAGTCGTCCGGCACTTTTAATAACAGAAGTTTAAAAGCATTCGTGGATGGCATGGCGCTCGCAGAAGAAAAGCAAAGTTGCCGTGCTGCCCGAGTTGCAGTTTCACAATCCGACATTTTCTAAATTACTGAGGCCATTGGTTAAATATTTTGCAGTGGGGCGTGTGCCTGGTGTGACATCTGCGTACGGATGTTGTCCAGTATGTTTAGCATAATGAAGCAGGAAGTGGGACTGGTGAGTTCCAACTTGTTTTGATCACATTTGTTGTCACGGAGCCAAAGAACTGTTGAATGCACCACATTTCAGTGTTGCGCTTTCATTTTACTGGGCGAACTAGCAAAGCTTAGTTAGTTAGTCAGACAGTCATTCTTTGCTTCTGGCTTCGACTGTCAGTTTCGTAACTTTGTTTTGTCTCTGAACAAACGAAGCCAGTTCATGACAAGATTTTGACTGATGGGTCATCAGCATCCCTCACAAAGGAATTAAAAGGGACCCACACAGGGTTTAGCTGATGCTGATTGCAGTACAGTTTCCAGTGTTAACTTGGGAACATAAAATACAGAATGAGGAAAATCCCGTATCCCACCAGACCATGATTAATAATCAATAATAATAATAATAATAATCCCTGCCTTTGATACAGCGTCTTATCACGCCGTAGAGACGTCCCAAAGCGCTTCACCGAATATACTGTAAAGTGAATTGACTGTATATTTTGTGGGTGAAACACAGCAGCCAATTGTGCACAGCAGCGTCCACAAACAGCTGTGGATTGAGTGATCAATTTATTTTTTTTAGAGCGGATTTTTACCTCCAGCGCTCAGCCAATTAACTAACAACTGGGTTCCCACTTACTGCTGGTAAACATAGCCGTGTGAAGTAGGGAATCTCGCCCTGCCGGGGAAATTGAACTCGGGTCCTCTCACTTGTGAAGCGAGCGCTCTCACCACTGAGCTACAGGACCATTGCTATAAACCAACAATACTCAGCTAAAAATATACTATATCTACTCTGCATGTTATTTCCTGTAATCAACTGCAGATTATCAGGGAAATTCACAGTGACTATAAATAGCATTAGCTTTTGGATGTGGATGCATCCATTTGTGTTGCAAAGGAAGTCAAAGTGGAATAAATGTGGAGTCCTCACCCACTCTGGCAAATGCATTATAAAATTAGCGGATGAACAGCTACGATTCCAAGGCGGAAATCTCATTTTGGGATGCTATAAACAGCTCGAGCTTTGCCCTTAGGGGCCAATAAATTATCGGAAGATCTTCATGAGATTACTGCCTCAATATCACTTGATCTGTTGCTTTCAAAACAACACGGGTGGGGTCGTGGGGGGTGGGTGGGGAGAGAAGTGACGTTTACACAATTTTACACAGGGCTGCCATTTTAAATGTGAGTGCCTGAATGAATTACAGTGTTATCCCCACACCAGCAGCCCGACCTGGTTTCCCGGGCAGCATGTTGAATGCTGACCACGCTGATGTTGACTAGGTGGGCCTGAGGTAACAGGCTGCATAAGGGAATCGATCGCTTGCGTGTTTTAATTGTAAAACGGGATAGAGGGAGACATTTTTACAAACCATATCCAAATCATTTCGCAGAAAAAAATATTTCTTTGTTTCAAAACAGGAGGGGGGGGCTAGACGGAGGGATGGAGGAAAAGTTTCCCTCTCTCCTCATTCATTTTAAATCCTTCTGTAATTGAATCACAATTGCGATGTATAATTCTGCCCTGTGTTAGGGCAGGGCATGTAGGGGAATATAGAAACAGAACCTTGAAGCCCAGAAGGAGGCCATTCGGCCCATCATGCCTGTGCCGGCTCTTTGAAAGAGTTGCTAACTAGTTCTCCTCCCCCACTCTTACCCCAAAGTCCGTCAATTTTCCTCGCTCCCTCCCTGTCCTCCTTCAAGGCCCAGCTCAAGACCCTACTCTTCGATCGCTCCCTCGGTCACCCTCTTACCCCCACCCTCCCTTCCAACCCTCCTGATACCAACCCCCAGCTCGGGTCCAAATCCCTGACTTTTGGACGTCCTCCCGACATGAAAGGCGTCGTATACAGATGTCATTTGTTATCAATTGAGAAGAGGCGATTTTTTTTAAAAAAAGTTTGCCTTTAGTAATTTAGGTTAAGCATTTACTTTACCTGTTTGTGTGGGTGCATTTATCATCAAATCTTGTCTTCTAACCTCATCGCATATGCAAGTGAGGCTTGTTTGCTTGTTCCCAAGGTTGCACAATTATTGCAAAATACTTATGAAATGTGAAGTGGGCAATCAAAGCTAACAAAAAAAATGTTTTCCCATGTTTTATGTCTTATTGTGCAGAAGGACAAATGAGGGCTGTTCAAGATTATACTTTTATTATACATTTAGGCATTTTTGTTTAAAGTTAAAGATGGTTGATGGACGTTCTACATCTCTTTCCTTTTTTTTCTCTCTCTCTCTCTCCCCCACCCTTCTTCCCGCCACCATTAGTTTTCCCTGGTGAAATATTTATCCCTGAGCTCATCGCAAAAGCTGACATTACTTCTGTAAATTATTTATTCCGCAGTAATGCACGTTACTGTGAAGGGTTTCACAAGATATTTTTGTCAGTCCGGAATGGCAGTGGCGAAGAATTTTCTTTCCACATCCTCTATCGGATGAAGATTACTAAAGTTTTATATCCTAGTACGGATTAAATATTAATCTTCATTGTGACAGATTCCCATCCATGCGATGAACATCGAACTTGAAGGAATTTGCGAGCTTAAGGTCATCTTTTATTTGTATGCGAAATCTCACAATTAATATATAATTTATATCACTAACATGCCTGAGTCTGGGCACTATTGACGCGGCTTTCATTTAGCTCTGCCGCTTTGGAACTCCTCCATCTCCGCGAAGAGCAATGCTGAGAACCACTACTTTCTCAGTTTATACTCAGTTCTGTGAAGTTGGTATTATCAGGAGACCAGAAACTATCTGGCAATAATAATAGTAATAGTAATCCTTGCATTTCCTTAGCAAGTCATTCAGACTTCTCACAGCTCACCACAGAATATATTGTAAAGTGAATTGACTGTGTATTTTGAGGGAGAAACGCGGCAGCCAATTGCGCACGGCGGCGTCCCCACAAACAGTTGAGTGACCAGACCAAAAAAAAACAATTTTTTTGAGGATTATTATCTCTGTAAAACAATCCGCCAAACGACGTACAACCAGAGTTCTTACTTACTGCTATGTAAATGGGTGTGAGGAACAAGGAAACTATCTAAGGTTTGGCCCTGCCCGGGAATTGAACCCAGGTCCTCTCACTTGCGAGGCGAGTGCTCTAACCACTACCCTACAGGACTCTCCATTTGTTCTCATGTGCATTTGCTGCTTTACAGAATGCAAATCGCAGACCCAGCGTCAGTAATCCTAATCATTGCATTTGATATAGTGCCTGTAAGGTTGCGGTTTTTCATAGCACCTCGGAAGAAAATGTTTGCAGTGATATGCAGGCAAACTCAGCAGATAAATCGTGCACAGCATTGTCCAACAACCATGAACAGTTTGATCTAGAGATTTATTGGCCAGAAACTCCCATCTCTTTTCACATGTTGTCATGAGATCTTTAAGCTCCACCTGAACCTTAGTTTAATGCCTCTTTCCAAATGCCATCAACAGCGCAGCATTCGGCCCGTTACTGCATTGGAGTGTGAGCTCAAGGTTCGATTATAGATTGAAACTACAATAACAACATTACATTTGTGTAGCGCCTTTCGCGTCGGAAGGATATCTCAAGGCACTGGACAGTCAGTGTTTTGGATCCGAGCTGGGGGTCGGGATCGGGGAGGGTGGAGGGCTGATGGGGGGGTGGGTGGGGGGAGGATGGAGATCGAAGGCCTTCAGATTCGGAGGTGAAAGTGCTAAGACAACAGCTATAGAAATAAAACAGGACTTGAATGACTTTGAACGAATCATTTGTTGTGTATTTTAGATGCAAGTGATTTGGAGTAGGTAAACTATTTACAGTGTTCATCTCCAAAACTGTAATCACTGAGCGCCAAGGGGCCTCTAGGTTTGTGCTGCTGATGGTATTTATTGCTCTCCATAACAGCATCCGACATTCGGTAGTTTTTAATGCTGAGGAGCGAGAAGTCCTGGGGTTCTGTAGTGCGGTGATTAGAGCACTGTGCACAATCGGCTGCCGTGTTTCTCCCACAAAATATATGAATTCATTTTGCAGCATATTCTGTGAATCACTTTGAGACGTCTCAACGACGTGATCAGGGGCTACATCAGGTGCAAGGATCGTTATTATTATTGAGTTTTCATAACACTATAAAAAAGCTTTAAGCATTATACAGGGTAAAGGATCATCCAGGAGCTAATTTGAAGGTGTGTCTGAAGCCTAAACTTGAATCTGCTGCTGCTCTGTTGACTTTTTATCGCTCCCTCGCGAAGTGGGTTAAGATGCACGTCTTGCGATGATGCGACCTGTTTCAACCTGGCTTGTGTAACGTGTTTAGAATTGATCAGACGTGAAATCAGCGTGTAGCCAGCACCAACTGTGCCTAATAACAACAGTTTATATTTAAATAGCGCCTTTCACAAATGGAGGAGATCGCTTAAATACTTCACACATCTGCCTGGGAGCCTAACGTCTGGGTAACGGGGAAGGGAAGCTTATAAGGGCAGTGTACCCACTCAGATTTCTTATCGAGTCAGGTCAATGATAGAATAAATTATCTCTGCTAGCCATTATTCACATCAACTACCTCCCACCACCACCACCAAATTACATTTGTATCGCGCCTTTCACGATGAGAGGATACCAAATACCAGCGCGAAACATCCAGTGACTGATATTTCCTGTCGCACCAAGCAATTGGCTGTGTGCGTTTTGCCCGCAAAATATTCAGTCAACCCACTTTTCAATATGTTCTGTGAAGCGCTTTGAGACGTCTCAATGATGTGATAAGGCGCTGTATCAAATGCAAGCGTTATTTTTAGTATTATTTCTTGAGGTAACTCCATATCAGTCTCTGCAGGAGAACTGCAATCTCTCACTCCAGTGCTCAGTGATAATTTGCAAATGTCAATTAACATTTTTAATTTCTGCGAATGCGAAATATTGCTTTACCCCAGTGTTGGTGAAATTGCCACTTATGGGCATAATGGGATTTAGGGAGGACTGAATTGCGCTGCTCTCGACTCTGTTTAGCAGTTATATTTCCATTTTTACGTCTCCGCTCTGCTGGGTTTGAACCATAGCAGACTGAAAATTATATGGGGGAAGCTTTATCGACTGAGCACTAAGTGCAATGAGATGCAGTATTCAATAGGGAGAAGAAAATTCAGGTGAGATAGTAATACAGTAATTGTGATGGTGTGGGCTGATTCTTCAGTGAATGTAATCATCAGCGTCCAAGGAAAAAGGCTGTTTTGTAGTCCTCTAAAGCTCTTGCATTGATCTGTCATGATTACTGCGGTTCAGCTGTTACAGCAGGAGTAGAACTGATACGATTAGGACAGGATTTATGTAATCCCAATTATTTTAGTATCAGATAGCTGTTGAGCAGTCAATGGCTGTTTGTGTTGCCTTGAGCAGGAATATGTGCTTCTGTAATAACTTGTTGTGATGTAGTAATTGCAATCTCCTTGTTAGTACTTCTTACGCTTATATTACAATAGGGTATCATTAATCTACATATGCATATCATTGCACACACTTGCTTTGTAAACTTCCGAACTCACAGCAATGAACTGCACTAATAACTGATCAAACGTAACCTGATTCGGACGCATTCTTTTTAAAATATAAAAACAGTGACGGTTATAAAATCTCTATATTTTATTATGGTTACTCAATCCACGACTTTGTGTGGGACACTGCTGTGTGGAATCGACTGCCACATTTCCCCCACAAAATACGCAGTTAATCCACTGTACAATCGAAATAGCCCGTTGAGCGCTTTGAGATGTCTCAAAGGCGATAAGATGCTGAGTCAAATGTAACTATGGTGAGTGTTAATTACACAGCAATGGCATTTCTAAAATAAAAAGCATCTAAAAGCACGTGAGAGATTGCGTGCGAGGCAAGACGTGGTATAAAATGCAACACCTGGATCTCATGATTAAAAGCGGGAGCTTTGGGCGAATTTTTTTTTGTTTTTTTTTGTTTTGATCAGCCGGTATCTGACAGGCATGGAAACCAATTGCCATTCCGTGCGCACCCAAACGACTGAGAGTTCAGCAAATGCTTTCCGTTCGCTCTCAGATGCTGACCAGTCCGTCGGGCGCTACGTAAATTGCACGTTGTTGTCTGGTCTGGAGGGTGCGCTCTCTGGCGAATGATGCCCTCCTCGCTCAAGCCCAGAGAATTTAGGCACAGGTGAGTATTTGGGAAGCCAAGAGCGTGTGTATTCGGTCCCGCCAGAGTTTAATCAGCTAAATCATACAAAAGGAACAAGGGTGATGTTTGTGCAGAGAGAAAGGTGGTAGTACTATAATTTTGCAGCCTGTTGTATTAGCCCTACCTATGCCAATGCAAACCGTTATTCAGTAGAGGAGAAGCATTGCTTTCATACTGTGGAAGAACAACGTATTGTTCAGGAAAACACCAGTGAAGTGACACAAGGCGTATTGGTGATCAGTTCATTGCAGTCGACAACTTGGGGACGTGTTCAGCTATGTTTCAGCGCACGCTTCTCTCTCTCGTCCCAGAGAACCGACTCCCTTGGGGGTTCAGGATACACGATTATCAGGGGAGTCGGTGCTGATTGAAGTGCTTTTAGCTGCCTTAACAAAGCGCCGTCCAGCGTTTAATGAGATGCACTTTGTTAGTGTTAAAAAGCAACATTTGTAAACACGAAATAAACAAGTGTTAGGAGTTTTAAACTGTCGAACCGGATTTTTCTGGATAGCAGTGAGCGGTCTGTTTCTCTTTCAAGTCCTGCCAATGTATTTTGTGGGTGTGTCCATGGACTGTTGATGCACCCATGGCCTTGAGATTAAACTTGTGAAATGCAGCCTCGCGTTTCAAACTCGCGGTCCAGTGTAACCTGTCCAGGATGTCGACGGGAAGTAAGAGAGAGCCAAAGATATGGGGCAAAGGCTGGCAATTGGAGTTGAGGTACAGGTTGTTAAGTTGGCAGGTCGCTTTGCCGGGGGTAATAATCCCCTTTTCTTTTTAAAAATAATAATAATGTCCTCACTCAATCTATGGCTGTTTATGGGATACCGCTGTGCGCAATTGGCTGCTGCATTTCGCCCACAAAATAAGCAGTCAATTCACTTTACGTCTCAAAACGCTTCACAAAACATATCCTTATATATCATTATTGTTAAAAAATATGGTCAAGTGGAATGACTTGTGTATTTTGTGGACGAAACGTAGCATCCAATTGTGCACAACAGTGTCCCACAAACACTCGTGGATTGAGAGATCAATTTGTTTTAAAAGGGATTATTAAGCCCCGGAAAGCGATCCGCAAATCGACTAATAACCAGGTTCCTACTTAACTGCTGAGCACAGAGGCGTGTGGAGCAAGGCAACTTGCCTGAGGCTTCGCCCCCGGCCAGCAATCGAGGCTCGGTTCCTCTCACGTGCGAGGCGAGCGTGCTCACCGCTACACTGCGCCACTTCCTCTCTCTGCAATCTCCTGTCGGCGTTATTGTAATGCTAGTCTGCTGCTCATTCCTCGTTGGTTACGTTAAATACTGTGATCCTCTTGAGGAGACAAGTGCTCACAGTAAATCCTGGATAATGGAAAGTTACTCCCGGTTTCAGTAGGCGCCGATCAGCCACATTAATTCAAACCGAGGAAACTCATGAATTAATTCATTGAGGAAACCACGCAGGTAGAGAGCGAGTAGTAAACTTATGGAACCGGCTCCCTGGAGAGATGGTGGCTTTGGTTCGAGAACAGATTAGACAGATTTCTGCTAGACAATAAAATCTGGGATACAGTATTTAGTTTGGGGTACGACATGTCAGGCTTCCAGATGTTTTGTCCACAAAATACACAGTCAATTCACTTTGCAGAATATTCTGCGAATCGCTCAGGTACGTCTCGATGACGTGATAAGGCGCTGCATCATTATTATTATTAATTAGTGACAGCCGTTCTGCTGTAGTGCTTTTTTAAATGTATTCCACACGGCTTTGCGTTTCGAATGTGAAGAGAATGCCCCAAATCTAAATGTTTTGATTTTTGCTGGTGGCTATCCAGTTCTGCAGTGTTTCTTTTTTAAGTTCCTTATTCTTTTGTCTTTGATGAAACACTATTTATCTCCATCACCACAGACAATTTCCTGGTTGACAAACACAGCTTCCCAACCCGCACACCCCTTCCGGCCAGTTGTGAGCTCGAGCAAATTTTACTGTATAATTGCTGCTTTGCAATCCCATTGCAGTTCAGCTGCAAAACTTTCTCTGCATTAACTCATACTGCACCCTTCATGTTTTGAATTACTTCAGATGATAGGGGGGGAGAAAGATATATTTAAGGGTGGTGTTGACCAAAAACATGGCCAAACACATGTTTTTTTNAAAAGGGATGAAGGGATGGAGCCTGGGATGAGAGCGTAGAGGCTGAAGGATCAACCATTGATGGTGGGATAGGGGGAGTGATCACTGGATCTGAATACTCACTGGGACAGGGACTCTTAATACCTGAAATCAAGCCCTTGCCTCTCAAGCGAGAGGACCCAGGTTTGAGTGCCGGGCAGGGCGAAGCCTGAGGCAACAACAACAACAAAATTACATTTATAGAGCGCCTTTCATGTCGGGAGGACGTCCCAAAGCGCTGAACAGTCAGGTGTCGGGGCCCGAGCATGGGGGAGGGTTGGGGTAGGGGTGAGGGAAGGCAGAGAGGTGGGAGGGAGACCAAAGGCAAGTTACCTTACTCCACACGCCTCAGTCTACTTAGCAGTAGGAACCTGGTTGTTTTAGTCGATTGGCGGATTGCTTTCCCGGAATAATAATCCCTTTTTTTAAAAAAAATAGTAATTTGGTCACTCAATCCACAACTGTTTGTGGGACACTACTGTGCGCAACTGGATTCTGGTAGAAGTGGGAGTCGAGATTGTCTGCTGGTTGTTGACTGGTGTGCTCAAAGGATCAGCAGTCACCTGGAAACTGAATCAGTGGACATTTTGCTGACGTATTATAATTTTAAAGATGCGATACATGGAGCCAGACTGTATTCAGTTGCTGATAAACCAGAGTACAGCATACTGTGATTGTAATCCGCAAGCCCCTTTTTGGATCATTTTCTACGTGGAAGATTAACTGGAGATCTTGTTTTACGGGATTGCTCGCCCTAGATTATCAGAGTTGCAATTAACTCGCATTTTGTACCTGAAGCAAATAAGTCACAGGTTGTTAATTGGAGCATCTATTAATACTCATCCAACTAACATGAAGCACCACATTGTTGCACATAGCTTGTTGCAGCTCTTTACGATATTACTACTTCAAGTGGGTCATGTATTGTACATATGGAACTTGGCATGTTTACACAGAATTTATAAATTCTGTAATTGGTAAAAAATCTGCTTTTGCCATCTGTTTTCAGTTTTGCGCCACTCTGCACTCCATCTTTCTAGACGCACACACACACTTTCTCACATTCTCTTTCTCTTTATCACCCTCGTTTTCCTATATATATATATAAAACAATGCAAGGATTAATATACATACATTTACACGCACAAACACACACAGCCTTCTGACCTTGCAGTCCTGAAAATAAATGAGTATTTGGCTAACCATGTATTTTCTCGAGTATTTTTATCGCAGCAGCATTGTATGTATTAGATTGCCGATGTTGTCCCATAACATGCCTGTAATCAGAACTGAAAAGGACAGTATAGAGCAAATACTTTACAACACAGCCCCTCCCTCCACCAATTCAAAGTGGAATCAGCATTTAATGCATTAAATTGCCCGGAACAGATTTCCTTTCTGTTCCGATTATTGCTGTCTGCCATCCATCACTACAAATGAGTAGCAAATAGCACTTGTGTTTTAACTGCTTGCAACACACCACAGTTGACACAATAATGGTAACAGGAGTATTCTGTCTCATCAGAGACCTACCAATTCCAGTTTTAGCCCGGAAGATCATTGTGTTAGAAAATTCAGCATTCATGGAAAGATGGTGCAGATCAAATTCAGCCCATTCAGTTCGGCTGGTGTTTTTACTCCATGAGTGCCATAGGGAACTCGCCTCGCAAGTGAGAGGACCCGGGTTCGCATCCTGGGTGGAGCGAAACCTCAGGCCAGTTTCCTCACTCCGCCGCCTCTGTTTACCCAGCCATAAGTAGGATGTCTGACACATGCGGAAACCCATCACCGCTGCTTAAAAGCGGTATCCTAACCAAACTGAGAATTCCACGCATCCCACCTACACATAGAAATCCCAGAGATAGATTGTCGGAATTGAATGCACTCTCTCTCCCCCTGGAGGGATGCATCCTGCTTCCCTAATTCCGGAGAGTATTAGGCACAGGTTGGAAAGCGCTAAGGCTTGGGGGAGCCCAGAATGTATGTTGGGGTAACTGCTGGAGTCTAACCAGCTAAAACCACACAGCTTGCCATTGGTAGCTTGCCCAGCTAGGACCACCCTACACGTTTGGGCTTGGCAGGGTTAACAGGAGCTCAGTGGGATGATTCCATGCCCACAGTGACTGGGCAGAATTACAACGTAAAAACAGGCCATTTGACCCATTGCATCTTGCTGCTTGGTTTGTCTAAATGAGCCACCGACGCTCTTTAACGTTCTTCAAGCTCCAGGATCTAATTGCATTCAAAAGGAACATGAACTCTGGTTCGACAGCAGTCTGCGGCAGTGAATCCACATTCCAACCCCTCTCGAATCAGGTCAGGGTTCGATGTGTTGCCGTGTGCCATGCACTGAATGCAATCTTAATTGCATGTTTGATAAATTAAATTCACTGACATTCCTGGCAGATTATTACGCCTCATGGCTGTTCACTTTTATGTTTGTTTCACTCTGGCTTCTTTTCCCTGTGACTCTCGGTGCAAAAAAAAAATCCCTGCTCAACGCCCCTCTCCAGTCTTTCATTTTAACACTCTCTCTCTCTTTCTCTCACTGTGTGTGCAAGTGAACTTCCAGTTTCTCAGCAGTGTTGTCTGATGTTCAGTCAACCTTAGAAATGAGCAGAGCAATAATGGTTCTGTAATGAACAGCATTCAGGGCGGGGTGGAACGGGGGGGGACATGGAGCCATCATAAAAAGCTTTCAAGAGAGCTACGTTCAATTGTGCAGCGATGGCTGACTTAAAGCCGCTCCGTGCCAGAAACTAGGCTTAACCGAGGCTTTTTTAACTGGAGGAATGGCAGGAATGCGTCCGATTAGCATTATCCAACAGCAGCCCTTTATGCCCTCCCCTTCCCCCACCCGTAGCGATTTACAACCTGTGGGCTTTTATTTTGAAGCGTTATTGTGGCGCTGCCCGAAATCGATGGTGAGTGAATCTTAACCGTTTGGAGGCACGAGGCCAACATTTCTCTTGCTCTTCCCTTTTAAGACCGTTGACTTAAAATGTAAGATCATTCAGTATTTTTTTTTTGGGGGGGGGGGAAATATTTCAATTGCGTTTCGATTTGAAAACTATTTTTCCTCATTTGTTTTTTTTTAAATTAAAAAGACACTTTCAAATTGACGTTGGTTTTAGGCTGGAAATCTGCTGCTGTTTCTCAAAGAGTCCTTAATGTTGTGGAGATGATGATAATCTCTGCAATTTATGAAGCAACTTATCACGTTGTTGAAACATCGTAAAGCATTTCACATGATTAAATTATTATAATCTTTACATTTGATATATCGCCTTATCACGTCATCGAGATGCCTCAAAGCGCATCACAGAATATATTGTAGAGTGAATTGACTGTATGTTTTGTGGGCGAAGCGCGGCAGACAATTGCTCAACCCGTCGTGATTTGAGTGAACGAAAATAGTTATATTTTTTTGAAGGCATTATTACCGGCAATCGACAGCCGGATTCCTGTTTACTGCTGCGTAAACAGAGCCGTGTGGAGTAAGGAAACTTGCCTAATGCTTCATCCTCCCCGGGAATCGAACCCAGGTTCTGTCGCTTGTGAGGCGAGTGCTCTAACCACTACGCTACAGGACTCCATGTTGCTACTGGGATGTCTTTACAGAAACATTTTCTCAAGATTCCAGCGCTGCATTAAGTGTCTCAGTGCTGTTTTGATGCAGTGGCCCAGTAAATGTGTGTCAATGATGCACACGATTTAAGGTGAGCCCAGGAGGCAGATTTTTAATAGCTTCATTATCTGTCAGTGGAGAGATGCATTTATAGCTGCTGTTCAAATCTTAAGTGCTGTACAGTGTGTTATGAAATTCAACACAAGATTAAAGCCCTCATGATTTTGTTATTAAATTAAGTTGTGCCGATTTGAAATGGGAGATGTCTCTACTTATGCTCATTGTATGAAGAACTGGTCAGGTGCAAAGCAAAACTGACCCTCTAAGCTCTACCTCAATAACTTAGCTCCAATTCCATCACTGTGATGCTGTGTATCTCAAACTACCCATTTCTGTGGCCATTCACGTTAGCTTTGTATCTCATTTTGAATTGTGGACTTGTGCCCAATGGAAACTGGTCTGAGATGTCCAAACTTTGGGCTTTAATCTTGTGTTGAATTTGATGAAATGTGTCCCATCAGTTCGGGCCAGATTTGTAATGATTAGTGGCATTGGTTGATGTAAGAGATTCACTTGAGTGGATGATCCCATAGACCTGCTTGAAATTCTCTTGCTAAACCATGGTTAATTATGATTAGATAAAGGAAGTTGAGATTGCTGTAACTAAGCATTTTACCGTGATAGCGTGGGTCAAATATTTAGAAATGTTTTGTGGTAATGACATTCTGCCTCGTGTGGAGTTGGAGTTGAAACTCTGTTGTTGTTCTACAATCAAGTCGTTCAGATGATGTTCAACATCATGAGTGCTGTTATCATGTAATTGTCAACTGCTCAACAAGGGTCAAATTACTTGATGATTAGCTTCTGATACACAGTGCTATTTACTCATGGGTGAGTGAAAGCAATTGGTGTTCAGACAGCGAAACAGTGTTAGAGGCAGCACAGGCAAAGCAAGTGAGGTCTGGACTCAATAGCCACACACCTTTCAGCAGGAGGCCGTGGAGAAAGCCTAACCCAGGCCTGCTAAAGAATAATAATAATAATCTTTACGTTTGATACAACGCCTTATCACGCCATTGAGATGTCTCAAAGCGCTTCACGGAATATACTGTAAAGAGAATTATATATTTTGTGGACAAAACGCGGCAGCCTATTGTGCACAGCAGCGTCCTACAAACAGGATTGAGTGACCAAGTTGTTATTTATTTATTTATTTGAAGGGATTATTCCCCCGGAAAAGCAATCAACTAACAACCGGGTTCCTAACTACTGCAGAGGCATGTGGAGTAAGGAAACTCACTTAACGTTTCAACTGTCCCGGGAATCGAACCTGGGTCCTCTTGCTTGCAAGGCGAGCGCACTAACACTCTACAAAGCCAATTACTGCCACAAATTAGCTGCGTCTAAAACATTCATTTTATTTCTACTGCCGCCCTCCACCCTCCCTGATCCCAATCATCAGCTCAGGTACAAATCCTTGACTGTCTAGTGCCTTGGGATGTCCTCCTGACGTGAAAGTCGCTATGTAAATGTAATTTGTTGTTGGTCTGATTCTTTTAAAGAGCTTTGAGAGTTCATCCTATGTGAAAGGTGAAATATAAGCACAAGTAGTTTTTTTTAATAAAAACATTTATTTATGTTCATGCCAGGATTTGGGTTACGGTCACAATTTCTCTTCAGTTTTCCCAGCTGCTGTAAATCTCTGTGACTGCCGTTTCACATCATCCTCCCAGTTTGTCATGTTCCCAGTGTCCGACTTCCAGCTTTTATTTCTTATTTTTTTTTGCATCCAAAGTCGTGTTTCCGACAGATGTTTAACTTGCGGCTTCCATTCCCTCCCTCCCTCCCTCCCACGCCTGCCCCTTATCCCGCTGATCACCACGAGGGACACTTAAATTGTTCTAAACCCCAGCCAGTTCTCAACAGATTGCATAACCCTGACGACATGTAGCACAGTCTACTTCGCAGTAGTCATATCCTCGGAAATCGTATGGCGGCAAAAGATGGCTTGTCGAGAGAGGTTTGCGTAAAACATCTATCTCTAATTTGATCGCATGTGCCTGCAACAACCACAACTACTGCTGATTTGGGACCTTGAACCTCCAGCAGGGACCCGCTGATTATAATTAACTGAAATGAATTCTCCGTAGGGTTTGGCTCTTTAGGATTTAAGTATGTGCCGAAAGTAAATCCCCAAGTCAACTAGATTTCAGAGGGGTTACCTACCGTTCCTTCCGTTCTCCGCATAGAAGAAAAATTATGAAGCCGGGAAGTGCCGGGAAAAAAAAAAGGCGTCTTACTAAGCGAATTCAACCGATGCTCTGTTTTTGCCTGAAACTTGTCGTTAAAATAGTCTGTCGATCGGCTGCCATGTTTCGCCCACGAAATACGCAGCCAATCCACTTTACGGTGCGTTCTGTGAAGCGCTTTGAGACGTCTCGTTGACGTGATAAGATGCGATATCAATCGCCATGGTTATCATCTCAATGCAGATTGAGCTGAACGGCTGGTTTCTATGCTCTAACATTCTTTGCACCAATGTTCAACTTACAACATTCGTGTTACGCCCACTGGAAACTTGGAATGTTACCATAGGAAGAGGCCATACATTCCACACTGTTTTCCCCAACGTGAGCCAAACACTGTCCTGCTCTCACCCTGAATCGCTCCTCATATTTCTCCTCTTCAAGCATCTATCCTGTAGCTAAGTGGTTAGAGCACTCGCCTCTCAAGCGAGAGGACCCGGGATTGATTTCCGGGCAGGGGCGAAACCTTAGAAAGGTTCCCTTACTCCGAACACCTCCGTAAGTAGGAACCCGGTTGTTAGTCAATTGGTGGATCGCTTTCTGGGGGTAAATAAACCTATCAAAAAAAAATTTTTAACAGAAAATCATTTGGTTCCTCAATCCATAGCGGTTTGCGGGACGCGGCTGTGTGGAATTGGTTGCCGAGTTTTGCCCACAAAATATACGGTCGGATTCACTTTACAGCATATTCTGTGAAGCCCTTTGAGGCATCTCAGCAATGCGATAAGGCGCTATATCAAATGAAAGCATTTCCAGGTTTCTCTTTGACTTTTCTCCCCTTGTTTGAATTTTAATTTTCCTTTTGGGGGTTGGCACTCTACGAGCTGTAAAGGATTTCATCGCCATAACCTGCAGAAATCTTCTGTGACATTTACTTTTGAGGAGTCTAGTCATTCTTTACGCATGTGGGTGTATGTATATTATAATATTTATGGGGGTGTGCGCAGAATTGGCTAACATAGTCATTACCTGAATGCATGAAAAGAAAGAGCCATTGAGGGACCGTGTTACAAACTGTAGGAAAGAGTATTGAGCCGGTTAAATGTAGCTGAAAGTTGTGAAAATGTGGGATATTATAAGGCTGTTGGCCATATAGGGAGAATAAGTTGTGATGTTTAATGGGGAATCAATTTACCATAATCTAATAAATGCAATACAAATTTACATTTATATAACCCCATTTGTGTCGGGAGGAAAGTGCTTAATAAACTGGCGGAACAAGGTCGATTGAGTGAATATTGTTCCAATGTTTCTAACCACGCGTAGACCATTTACCTATATATCACATCAGGCCTCTGTTGGTTCGTGTGGACATTTCAGATGTTCAATGTCTACAGAATTATTCTGAAGCTACGTTATGTGTGTGGTGCTAATGATGTAGCTGGTCATGTCTGTTTTACGTGTGAGACCTGCAGATACTTGTCTGACCCTGTTGGGATTTAATACGGGATCATTTCGTGTATAGAAATATTGAATAGGAGAAGAGGTGCTGTAGAGTTCAGAGCTTTGCGGAGAGATTTTTTTTTACTCAGGGAGTGGTTACGGTCTGGAATCCACTGTCTGAAAGTAAAGGCGGTGGAAACAGGTTCAATAACAACTCTCAAGAGGGATTTGAACAGGTACTTTGAAAAGGGAACGATTGCAACGATATGGGGAAAGAGCGTGGGAGTAGGACTGATTGGGAAGCTCTTCCAAAGAGCCGACACAGGCCCGATGGGCTGAATGGCCTCCTTCGGTGCTGTAATACCTATGATTCTAAAATCCAGGAAAAAANTTGGATCCATCACCATTCACTGGTATGAGCCAAGATGAGTGGCTGTCGGCATTCTTTTACGTGTAAGTTGACAAATAAGAAAATAATACTTGCATTTGATATAGTATTCCACTCACAGTATTGTAGTTGGTGTGGTAAATATTTTACAGGCATATCAGTCAGCAGAGAGGAGGGTTAATACAAACTGCCAAACTCGTAGTGATTTGTTTTGATAGTCCTTTATGGGTTACAGATTCCAGAGGTTGGGCCTGATACTGCCAGAAACAACTCCCGTGTTTTCAAAGGGGAAGACGAACCTCGAACCAGGGCGTTTGTGCGCTGTTCACCCAGCAACACCTACTCAGGTGTTCCGATTGCTCTGCCGCAAACCAGTGTTGGAGCAAAGCCCGAAGATTCCTGGGGAAAGTGTCTGTGTGCCTGTGGTAGCACTCTTGCTCTGAGTCGGAAGGTTGTGGGCTCGAGCCCCGCGTCGGAGCTTTAACTCACCTCGTCCGAGCTGACACTCCAGTCGAGTACTGAGGCGGGGGCGGCAGTGACGGGGGTGCAATCCTTTGGATGAGACATCAAACTGAGATCCTGTTTAGGGGACGTCAAAAATCCCAGCTGCCATTTGAAAAGAGAAGTCCGTTTGTCCCAGTGCCCTGTCCAAAATGCCCCCCCCGTTTAACATTGTTCTTTCCTTTGGGAAAATGTTTGCGGGACATTTCTGCGCGGTGCTGTTTTCGCCTAGAAATATACATTTACTCCGTAAGATCAATGGTACTGTGTGGTTTCAGGTTTGCAGTTGAGGTATCTCTGTGGGGTGAGGTAGTTTAAGTTAGTCTAGGCTGACGCAGCATTGCTGTATTGGGGTGGGGAGAGCAGGAGAACCGGGTGCTACGTTGTTGGAAGTGTACAAAAATCGGTTCGCCTACAAAAAGGGTAATTACCATTCTTTACAGACGATTTGTTCAAATAAACGTGATAATAATAATCCTTGCGTTTAATATAGCGCCTTATCTTGTTGCGGTGTATCAAAGCGCTTCACAGGCTATACCGCAAAGTGGAGTGACTGTATATTTTGTGGGCGAAACAAGTGAACAGGTAACGGCACAGACCGTAGCTGGCCGCGTTCGAGAAATCCACTCTTCTTTCCGTTTAAATCGTAAAAAGGGCAGTTGACTACCTGTGGAAATCCGTAGCAATAATTGCTCTGTGGGATACCGTGATGCAGAGGATGCAGTATGTACAAAGGACGACTCGGTTGCTGCTGTGCATGCATCAAATTGCTTTGAACATTCTCCGTATCAGTGATGCTCGGAGGAGCCTGCTGTTAGTTGACCCGAAGTTGACTTCAGAATATCCTGTGCGGACTAGAAGTGGTATCTGTATGAGTCATTCAATTATGTGTTTATATATTACAGTCGTAGCTTTTTTTTTATAAAAAAAAAATTGCCACCATGGATGAGGTGAATCACGATCTTGCTAGCAGGATATTTATTATATACTTCGCAATGCATTGCAAGCCGGTTAATATGGCCCGGTTTGCCTATTTTTCAGCAACAACAAATTATATTTACACGGCGCCTTTCACGTCGGGAGGACATCCCAAGGGGCTGGACAGTCAGGGATTTGGGTTTTAATGTCTTGTCTCAAGGGCGGTGGGCACAACAACGACAACAACAACAATTATTTGCATTTGCTGCATATAGCGCCCTTCACGTCGTGACTGTGAGTGCTTTAGATGCGGTGGATTGTAGGCCCCCAGGTGGGTTTGAACCCACAGCCTTCTGACCTCAAAGCGTGAGTGCTATCCAACGAGCCAAACTGACAACTGAGACATATGCATTCAATGCGTCTGTCCTGTAGGGCTTTCCACAGACCTTTAAACTGTCCATTACAGCCATGTGCAGAGGATGTTAAGTCTGTCCAAACATCTTGAGATGCTAGTGCTGATGATTAAAGACATGGAGGATGTTTTCCATTTGGCACATGTCCTGTATACAATGTGTGGGGGAAGAGTTGTGCAATGTTCCTGTGGATGTTGCTGACTGTTTAATTTCTCGTGAGCCCTGAGCTAAGCTGTCGACTGAAAACTGGTAGGAAGGCAAGTCCAAATTGAGTGGGTGTTTGGCATCTACTCACTCATACCTTTCATCTGGATACTGTGTGTGTGTGTGTATATACTGTAAAGGCATTTGTATGTCTAGCCAAGCCTCTGTCTGCAGGCTTTGTATTGACATATCCTTGCAATTTGGGACTTTTGTGTGTGTGTTTTTTTGTCCTCTATTCAGAAAGATTTGTGGAGTTCTGTACGTATTGGTTAGAGCACTTGCCTCGCAAGTGAGAGGACCCGGGGTCGATTCCCAGGCGGGGCTAAATTTTAGGCAATTTTTCTTACTCCACCCGCCTCTGTTTGCCTAGCAGCAAATACGAGCCTGGTTATTCATCGATTGGGAGATCGCTTTTCTGTGGGTGAATAAAATAAGCCATAATAATAATTTGGTCACTCAATGCATGACTGTTTGTGAGATGCTACTGTGAGCGATTGGCTGTCGCGTTTCGCCCACAGAACACACAGTCACTACGCATTACAGTATAACCTGTGAAGTGCTTTGAAATGTCTTGAAGACGTGATAAGGTGTTATATCAAATGCAACCATCATTATTATTATTTCTAACCTTTTCTGCTTGACTGTCAACTATGCAATTAGTTCTGGAACTGCCGAAAATTGGCCTGCCTACTACAAGGTTAGACGATACCGGGGTGTGGGAGGATTTATGCACAGACTTCAACTTACAAGCAGGGGAGGCAAGTACAGTCAGTGCCTGTGTTTGTAGACTTAAAATCAGACTGGAAGTCTTTGGGGACAAATGATTGGACACAACTGTAAACTGCTGTCCCTCTGGCTTTGGGACACAATGCTCCAAGGTGACCTACGTCTTTAGTTCTGTCAAACTACTCTTCTTTTTTAATAAAAATCTGTTTTTAATTGGCAGACAGCTGGAGCAAGCAGTGAGTAAGAGCATAACGTGGGCTGTTTCTAAATATATGATGTCTGCTAGTTTTTCAAAACCTCTCTGAATGAACAACAATGTCCCATTTACACAGCAGTGGAGCAAAGCCACATCTGAATGTTACTCAGGTTTGTTCTGAAGCTTGCAATGACTGCTCAGTTTCAGTATAAGTCCTAGATGTTTAGTTATCATCAAATTACTTAATGGTTCAGGAGAAATAGAAACGTTGACTTGGAGCGAGGGGAGGTTGCTCTACTGTGGAGTAGAGTAGCTCAGTGGTTAGAGCACTCGCCTCGCAAGTGAGAGGACCCGGGTTCGATTCCCGGGCAAAGCAAAACCTTAGGCAAGTTTCCTTTCTCCACACGCCTGTTTACCTAGCATTAAGTAGGAACCTGGGAATAATAATTCCTCCCCACAAAAATTATAATTAGGTCGCTCAATCCACAGATATCTGTGGGACATTGCTGCGCCCAATTGGCTGCTGCGTTCCGCCACTTTACAGTATAACCTGTGAAGCGCTCTTGAGATGTCTCAACAAAGTGATAAGGTGCTATATCAAATGCAAGGATTATTATTACTGCACTTACTGCTTCTTTGAGAATGAGATTTCTCAAACATTCTCCTCACCAGATTACCCGGTTCCTCCCTGTCCCTCCACTCCCTGATCCTCTCTGCAGTCTACTCCAGCCTCACTCAACTGCAAAGGCAAGTCTGCTGCAATCCCCTGTCAACACTATTCAGTTCAGGCCCCCCCCTTACTTCCCTGTCAATTTTTCAGGGGTCAGCCGGGTGTCTGACACATGCGGAAGCCCATCAACGTTGCTGAAGAGTCTCCAAACCAAGCTGAGAATTCCCCGCCTCCCCACGCTACACGTGGAAATCCCAGCGATAGCTTATTGGAATGGAATGCGCACTCTCTATTCCGGAGAGTATTAGGCGCAGGTTGGCAAGAGCCAAGGCTTGAGGATCCTAGAGTGTGCGTTGGGGTAACTGATGGAGTCTAACCAGCAAACCCACACATAGCTTGTCATTGATATTGCTGTCCGGCTAGGACCACCCTAGCCATTAGGGCTTTGGTTTGTAGGGTTAACGTGAGCTGATCGAATTGATTCTCTGGCCACAGTGACTGGTCTGCCCTCCCACGTCCTGTCAATGAGCCAGGCTGGCAGTGCTGTCATCGACAGCGCCCTGGAAAACTGCGCACCCACCTGGCTCAGGAACCCGACTGTGGGACAGCCAGAGAGGGCTGACTCGATACCGACATTCGATTGCCAGACATGTCACCTTGGAGCCAGTTCAGGTCCAAGGAGACCTCACTTAGGTCCTGTCTTTTTGAAACGCTTCAAGATGTTCAACTACATGAAAGGCGCTACACAAATACACACTGTTAATCCAGTGGCTTTTCAATTGGAGATAAATCTTTTTATTTGATACTTGCCTATAAAGTTAAAACGTCTTATGACGTTCAAACACCTCAAATTACTTCAATTGCTGTTGGGTGTCGTGACTTTGTGTATGTGAGCAGGACTTACAACAAATTGGAAGCTAATTTGTAAACAGCGAGGTTTCACAGACAGCCATGAAATGAACAAACAGTTTACCTGGAGGATTATTATTGGAGTCCTGGAGCTTAGTGGTTAGAACATTCGCCTCTCAAGCGAAAGGATCCGGGTTCAATTCCCGGGCAGGAGGGAATATTAGGCAAGTTTCCTTATTCCACACAGCAGTAAATAGAAACCCGGTTGTTTGTCAATTGGCGGGTCGGTAATAATTCCTTTTTTTTCCGGAGGTAATAATTCCTTTTTTTTTAAAAAAACTGGTCACTCAATCCACCACTGTTTATGGGCACGCTGCTGTGCGCAATTGGCTGCCGCGTTTTGCCCAGAAAATACACAGTCACTTCACTTGACAGTATAATTCTTTTGAGGCGTCTCGAAGACTTCATACGGCACTGTATCAAATGCAAGGATTGCTATTATTATTGGCCAGTATATTGAGGATGGGAAAACTTTTTTTTTCCCCCTTCGTAGACTCCAATGGGGTCTTTAACATCCACCCAAACAGGTAGACAAGTGCTCGTTTTAATGTCTCATCCAAAATAAAGCACCCTCCCATCGCTACCCGTTAGCACTAGGTTGTGGATCCCTGACTGTCCAAAGGACAAGGAGGACATCCTCCTGATGTAAAAGGCGCTAAGTGTATATATAATCTGTAGAAGTTGTTGCTCTCCTCCAGTGCTATGCCGGACTGTCAGCCTAGACTGAGCTCACAGTCCTAACTAGTAAAAGTGAGACTGACTGGAATAGTGAAGAGCATCCAGCACCATAAAGTGGGGGGGGGGGGGATCCAAAAGCTAACCTGAGTGGCATTGGAAGGGTAATAATAATCACTGCGTTTAATGTGAGCTCATTAACACATTGTTGAGACTGTCAAAGCGCTTCACATCAATTACAAATTTATATAGCGTCTTTTACCTCAGGAGGATGTCCTGGGTGGGGTTGTGTTCTGAGGACTCTATGCTTAATTCCGCTGCCCGGATATTCACCCCCACAAAACCCCATCCCCCAGCGCCCCAGTCCTCGCCAGGCTCCACTGGCTCCTAACCACCCAACGGATCGATTTCAAAATCTTCTCACTCGTTCTCAAACCCCTTCATGCCCTGGCACCTCCCTACCTCTCTCTCCGACCTGCTCTCACCACCACTCGCTGCCTCTGCTCAGTTGACTCCCAGTCTCCTGTCCGTCCCTCCTCCCCTCCGCTCCACCATCGGTGGCCGTGCCTTCAGCCGCATCACCCCGAAACTCTGTAACTCTCTCCCCCGATCCCTCCGCCTCGCCCCCCCCTCCCTCCCCACCTTCAAAACTTGCCTAAACACCTTCCTTTTTGATTGAGCTTAAGCTCACCTCCCCTCTCCCACCTCCCCCAGACACCGCCACCGTGTAGCGCTCTGGGACGCTATCCTGCGTGAACGGCGCTGTGTAAATGCAAGTTGCTGTTTGTGTTTGAGAGCCTTGAAAAATAAAGGCCGGAAATAACTATCTGTTGTTTTCCTCTTTGAGACCCATTCGTAGTACAGTGAGTAAACACCCTCGAGAGGTGATATAATCACACGTGACATTCCTCACAAGTCAAAACAGAGGTAAATATGTAATGAATATCCTTACCTTGCTGAGAACTATTATAAACGTACTCGTTCAGCCTAGTTACCTTTACTCATTCTCCCCCCCCCCCCCCCACCACCCGCCCCCCTTTTCTCCCCCTCATCCCACAGAAACTTGTAAAGATTTATTTGCAGTCTGGAAATTAGTTGGAACAGAAGACGATTTTTCCCCCCCCCCTTTTTCCTGAAACTTTTTGGATTCCTGGATAAAACATGTCAGAGGAGCATGTTATTGAGAAGGTATTTTGCAAACTTAAAGGCTAGGAACTTTCTGCGAGTCCTGATGTGCTCCCCCCGCTCATAGATGAGAGTAAGACTCTCAGTGTGTGAGTGACTGACTGTGTGTGTGTGTGTGTGTGTGTGTATAGGGTAGTAACCTTATTTTATGTCTCCTCTAACATTGCACCTTGAGTGTGCGTTTTATATGGAATCTTTATTTTAAAAAAAGAAGTGTCCCACAAAATGATGATTCAACTCATCTTCAGACCTCAAACAAGATGTCAGCTTGGCTCCGTTGGTACACGTGAGCCCCCAGGTCAGAAGTTTGCCAGTTCAAGTCCCACGTCAGCAATTTGTGTTAACAGTTCAGGCAGGTACCGGCTTTTGAATAAGACATTAAATTGGATCCTGTCTGCCTGTTCAAGTAGATGTTTAAAAGTCCCATTGTACTCTTTAAAAACAGAAGGGTTTCTCCTGGTGTCCTGACCGACAAATAAGAGGTGAGATTCATTACAGTGTTTTGTTAACTGGATGTGCTTCAGAAAGGACAAGGAGGATCCAAAAAAGTTTACGTGGAGTCCTGTAGTTTAGTGGTTAGAGCACTCGCCTCGCAAGTGAGAGGACCTGGGTTCGATTCCCCAGGCAAAGGAAAACATTGTGCAAGTTTCCTTGCTCCACGCGCCTCTGTTTACCTAGGAACCAGGTTGTTAGTGGATTGGCAGATTGTTTTTCCGGGGGTAATAATCCCTTCGGAAAAAAAAAACAACAAAAATTGTTGGTCGCTCAATCCAAGATTGTTCGTGGGGCATCGCTACGTACAATTGGCTGCGGCTTTTCGCAGTTGATTAATTTTACAGTATATTTTGTGAAGCGCTTTGGGACATCTCAATGACGTGATAAGGCGCAATATCAAATGCAAGGATTATTATAATAAGTTTAATATTGAAGCACAATTCTTCCTAGAATTCTTAAATCGCTCTTTATTCACATAAGCGGACTGAGATTCCCCGTAATCTAGATCTGTGCCCTTGCTTGGGAGACTCAACCCACCTTATTGGCAAATGGTCCAACAAACTTAACCCCTTTCCCCTTTGATATTAATATAAACAAAGCGTTGGTGTTCAATCTCTTTTTTAGAATAATTTATGATCCCTTCTCCGACTGCAGTCTGTGGTGAGGAATTTCACATTCCAGCTACACCCTGTGTAAAGATTTTTTTTTCTCTCTCTCTAACCTCCCCATTACTTCTATTCATGATTATCTTCGACTTGCGTTCGAGGGCGGAGGTGCCAAGAAAATCAATCACCTATTCGAGTGCTTAAACTTGGAGCGAATGTCAACCACCGGAGCCCTTACCAGTGGGAGCACGGCTGTTTGGTTTCCCTCGGTGTTGCTGGGCTAGGGAGGGGGAAAAATCTGCCGAAAGGTAATCATTTGTAATTGCTGCTGTGTGAACGAACTGTGTTGGAAATGGCCTGCATCTGGGCGTTGGTTGAAGGCAGGCTCAGGCTTGGCTGTGATATTCCTCACAGTTGAATAACTTGCCAACACTCACTGTTTAGTGTCATGCAGGAAGAATGGTAATTTAAGCGAGGTGAGTGGCTCCCAGAGTTTCCCCCCCACCATGTACCCTCTACCCCCACCCTACCCCCAGGTGGGGATGAGGAGACAGAATATCTACAAAGAATTATTGTTGGTCTTAGGGTTTCGCACCCCAGCCCACCCCCAAAGGCGGTGTTAAGCGCTTTTGGGATGTCCTTTTGACCTGAAAGGTGCTAGATAAACGTCAATTAGTTTTGTAATTGGATCGTCAGTGGCAGATTGCTTTTCCGGGGATAATAAAAGCTTTTTTTTAATAAAATAATAATTTGGTCACTTAATCCACGACTGTCTGTAGGACGCTGCTGTGCACAATTGGCTGCTACGTTTCACCCACAAAATATACAGTCAATTGAAGTCGAGTGAAGCGCTGTGAGACGTCGCGACGACGTGGTTAGGGACTATATCAAATGGAAGTATTATTATTTTACTTCTTTCTGGCCTGTGCCGTGTCGAAATATTTAAATTTCCGAAGGTTGAGGGGTGAAGCTGAATTAAGATGGGCGGATACAGTTGTTAATTGAGGCAGTCCGGTCATATCTCTGAAAATTTGCTTGAGTGTCAATAATAATAATAACACCTCATCACATCGTTAAGACGTCTCAAAGCGCTTCACAGAATATACTGTAAAGTGGATTGACTGTGCATTTTTAGTATAAAACCTAGGATACATAATTGATATATAGCGCCTTGGGACTTCAGGTGTCATGGCTGGATAAAACTTGCTCAAGCAAGCTTTTGTTTCATTAGTGCCGTAATGTCACTGTACATGACCAGTAAAAGTGCAGGACTCACAGGATACAGCGCCTGACTTGTTTTTACTCTCCAGTCGGGAGAGGCAGTGTGACATGAGGGGAGCCATAAGGGTATCCAGCTGGCTGCTTGATTTTATCACTGTACAAAGTAGACTCTCTCCTCTCAAGGAATTTTCATGCAGCGCTTTATTGGAATACTTTGAAAGGAAGAACGTAACGCCTTATTATCACATCGAACATCTCAAAGCACTTTCCAGCTACAGCTTAAGTTCTGCCATCTTTTAAGACAAACGCAGCAGTGGTTTTGCTCAGAGTATCGATCCACAACCAGCAATGAGATAAATGAGCCATTAGATGGGAGGATTCTTGGTTAGAACACCTTATCTTATCCATAGGACTGTACCTCTGTCAATGTACCCAGTGGGTGGAATTCAAAATCCACTCCTTCAAGGCCCTCTACGGCCTTACCCCTTTCTACCTCTGTGACCTGCAAAACCTATCTATCAACCTGTCCGCTCCCTCCACTCAGCAGGCTCCAGCCTGCTCCACAATCCCCATCTGGCCTACTCCACCATTGGTGGTCAAGCCTTCAGCCTCTCAAGACCCTCCTCTTAGGCCACCCTCCTATCCCTGCCCTCGAACCTCCCCCGATCCCAAACCCCAGCTTGGTTCCAAATCCCTGACTTGCCGAGTGCCTCGGGACATGCCCCTGATGTGAAAGGCCCTATTACAAGTAATTGGTGGTGGTGGTTGTATTGTAGTGTAGTGACAGGTTAGAATATGTGCTTAAGTAATGCCAAGGCCTCTACAGCCATCCCAACCAAGCCTTGCAGTCTCCTGCAAGCCTAACACCTCTGCTCACTCGCCTGACGATTCCGACCATTTTTGGGTGAATTTCTGCCATTATATGCTGCTTTCGGGAACTCCATTGACCATTTTTGGTCACTTCCTCCCCATCCCCTCCCCCCTTCTGTTTCAGAGATGAATACACCTTGTTTGTATTAATCATCTTCTGTCTCTTGCTTTCTTTGCATTCTCTTTGAATTAAATGTTCCGCCCCCAAAATATACTTTCAATTCACTTTACAGTATATTCCGTGGAGCGCTTTGAGACTCGACAGAATAATGCACGGATTATTATTATTATTATTCAAAGTTTTTTTACTGCCTTTGGGATTCAAAAGTCCATTGATACATCAAACGGTTCAGTATGTCCTCCCCACGTGAATGGATTATTTTTATTATTCTGACCAAACGGAGAAAATTGAAAGTTGTACTGGTGATTAGCTGTATCAGTCGGGCGGTTTGACACACTGCAGAGGCACAGGGAGGGATCCATTTCCTTTCCCGGCATGGTAATAGGATCCAGTTGAATTCCTCCAGACCATTAAAACCCTGGTTGTTTCCTGAGTGCTTTCAACTTCAGTGGACATTGTACGTTGAGGCTATGAAAGGAATGTGCAGTATTTCAGTACCTTCATGTTGTGCAAGTCGCTGAGGTTCATATTTAAAAGGGGAAAATATGAAAGGAATTTTTTTTGTGCCTGCCCATCCCATCTGCTCAGGTAAAGGATAACTGAGGGTCTTTTTGAAGTAGACAGAAGTCGGGTAAGATCTCGTGCTCTGTGTAATCCCTTTTAGCCTAATTGCTGCCTCTTTCAAAAATAATAAAAATGCCATTGATTCAGCCTCTCTCGGAGAGAGCAGCGTCCCCACAAACTGGATTTTTCAAAGGGATTATTACACCCAGAAAAACAATCCGTCCATCGACTAACAAGCGAGTTCCTACTTACTGCGAGGTAAACAGAGGCATGTGGAATAAGGAAACTTGCCTAAGGTTTCGCCCCGCCTGGGAATCGAACCCGGGTCCTCCAGCTTGCGACCTGACTTTACTGCAGCATGTGAGCTCTAATGTGGACAAGGAGACGTGCGAATAGGCAGCGTAAAGCACTGTAAAGCTCTAAATCATGAGCAGATTGTCAATGACATACTCCACCCTGAGGTGAGAGAACAGGCTTTAGCTCACTCCAGGCAGTCTTGTATTTTAAAACAACATGGAATATGAAGCTAGTGGAGGCAAGTCTTGGATGTCCGCCAGTTATTTTCCCGCTGCCGAGAGGGGCACCAGTCAGGGAGTTGCTGAGAGTCGCTGCCCCTGCCAGGTCCATGAAGAGATCTAAAAGGGGCGGTGAAGTCAAGGCAGGAATAATTGGCCCGAAAAAATGCTGTTGGACCACAAAGTGATTGAAGTGCAGATAGAAGGCGTCAGGAGTCTCTCTGAGTGCACAACATCTGCACAACAGCTGGCTCGCTCCACATTTTATTACATTTAATATCGCAGGCAATTTTATTGAGGATTATAGAATAGACCTTTTGTTGGGGGAGTGGGGGGGGGGAGGAAAAACCCCTCTCTTTTGGAAATGTTTTCAGACTAATTTAGGAGTTGGTTAAAGTACTCGCCTCGCAAAGGAGAGGAACCAGGTAGGGCAAAACCTTACTCCACACGCCTCTGTTTACCTAGCAGTAACCCGGCTGTTAGTTGAATGGTGGATCGCTTTCTGGGGGTAATAAAAATATATTTTTTAAATTATTTGGCCACTCAGTCCACAACTGATTGTGGGGACGCTGCTGTGCGCCCACAAAATATGCAGTCGATTCACCATCACAGGATATGGTTTGAGACGTCTCGCAGATAAGGCACTATATAATAATAATAATAATCCTTGCATTTGATATAGCGCTTTTCACATCTTCTAGACGCCCCAAAGCGCTTCACAGAATATACTGTAAAGTGAATTGACTGTATATTTGTGGGCGAACGCGGCAGCCGATTGCGCACAGAAATGTTCCCACAAACAGTGGTGGATTAAAAATGACCAATTTATTATTTTTTTATCAAATGCAAGCGTTATGATTATTATTATTCTCTCGCAAAGTGTGTTGGTGCAGCTAATGAAAACAAGAAGTGTATGTCGAAATAAAGATTTGAAAGCCGTTAACAAGTGTGGCGAAACGTGTGTGTGTGTGGTTTCCGTTCAGGACATCTGATCGAGCTTATCTTTGAAGAATGCTGTCAGTTCTTTACTTTCCATTGCAATTTTTAGCATCAATCTTAAAATGTACCATTGAGTCCGTGTTGTGAACTTTTAACTTCATCAGTTTAATCTTAGTCATTGTGGCGTCGTGTAGCTCATCGGTGAGAGCGCCCGCCTCGCAAGCAAGAGACCTGGGTTCTATTCCCCGCAGGGCAAAATCTTGGGAAAGTTTCCTTACTCCGCACGCCTCTGTTTAGCCAGCAGTAAGTAGGACCCCGTTTGTTATTCGATTGGCGGATTGGTTTTTTGGGGGATAATAATCCCCCCCCCAAAAAAAAAAAAATAATTCGCTCACTCAACCCACGGCTGTTTGTGGGGACGCTGCTGTGAGCAATCGATTGCCGCGTTTCGCCCACAAAATATACAGTCAATTTACTTTACAGTCTATTCTGTGAAGCCCTTTGAGATGTCGAAGACGTAATAAGGCGCTGTATCAAATGCAAGGATTATTATTATTATTATGATTGATAACCCGTAGGTTGGTTACCTGTTTGCTGACCTTTGGAAATGCCTCCCTTATCTAGGATCTAGATGGTTTTACATTTCACTTAACCTCTCGTGGTCACTGCGTGCTTCCTCTCATTGTGGTGAATGGTTTTTTCACCATGTCTAATATCCAGTGACTTGGGACATCCCCATGACATGAAAGGTGCTGTATGGAGGTTCAAAGCGCTTCACGGAGTATACCGTAAAGTGGATTGACCTCTCGCTAACCACTAGGCTATAGGACTCCTTTTAAAAATTCCCCTAGAAAGAGTCCAAATTACTGGAATTAGATAAAGAGGGTGCGTCTCTCTGGGGGGTGGGGGGGGGAGAGTGCGCATTTCATTCCAGATATGGGAATTTTCATGGTATGGAACTCTGTCTAGTTTGGATACTCTTAAGCACGTTGATAGACATTTTCGCATGTGTCACACACCCTACTGACCATATTGAGGTAGTTTCAGAACTCCAGTACTGTTATCATTTCTCTCAGCTACATGTCATGACGTAACGTGGCGTCCTGTAGCTCAGTGGTTACAGCCTTCGCCTCGTAAGCGAGAGACTTGGGTTTGATTCCCGGGCAGGGGGCGAAACCTTGGGCAAGTTTCCTTACTCCACACGCCTCTGTTTACCCAGCAGTAAGTAGGAACCCGGTTGTTAGTCGATTGACGGATCGCTTTCTGGGGGTAATAACCCCTCAAAACAAAAAAAGTTGGTCACTCAATCCACGACCGTTGTGGGACGCTGCTGTGCGCACCTGACTGCCACGTTCCGCCCACAAAATACACAGTTGAAGCACTTTACAGTATACATAATCTCTGTTCAGTCCTTAGCCATGTACACTGGGGTCGGGGGGGGCGGGGGGGGAAGGCTAGCAACAAGAACGCATGGAAAGTAAACAGGATTTTGAAAGGGTCTGTATGCTGATTCCATCCAGATCGGACCTTGTTGTTTGTCCATCACCGCAGTGTGTGGCAAAGCAATGTTCCACGCAGCAGCTTCCAGCTGTCACTCCACACAAAATCAAAACGGCACTTCTGCCCGTCAGTGTGTAAGGCCACCACTCATCTGTTTATCAAGCAGTTATTCCCTCACAAAGGCACCGCTGGTTAAATTCATTTTTTAACCGCTCCGCAGGTGGTCTAAAACTCCATTCGATTCCCGTTGTTACCCTGGCTGACGGCACCTACTCCCATTCGCGTTGTATTTGAAGCAGCTCAGGTACCCATGAAATGAGGCAGTTTATTCGCTCGTGCTGAAACCCCCAGAAAAGGCTGAATGTGATATTGTTTAAAAAAAATTGTTTAAAAAAAAATGGCTGTCTCTGGCCTCCTGCTTGCCCCTCGTCCCCTCGCCTCCGCCGTCAGCGTCCATGTTTTCATTTCAGCCACTGCGCCCTGAAGTTTCGGAACTCTCTCCCCGAGTGCCACTGCCTTTCCCTCTGCTTCCCCTCTTTTAGAGCTGGACCTTCCTCTTCGACCGTGCTGACGGTCACCCCCTCCCCTGCCCCACCACCCCCGGCTCGAGACCCTGCCCCGTGTGACGGGCGCTGTGTATTTACGCAGTTGATGTCTGCTGTTGTTGTGATGGCAAAAATCTTCAATCCAGTTTCTTCCGGTCTTGTGTCCCTGAAATTCGAGTCCAGAAGTCTATGCTCCGTAGGGCAGCCGTGCAAACATTGTGCATTTCCTTGTCACGAGTGTTTAGAGATTGACGGGGAATTAACCAATGCAGGAACATCTACTCATTAAAACCTTTTCCTTTTTTCAAAACCTTTTTTGAAGGCTTTTTTTCCCCCACCCCGTTACGCCTCGCATTGTATCGCTTATTTCCCTCCCAGGGCTCCTTCCTTCCCCAAACGTTTCCTCCGACTCTCAGCGCCTCACATCCATGTCAACGTCAACTCAATTCAGAGCCTATTTAAATCGTCTGATGTCATGAAATGGGATGCAAGCTGTGTTCTGGACATCTGTTCGCTTGCAGGAGATCTGCAGAGAAGAGGGATGGGGGAGGGAGAGCAGCCTTCCCTCATGAAGCTGCTTGTATGTATTGCTTTGGATAGATCCTTCCACGTTTTCAAGATAAATCAGTTTCATTTGGATCTATTTTAATGGCTCAAATGGGCGTATTTCATCGGCGGGGGACAGTCGATTCACAGTGAGGTCCAGGTGGTGCTGGAAGATAGCAATCTGTGCAAACTGTGTCTGACACGGAGAAAATCATTGAACGTTGCATCACAGACGCAAGCCGTTTGGCTCATCTTGCCAGCATTTTCCATCCTTTCCCAAAGACTTACCGTGGAACTCAACAACCACAATAACAAAACACATTTCCCCAGCGCACTTCACGTCAGGAGGATTTCGGACAGTCAGGGATTTGGCCCCGAGCCGGAGGATGGGATCGATGGGGGTACGGGTAGGAGGGTGGCCGAAAAGGAGGGTTGCTTATTATTGTTAGGAAATGCGAGGATTATTATTAAGCTTAAAATATTTCAGCCGAGCTCTTGCCTAGCACAACTAGATTTCTTTCATCCCGGAGCCAACATTTGAGTCCAGCTTCACGGGGTAATGATTGAGTTACCTTTGTATCCTGTTTTTAGCTGCACTTTCTAACGCTGATCTACACAATCGGGAGAGCACCAACGGAACAGAGATTTCTTTGGTCCCTTCGTTTGTGTGTGGGAGGCAGAAAGCAGTAGTTCCATTTGTCGGCCAAGATTTAGCAACAGATGGAAAAATGTGAGGATTCATCATGATGGCTTTTATAAAACTGTGACGTTTTTCTCTTCGTGTGATGCAACCCATTTATGTCATGGGCTAAAAATACTCAAACTGCAAAACAAATTGAGGAGTAACTCAATAATAATAATAATCAGAATAATACGATTCATTTGATTATAGGACCTCATCACGTCTCAATGCACTTCATGGAATATACCGTAAAGTGAATTGACTGAATATTTCTGGAGGCAAAACACAGCAGCCAATTGTGCACAGCCGTGACCTACACATAGTTGTAAATTTTAGTGACCAAATCTTTTTTTTTTTTTTGAAGGGTTTATTACCCTGGGAAAGTGATCTGCCAATGGATTAACAACCGGTTTTGACTTACTGCAAGGTAAACTGAGGCGTGTGGAGTAAGGAAATTTGCTAAAGGTTTAGCCCTTCCATGGAATCGAACCCGGTTCCTCGCTCCTTTGCGAGGCGAGCATGCTAACCTCTCGGCGACAGGACTCCATCACTCTCTCCTGAATAGTCTCCCTTGAATAATTAAATAAATGGTCCTTTGCGTGCAAGGGTCATTGAGTACGTGATTGGTTTTATTGCAACAAGTGGTAAAACCTGTTTGTCACACATTTGCGGTCACAATGACATGAAAATATCTTTCGATTTCTGGGGCGCTGGTTTACTTTAATGAAATGAAAATCTTGGAAGGATTATAATTATTTTTCAATCCTATCCGGTGGGGGGGGAAGGGGGATTAAGCTTAAATCCTTTATTTACAGCGAAGGACAATAACTTGGCTGGGACAGCAGAAATAAGGGGTTTACCAATTCTTGTGCGCTAAGTAACTAAGGAACTGAACAAATATTACCTCTCTCTGCATGAGTGTGTTTGACAGTGTTTGAGCTCTGCAGGCAAGTTGCTACTGGCCATTTGTCACTTCCTATCATTCATGACACCGAGGTGTCAAAAGTGGGATTCAAAACGGTATTGAATACAGCGAATTTAATAGGTTCTTTTTCCTCCCCGTGCGCACTAAAAACGCTGGTTGGCCATAGCATATCAGCTTGAGCACTCGCCTCGCGAGCGAGAGGGCCCAGGTTTGATTCCCGGGCGGGGCGAAACCTAACGTAAGGTTCCTTACTCCACACGCCTCTCTGTTTACCAAGCAGCAAGTAAGAACCTGGTTGTCAGTCGATTGGTGGATCGTTTTCCGGGGGTAATGATCCCTCAGGAAAAAAAATAATAATAATAATTTAGCCACTCAATCCACGACTATTTGAGGGACGCAGCCGTGCTCAATTGGCTGCAGCATTTCGCCCACAAAATACACAGTATTTTCAGTATATTCTGTGAAGCGCTTTGAGATATCTCAGCGACGTGAAAAAGCGCGATATCAAATGCAAGTATTATTATTAATATAATGAAATAATCGAGTGCTTGGTCTGGACTGCCAGCCTCAACTGCGAGCTCACTAGAGTGCCAACGAGGGCCTTGAAAGCACAATGTTCTGACCCAGAGGCGAAAGCGTTACCCACCGAGCCAAGCTGACACCACAATGAACAATCGTGATGCTCTACGCCAATTTGAAGTGGTCATTCCAAACCTCAAAAGAGACTCGGAAACTTGAGAGCTGCCTGGAATGTGTGCTGTCAGCCACAGTGTTCAGTTCCCATAGCACCATCCCTTGTTTCCTTTTCCTTTGCAAATTCACATTAGCAATGGAATCATTTTCTATTTTTGGCACCCACCCACTCCCAAGGCCAATCAGAATGTGCGCGCGATTCCTCTCCTCTCCGCCAATGCCGTGCCTGGAGTACATTTCAACTTGAGGCCCAATAGTATGGCCGCTTATTGAATGTTTGAGGACAAATATTTCAAAGATCCGGGAGAGGAGAAGGGAATGGGGTTAGACCAGATACCTCCAGTGGGTTTGGTTATTCAATGACTGTAAACCTGTACATTTTCTATACTTTGTGGTCAGCCGGATGGTTGACTCAAAACGCACTCACTCACTCACTCACTCACGCACGCACGCACGCACGCAAGCCAAATACCATGCTTTATTATCCAAACCAAAGTTTTGAGGCTTCCACATCTTTATGCCAATCAATGTACAATGTCTGATACATAGTGCATGTTCTCTCACACTCCACTTGCCAAATCCAAGAGTTTAGGTTCAACTTGCCAAGAACTTAGGGATCCCACAGTGTGCCTTGGGTCCTGCTGGAGCTCAACCAGCTAAAACCGCTAAGCTTACTCGTGGAGTCCCGTAGCTTCGTGGTTCGAGCACTCCGCTCGCAAGCGAGAGGACCTGGGTTTGATTCGCAGGTGGGGCAAAACATTGGGCACCACATGCCTCTGCTCACCTCGCAGTAAGCATGAACCTGGTTGTTAGTCGATTGGCTGATCGCTTCTCCGGGGGTAATAATCCTTCCTAAATAAATAAAATAAGAATAAATTAGTCACTCAGTCCACTACTGTTTGTGGGACGCTGCTGCGCACGATTGGCTGCCGTGTTTCTCCCAGAAAATAAAGACAATTCACTTTACAGTATATTTACAGTGCAGCGTTTTGAGACGTCTCAGTGACATGATACGGCGCTATATCCATTGCAAGGATTATTATAGTATTTATATCAAATGCAAGGATTAGTATTATTGCTCACAGTAACAACAGAGTTTGAGGATCAACCTTTTATGTGAATATTTGTGCCCCTGGAATCAAACCCAGGTCCTGTTGTTTGCGAGGTGAGTGCTCTAACCAATACGGTACAGAACTCCACGAGTGCCTTTCATGTAGGATGAACATCTCAAAGTGGTTTGCAGAGTCAATAGGGAGCACGGAGGGAGAGCTAGGAGGATTCAAGGATGGTAATCAAACGTACATTAAAGAGTACGTTTTCTTCAAGTTGAAAGATCTGAAGTTCTATTTTATGTGGATGTGGTGGCATGTGAGGCTGGATATGAGAGATGTCTACCCTGGGAAATGAAGTTCTTTACCCAGTTGTCGGTCAGCATCAAGCATCACTCGAGATTGCTGTCTTTGAGGCTTGTATTTAAGCATCAGTTCAATGGGCCGTCGCTCACGAGGAATTGACTTGAGGATTCCTAAATTCCTTTCATGTTGGACGCAGCAGAGAGAGCACATTTCATCCCCGTCAGCAGAGATAGCGATGACTTTATCCTATCTTTCTGAGCAGGTTTTTACCTTTAATGATAACAAAATAATAATAACCCTTGCGTTGGATGTAGCATTATCGCACCATCGAGACTGCTCAAAGTGCGTTATGTGGTATACAGTAAAGTGGTGTGACTGCGTATTTTGTGTTACTTTTCCTCTACCTGCATGTCTCTCCTGCCCCCTCCCTCCCTCCCTCCCCACTCCATCATCAACCACCACTCCCCAAAACCCTGGAACACGCTTCCTCCATCCCTCCGCCTTGCCCCTTTCCTTCCCCAAATCAGATCGCGCCTGAAGACCTTTCTCTTCGACCGCGCGTACGGTCACCTCCCGCCCGGCTCGGTGTCCTGCTCCGCCACTATCAAGCGCTCTGGGACGCTACCCTGCATGAGGGGCGCCGTGTAAATTCTTGTTGTTGTACCCTTCCTTTTCGAGGTCTGGGGATCGAGTGCTAATACACTACCAGTATCTCCTGGCGTCCTGGCCAACAATCCCCCAGATAAGAAGAAAGTTGTTTGCTCACTCCACGGCTGTCTATGGGACATTGATAGATACAAACTGGCTGCCACATTCGCCAACACAAAATACACACAGTCGCACCGCTTTACATCATGAAGCGCTTTGAGACGTCTCAAGGCGCTATATCGAATGCAAGGATTATTGTATTGTTATTATCCAGGAACTGACCATTTTGCACATGTTCTGTACAAGCTATTTCTATTTCAAACAGGATCTTACATAGGACGCTAAATGGGATTGAAAAAATAATGATACTAATAACCTTTCCATTGATACAGCCTCTTATTGCACCGTTGAGACGTCTCAAAGCGCTTCACAGCATATAATGTAAAGTGAATTAACTGCTATTTGTGGGCGAAACTCAGAACAGGTGTAGTAATAATAATAATAATAATCCTTGCATTTGATATAGCGCTTTTCACGTCGGGAGGACGTCCCAAAGCGCTTCACAGAACACACTGTAAAGTGAATTGACTGTATATTTGTGGGCGAACGCGGCAGCCAATTGCGCACAGCAATGTCCCACAAACAGTCGTAGATTGAAAATGACCAATTTATTATTGTTTTGGGTTTTGGAGGGAATATTATTAGGCTCTGTGTGGAGTAAGGAAACTTGCCCAAGGTTTGGCCCTCTGCCTGGAATTGAACTCAGGTCTCTCGCTCGCAAAGCGAGTGCTCTAACCACTGAGCTACAGGACTCTAGTAACAGATATTGGTACAGAGGCAGATACTCAATATCTGTTACGCCCACTCGGTTAACTCCACTTCTCTCCAGCCTGTGAAATCATTGACAAGAAGTGCTGTCTGTAGTATTATTCAATGGTCAAATCAGATCTACGCATGGTGTCCTGTAGCTCGGTGGTTAGTGCACTCGCCTCGCAAGCGAGAGACCTGGGCTCGATTCCCGGCAGGGTGAAATGTTGGGCAGGTTTCCTTACTCCACACCTCTCTGTTTACCTAGCAGTCAGTAGGAACCTGGTTGTTAGTCGATTGGCAGATCGCTTTTCCGGGGATAATAATCCCTCAAGAAAGAAAAACCCGATAATAATTTGGTCACTCAATCCACGGCTGTTTGTGGGACGCTGCTGTGCGCAGTTGCTCGTTTTGCCCACAAATGTACATCTCGAAGGCATGAAAAGCGCTATTCAAATGCAGGGTTTATTATATTATTATTATAACGGTGCTTTCACGTGTGCCAAAACAACAGGGCACAGGTTTGGGCTATTATAATGGACTTCAGGGAGTATTTCATTACACGCTGGTGATCAAACACTAGAACAATTTACCTGGAAGAGTGGTCGCGGCTGGGTTTCATTAAAGAGCTCAATATCATTATGTAACGAGAGGATGGGAGAGAAACTATTCCTTTGTTTTATGTTAGAACACAGTTAACGTCTGGCACATTAGCACCTGAGCTCGTGATGTGTCGCAACAACATTCTGTATGTTATGCATTATAGAATAGCGTCTTTGTTTGTATCTGATGTGCTGGCAAATAAGAAAATATATATTATTTTAAAGAAGCCAGTGGTGTTTTGAATGTGTAGCAGACTTGGATGCCCTGTGTAAGAGTTGCTGTTGAATTATTTAAACGTTCTGAGTCTATCGCCCAGCATTAAGTTAGTGTCTCGCTAGACTGGTGGAACTAAAGGGGAAGCGAAATGGAGCCCGGGGTTCACAATGAATCAATTCAATCCGTTGGGTGTCAAAATTGTGCAGTAAAATTCGGAAAATAAATGCCACGCGATGCCCTGCCTTATGATTTAATAACCACGTGCGAGGATGTCGCAAAAATGGAGACTGACGGCACTGCACAGGCTGTGAATCACTTCAGTCGAGTGCCAGAGGCAGTGAGCCGACAAACATTAAATTGCATTCTCTCTGCTGTCTCCTCGTTCCATTAACGTGAACAGTGAATACACTCGGCAAATCTCAATAGTACCAACCTTTGTCCCTCCGTGTCCATCTCTAAGAACTCTGAGATCACTCACTGTTCCCGATGATAGGTTTCATATCACACAATGTGCTTTAAATCTGCGACAAAGTACTGTGTAATTCTGTAGGGCGAGAGATTACTATTCATGAGTGAGTCGTATTCTGATTTTGATGAATTTTAATTGACTATATTTTTTATTAGGCCGAAGGAAAAATGATAATCCTTGAATCGGTGCCTCCAAACGTTGAAAAGTGTGAAAAGCGCTTGATGGGGAACTGCATCTGTGGTCAGATGCAGTCACTGTGTGTTGTAAGCAAGCCAGAAAGGTCATTTTGTACACAGCTCGTTCCTGCAAACCGCCATGAAGTGAAAGACCCAATTTATCTGGTGCTCGGCCAAGACTTTGGGAGTGGGAGAAACTCCCTTCTTGTTTTGAATAGTGCCATGGGATCTTTAATGTCCGCCTGAACAGCCGGGCAGGATCTTGGCATGATGTCTAATCTGAAGGACAGCACCTCTGCCATTGCATTAACTTCCAAGTATAGCGCGGACTTGTTGGGCTAGACTGACTTCAGGGAGTAAACTGCTTCAAGTCACGCCAGCAAAACAGCTATGGAATTTGGTTACGTACACACTCGTGCATTTGGCTTCAAAGGCAAAGCACTCTTCCTCCTCTAATCATAACGGGATGAAAAATGCACAGTGTGATGTGAGACTTCTTCGGGTGAGACGTTAAACCGAGGTCCCGTCTGCGCCTGTTCAGGTGGTCGTTAAAGATCCCATGACACTATTGGAAAAGAGAAGGAGTTTCTCCTCTCCCACAGTGTCTTGGCCAACAATTTCCCAAATAAAATTGATCACTCACTCCACGGCCGCTTATGGGACATTGCTGTGCGCAATTGGCTGCCCCCGCAAAATGCAGTCACTACACTTTACGGTATATTCTGTGAAGCACATTGAGACGTCTCGAAGACGTGATAAGGCGTTATATCAGATGCAAGGATTATTATTATTATTAATTATCTTTTGGTGCTTTTGGCCCTGGCGATATCAAAGCTACCAAGAACTGACTTGGTTTGCCCACCACCATCTCATTTACAGCAGACATTGAGACAGCTGGTGGCAACTTGGCATTTGCTGCCTCGCAGATCCCACCATTCCAGTGGCCGTTGAGGGAATACCGACTTAACTGAGATTCACCTGTTAGGGACTGAGACGTTTCCAGCAGAGGAATGTCTCCTGGGCGTTTTTCACCCCTCGGTTAGACAAGTGGGAGCCAGCGGTCTGGGACTTGCGAGGGGAAGAGAAATGAAAACACTTGAGTTTAAGAAATCGCAGTATTTCTCTCTCCTGTGTGGAATGCCATCTGTGGCACTAACACGTCAGCTCTGGGATAACATTAGCTTTTACAACACAGACTTTGCTCTCGCAGTTTGACATCAGTTCAACCCTTCAATGTGTCACAGTCGTGGAACCCACTCCAGACTGGGTGTTACCCTGTGTTTATTTTACTGGCTGATATAGGAAATACCAAGGCTTCTAATACTGCAGTTCAGTGGGTTTTTTCCATAGGAAGCTAAGTTTAGCTCACCAACAGAGAGTGCTTGTAGGAGCGTTTTGCATGTGGATGTGAGAGCTTTTCAGTGCGAGCCTTATAATCTGAGCTGTGCTGTCTTTCGCTGGTATAAATTATACTTGTTTGCAATTTAATCAGGAAATGTTTTAAAAGAGAAAGAACGTGCATTTTTCTAGCAACGACTGGCATTTATTTGCCCAGCGCCTCTCACGCAGGGGGCTTGACCGTGGCGGAGAATGACGCCAAGCTGGTGGGAGGTGGCTGTAGGCCCGGTTGAAGGCGCTTATCACGTCAGTCTCTCAAAGCGCTTTTAGAGTATCTTGTTGTGTGTGGGCAGGTAAACACGGCAGCCATTACTGCACGTCCCAAGGCCCACAAACTGGGAGAAGCTCCCTTCTCTCTCCGCATGGTGTCAGTGGATTGTTGGTGACCAACTGAAGCTGCGGCTTCATCCTGAAAGGCAACACCTCTCCCAATTTATTGTTCTTGTCTTCCCCCACCACGTGGTACTCAGGGATATTACTATTCTATATGAAATCCAGCATTATTATGTATTTCCAAATCGTATCCTTTTTGGGGATGGCCATTAGGTTACTTCCCATCTACCTTGAGATTCAGCTGAACGGTAATGTGCTCCAGATGGTTCTTCTAAGGTGTCTGTATCTCTACAGGGCCATCAAATAGAGAACATTGCCATTCTCTGCTCATTCTGCTGCTGTCGTAAGTTAATTGCAGTGTTTGACGCCACAACAACTGGCTCTTCATCTCTAATTAATCTCATTCTGCAAAGTGCATGGAGATATTTTTCTAACATAATATGTATTTTACAAGGGAGGATAGTGGTTGCACACTGGAAGTATTTCTTCCCAGTATTTGTTTGAACTGTTAACACTTCGGCATATAAAATACGTGTCCAATCCTGCAGCGTGCTGGTTGGAGCACTCGGAGAGCGATATTCCAATCGACTTAACAACCGGGTTCCTACTTACTGCTGGGTAATCAGAAGCGTGTGGGGTAAGGAAACCTGCCTAAGGTTTCGAGTGTCCGTCCCGCCTGAGAATCGGACCCAGATCCCCTCGCTTGTGAGGAGAGTGCAGACTCTGTTGGACGGGCAACAGAATTGAGAAGCAACACACAAAAGACTATTGATATGAACAAAATCCTGGAAATTTCTGAGCATCATTCTGTGGTGTTTGTGGGGTGCAACGATCTCCGATTCTACCAGGTGTTCATAAAAACCGAGCAAGATTAAACAACGTGCTGCCCGACGGAGGTCGCGGCAGATGGGGGCCTCTTTTTAGAGGTTGGCTTCGTGCGTTTGCATTCGTTCAACTGTTGTCCACGATTACACTGAGAAACATCTCGGGCCTAAAGATCCGGTTAATGGAGTCCTGTAGCTCAGTGGTTAGAGCGCTCGCTTCATTGCGAGCGAGAGGACCTGGGTTCGATTCCCGGCAGGGCGAAACGTCAGGTAGGCTTTCTTACTCCACACGCCTCTGTTTACCTAGCAATAATAATAATAATAATAATTAAGTAGGAACCCAGTTGTTAGTAGTTTGGCAGATCGCTTTTCGGGGGTAATAATGACGTCAAAAAAATTTATAAATTGCTCACTGAATCCACAACTGCTTTATTTGTTTTACAATTTGTGTCTCTTTTTTCTCTCCCTTTCCCCCCTCTCCCCCGCCACCAAATATCCATGATTCTCCATCAGGAAGTGAAGCTGTTGATGAACATCAAGAGCTATGTCATTGCCCCTTGGTTAATGCACCAGCAGGTTCGAGTAAGTGATCGAAAGAAAGCATCTTAGTGATATAGGAGTGAGGAGAATGTTTTTGTGTACCAGGGGTGAGCGCCAGGTCCAAATGACTGTATTTCTAAACTCGCCATCGATAATTAAACCGTATAGAAAATAGAGTTTGAAAAATCTGCCTTGAAACAATCTTTATTCGCATAGAATAAAAAAGGGATTTTGCCCACAAAATATGAAATTAATTCACTTTACATTCTGTGAAGAGCTTTGAGACGTCACGAAGGCGTGATATGGCGCTGTATCAAAATGCAAGGATTATTTTTATTATTATAGGCTGTATTATAGCCTATAGGTAAGGTCGAAGTGGAAGGTTTTCAGGTGCGATCGAAGAGGGGGCAAGACGGATGGATTGATGCGCCTTACATCACTTTGTGATTTCATTTCTGTAACATTCCTTAAATATCCCAGCTGCTTTTTTGTTTTGGTCAGCCGGGTGTCCCGACACCTGTGGAATCCCATCACCGTGCTTAAGAGCATCTGACCCAGACTGAAGGGTTCCATGTGTGCCACCTACCCATGGGAATCTCTCTGCTGTTGATAATGATCCTTGCATTTGATATAGATGTGTCCGAGAATGAAGATTTGTTACTAAATGGGAATGCCTTCAATCTTG
This sequence comes from Callorhinchus milii, assembly GCF_018977255.1. Taxonomy (NCBI): domain Eukaryota; kingdom Metazoa; phylum Chordata; class Chondrichthyes; order Chimaeriformes; family Callorhinchidae; genus Callorhinchus; species Callorhinchus milii. The sequence continues at coordinate 550,505 of NW_024704743.1, forward strand.
ACGTCTAACCAACCCAGCGCTCCCAAGACACTACCCTGTGTGTTGATTTGAATACATCCCATATATAAATGCAGTTATTGGATTTCATTCCCCTAAGTTATCTTCCAGTCAGGCCTTACGGGCAGTCATAAAGATTATTTAGCGTTAAAATGTATGTGGACAGTGCCTTATAACACAGGTCAGTTGTGTGTTACACATGTGGCATTACAGAGCGACAAAAGAATCTTGTGAAGGGAATGTGTATTTTTGGAAAATTCCCCAACTCTCAGGATGTGGGAGAAAGATAACCATAATCGCAGGGCGAAAGCCTAAGGCAGGTTTCCTTACTCTTCTCTATTTACCTGGCAGTAAGTTGGAGCCCAATTATCAGTTAGCTGCTGGATTGCTTTCTGGGGGCAATAATCCCTCCAATTAAAAAAAATTTGGTGACTCAATCCACAACTGTGTATGGGACGCTGCTGTGTGCAATTAGCTGTCACATTTTGGCCACTAAATATACAGTCAGTTCACTTTACAGTATATTCTGTGAAGCGCTTTGCGACGTCTGAATGACGTGATAAGGCGTGACAGCAAATGTAAGGATTATTATATTATGAGTGTGTGTGGGAAATGTTGGCAACTGAAGACGATTCCACTGGTAGATAATCTGATATGCACTGAAAACTGAGGCTTTGTGATCATCTGGGGATGGGGGCAGAGGGTTCCTCTTTTTTTTTTACTAATGTTGAATGAATTGCAAACACAAATATACAGAAAAAGAAACTAGAGATGGCAGGCCGTGAGCAGAGTGACGGTTTATTCTTGGTGCTAACAAGAGCATCTCATCATTAAATGTCATTTCAAATTTTCAAGAGGTGCAGAGATGTTTGTTAGGTCAGGCTATCAAGGGATATGGGGCAGAGGCGGGTAATTGGAGTTGAGGTGCAGATCAGCCACGAACTAATAGAATGGTGGAACAGGTTCGAGGGACTGAATGGCCTCCACCTGTTCCTAGGAGCCAACTGTGATGTTACCTTATGCTTCATTGGATATTACTGTAAACCGAGAATGTCGAATAATGGAACGGGAAGTGAATTAGACAAGTGTCCAGGGATTATTATTGGATCTGGCACACACAATAACAACACTTTTTTAACCATGTCTACAACTGTCAACTCGGAGAAAATTAATTTACACTCCTTCGCCTTTCTGCCCCGTGCAATTTAACCTCCTCTGGGGGATTTTCTGTGTAATGTGAACTCACTGAAAAAAAATCCTAATGCACCTAATTTAGATTTACTGTAAGGAACAACTTGCATTTATATAGCGCCCTTAACATGGGGCAACATCTCGGAGCTGTTTTTTTCGTCGAGTCGGGGAGAGGGGGATGGACCACTAGGGCTTTGGCTCGCACAGTTGAAAGGGAGGATTCCCTGCCCCCATTGACTGGTCGGCCCTACCAAGTCCTACCAATGAGCCAGGCTGGGCTTTGGTCTCGTCAGCAGTGAGTGCCCTGGAATACTGCGGAACGGTCTGGCTCAGGAAGCGGACTACAGACCGTCACAGAGGGCTGGCTCGATTCTCACATTTCATTGACAAACACGTCACCTTGGAGCCAGTTGAGCTCCAAGGAGACCCTGTTCCCGCCTTCCCCAAAAGATGCATACTCAAAAGAAAGGTCTTTAGACGTGATCTGAAAATGGAGCAGAAGGGAGTGAGGTAGAGAGTTCCAAAGTCTCGGGTGTAATGGCTGAAAGCACGGCCACCGGTGATGGAGCGGAGGGGCCGAGGGACACGCAGGAAACCGAGTTGGCGGGTGGTGGAGTGGCGAGTAAGCCAGCTGGAGAGATAGGAAGGTGCAATCAGCACGTGTGAACCCACTCAAGCAAACCATTCGTGTATAATCTGTGCCATGTTTATTTTTGTGGCTAACGAGAGCATCTCATCATTATTTGCCAGGACGCCTTCATCCATCGCTTCAGTGCAAATTGCAATCGCTGATTATGTTTAAACAAGAGCTTTTGTTGTTGTTCCCTCCAAAGCTCCGCTGACAAAGTAGGAGTCACTTGTGTGACTAGGATAGTCGTGACAACTAACCAATATGTTCACCTGCTCGAATGCATGGGCTCCAGCTTCAGTGCTTTGATGCTTATCGCCGTGTGATTTGTACCATGCAGTTTGGGGGCTGGTGGCTTCTCCCATCCAATCAAAGTCCCATCATTTGCTTAGTCAATGTGTGGCCTCCAGGAATCGTACCAAAGTACTACATCAGTAGGTTAATGAAAATAATAATTTATTCCCGATCCATGACTGTTTGTGGGACAACAGCAACAAAATAACTGCAATACATAGTCAAATACTTCGCAATATATTCTGTGAAGCGCTTTGAGACGTCTCAATGACGTGATAAGGCACTATATCAAACGCAAGAATTATTAGTATTATTATTATTAACTGCACTAGAATGTCAGCCTGGACTGTGAGGGCTTGGTCCTACAGTGCTAACCCTCACCTAAAGACAGAATCCACCTGCCAACAGTGGTCTGGACCGCTTCACCAGGCAATGGTTCCCACCACTGACAAGTTGGTGTTTAGAGATGACAGATAAGGAAAAAGAAGAACTTGCGTTTTTAAAACTCCTCCTCAAGTTGCAATCTGCTCCATAAGGTGCCTCACAGGAATTACTGTCAAGTGAATGGCAGATTGATGAGTGTATGGGCAGGCAGCACCACAACAGTCCAGTATAATAATAATAATTTTGCATTTGATATAGCGCCTTATCACGTCTTCGAGACGTCTCAAAGCGCTTCACGGGATATACTGTAAAATGAATTGACTATGTTTTGTGGGTAAAATGAAGCAGCCAATTGCACGCAGCAGTGTCTCGTGGAATTGAGTGACTAAATGATTATTTATTTATTTTGAAGGAATTATTACCCCCAGAAAAGCGATCCGGTAATCGACTTAACAACCGGATTCCTACTTACCGTTAGGTAAACGGAGACGTGTGGAGTAAGGAACGTTTCGCCCTGCCCGGGAATCGAACCCGGGTCCTCTCGCCTGTGAGGCGAGTGCTCCAACCACTGAGCTATAGGACTTAAGTGATGACAACACACCTAAATATAACAGGGGTCTGTGGGCAGCAATCAGCAGCACTCACTCCTCTCTAACCAAGGCTACTGAGGCCAATTATAGTACCTCAAAGGCCGAGACCAACCAGCTCAGCACCGAGTGGAATTTGTTTCTGCTGTCTGTATGGCCTAATGCCATCGGGGGAAGTCCTTGAACTATATTTTTTTCTCTAAAAACAGAAAAGTACTAACTTTCATCTCGTGAGTTCCCACTTGTGGCCTAATTGAAACAAAAGAAAGCAATCAATTCAGACTTCTGGCCCTTCTGAAAAGTACATTACAATCCTATAATAATAATAATAATAATAACAGTCCTTGCATTTGATACAGCGCCTCATCCCATCTTCGAGACGTCTCAAAGCCCTTCATAGAATATGCTGCCAAGTGTAGTGACTGTGTATTTTGTGGGCGACATTGTGAAAACGAAGGGGCAATGGCAAGCTCGCGGCTGCCTGCTACAGTGACCTGCGAGGATATGTGTAAGCATATGTCAGCCAAGTCTGTAACTGGTTCCAACAGCTGGGGAACATATTGAATAGCGTTACCAGAGTGGCCACTCGTGTGACGAAGACTTGCTGTCATCAATCATGGCCCTGGAGGAATGTAGGGATGGATAACACTGAACGTGGACATCCCGCAGATGTCCCCCAAACTAGGAGGCCTTGATTCTCCTGAAAACCCGTCCGTTTAAATGCTCGGGCGTTAACCTTGACTGACAGTCGTCATCCCAAGGGTTCGCTCACTCAATGTGGCTTGTCGCACGTATACTGTGTCAGAAAGCAGAGAAAGATCACCGACACATCTGAAAAATAATAATAATAATCTTTGCGTTTGATATAGCGCCTTATCACGTCTTTTAAACGTCTCAAAAAAAAATGTGCTCGCTCAATCCACTGCTGCGTGCTATTGGTTGCCGTTTCTCTGCCACAAAATACACAGTCAATTCACTTTACGGTATATCCTGTGAAGCGCTTTGAGACGTCTCAACGCCGTGATAAGGCGCTGTATCAAGGATTATTAGTATACCGCGTTTAGCCCCCTCTCTTTCATATGCCTGTCTACTTCCCTCTTGAAAGCTACAATGGACTTCTCCACCCACTATTGGATGGGCTCTCCATGTCCCGCCAACTCCGAATGAAAAAGTTCCTCCCGAAGTTCCCACTTTGGGATTTGAGCGACAGATGAACACTCCAGACCGGGGAAGTGCTTCGAGAGGTTTCGAAGACGTGATAGGCCGCGATATCAAATGCAAGGATTATTATGTTCAATTGGATGAAATATATATAGATAGGACTGTGCAGTTGTCTTGGGAGATTTTCTATGACATTCTACAGTAAAATCCCCGGCTTCGCTTGTCACCGACACTTATGTCATCAATATCCCGGCCGTGTTTATTTATGAATTTACACGAATGTCTAACTCGCCACTCCTGATAACTCGCCACTCCGCCCTTTTCCCTGGCAGTTGCCAGGAGTTTCCCGAACGTGAAGTAAAGCTTACTGTTCAGCACACTTGATACCAAGGTCCCATCTGCCTGTTTTTCAGATGGATGTTGAAGATCACGGTATTTAAACAAGTAAAGGAAGCTTTTGCCGGGGTTCCTGTCCCGACAATATATTGGAACACAAGAACAGGAGGAGCCCATTCAGACCCTCGCGCCTGTTCAGCCATTCAATTAGATCATGGCTGATCTGTACCTAAATCTAATTACCTGCCCTTGCATCTCTTGTTACCTGACCTAACAATCTGTCCACCTCAGTCTTGACAGTGTGAATGGATCCAGCATCCACAGGCTTTTGGGGGAGAGAGTTCCAGATTTCCACCGGCCTTTGGGTGAAAGAATACTTCCTGATTTCACTCCGAAATTCATTGTTCGGTTCCGTCGGGCAAATCGGCTGGTATATTTGACTGCACAAGCCCCCCATGTTTCACCAGAGCTCTTGAGACATAGCAATGTTTTAGGCGCTTTAAAAATGCGTTCTCCCTTTCCGTGTCGTGATCGTTTCTGCTGATGTAGGGTAAATTCCACGACACGATGGGGCTCGATGACTTCCTAACAGCATCAGAGGCGCTCGCTCACTTAAACAAGAATGTTCGAAAAAAAATAAGACTCCACGCAGGCTGTTATTGCAATGTTGTTTGGTGAATCTACATGTTGACATTTCATAGACTCACTCAAGCATTTCCGTAGCATTCAGGCCTGACCTGTCTTGCTGTTTGGCCTCGAGGCCTTTTCTGTTTTGGTGATGTGCACAGAATCCATACTGCTTCACTGGAGCGCCAGTAACCAAAGGCATGGCACTTCCTTGCTGGAAAGAACAAAGTCATCCCAGGCTGCTACATGCTGTTCCTCAGAGCAGCTGCTTTAGAGACCAGATGTGTGGGAGCTGAGAACAAGCTTACCTTCCTGATCCGAGGGAAGGGAAAGTGCATGTGTAACACCAGACACTGATCGAGATCTGATGGAACAATTTATTCCGACCGTTCACATCAAATAAATCTCCCGATCTGGTTGCACTGCGCTCTGTTGCCTGTCGCTTTTCGCCCACAAAACACACAGTCAATTCACTTTACAGCGTAACCTGCGAAGCGCTTTGAGACGTCTCGACGACGTGATGAGGCGCTGTATCAAATGCCCGGATTAATATCATGACAAATGAAGTCAATGTTCTGGAGACCAGCATCCATCTGTATTACCTCGTATCTCTGTGATGTGTTGGGGAGTAAGAGTTATTGACACGTGCACACCAGTTAACCAGCTTTGTAGTCTGTGCAGAAACGTGACCTCTCCAAGCGGTTGTTTCGATGTCACTGAGTCAGAACAAGCTGTTCTGTATTCAGAGTTCACCGAGCGCTGGGATTTGGCTTTGGGCCCTGTTTTGCAATGAAGGGATCACCTTGTATTTGAAAAGCTTTGTCTAACCTCAAAAAAAAGGCACCCCCCCCACCAAAAAAAAACTTCCAGTGTCGTAACCCTAGTCAGGAAATCGGTTAAAAGCCTAAGAGCCTTAAGAGGTTGAAAAAGAGAACAAACAAGTGACGAAACCGATTTTGTAACTACTTCCTGAAAGTTTTTCTGACCCAGACAAAATGGAAGGCCTTGCTCCCTCCTACCTCTCCGACCTACTATCCCCCTACCTACCTGCCCGTACCCTCCGTTCCTCTGGCTCCGGTCTGCTCCACGTCCCCCACCCCAACCGCCCTACCATCGGTGGCCGGGCCTTCAGCCTCTCAGCCCCCAGGCTCTGGAACTCCATCCCCCAGTGCCTTCGCCGCTTCCTCCCTTTCATCCTTCAAGGCCAGTCTCAAAACCTTTCTCTTTGACCGTGCCTTCAGCTCCCCTCTCGACTCTCTACCCCCTCCTCGCTCCCTCCCTTCCCTCCCCTCACCCTGACCATTTCCCCCCTCCTCGCTCCCTCCCTCCCTCCCCTCACCCTGACCATTTCCCCCTCCTCGCTCCCTCCCTTCCCTCCCCTCACCCTGACCATTTCCCCCCTGCTCGGGTCATGACCCAACTGTGCAGCGCCTTGGGACGTCCTCCTGACATGAAAGGCGCTTTATAAATGGAATCTTGTTGTTGTTGTTGTTGAAGCTTACCAACGTGAAAGTAACACCGTAAATGACAAGCAGTGCGACTTCGGAAGGGGTAGATTTATCTGACCAGCTTCGTAAACTTTCTGAGAGAGCGGATTTCCCAAGCTGAATGTACATGCATCTCCTTAACATACTGCAGCTAGGTATTGAACGTAAGACATTAATGTGAATTAAGTAGTTAGGTAAATGGAGGCTAGTCGTTAGGGGAGCTAACGGGAGACTCCGCTATCTGAGAGAGGATTCAACTTTGTTCTTCTACGCTAACTCCCCACTCGCTGGACTTCCCAATTCTTCCCTCCACAAGCTGCAGATTATTCAGAGCTTTGCAGCTCGTGTCCTCTCCTGCACCAGGCTCCGTGACCCCCATCACCCCTACCGTCGCCCGGCTCCGCTGGCTCCCCATCCCCCAATTCAAATTCCTTGTCCTCGCCTTCAAGGCTAACCATGGTCTTTCTCCTCCCTACCTCAGCGACCTCCTAATACGTTACCAACCTGTCCGCTCGCTGGGAACTGGTCTGCTCCATATCCTTGGCCTTTCCCGCTCTACCATCGGCAGTCGAGCCTTCAGTCTTTTATGCCCCCAGCCCTCTGGAATTCTATCCCAGAGCCTCTCCGTCTCGCCTCTTCCGTGCTTCCTTCAAGGCCTGTCTCAAGACCTTCCTCTTTGACCGAGCCTTGGGTCATCCTCGCCTGTGAGCGAAGTAGGGTAAATTCGGAACAAATCTGCAGAAGTTGTCACAAGACGGCGGAAGTGTTGATTCTTTCACAAGCAAATGAGATTGATTTCTTTTAGGGAATAATATCTCAGGACACAGTATATAGTTTGGCGCACAACATGTGTATGTGATGGTGGAGGTTCTTATGTTCTTATAAGTGACTAATAATCTTAGAAGATAAATTGGTCATTCAAGGTTACCTGTGGGATTTTGCAGTGTGTTAATTGGCTGTTGTATTTGGCTGGAAATATACGGTTATCAATGTGTCTGTGAAGCACTTTGAGATGTTACAGGTTTCTTGAGGACCTGGGTTTGAATCCTGGGTGGGGTGGGGTGGGGGGAATGGCGAAACCTTAGGCAAGTTTCCTTACTCCACACGCCTCTGTAAATGGCAACTCGGTTGTTAGTCGATTGGGGATCACTTTCACCAATAATAATAATTAATCAATAAAATATAATAATGATCTGGTCACTCAGTCTACGAATGTTTGTGGGACGCTGCTGTGCGCAATAGGCTGCCGCGTTTTGTCCACAAAATACAGTCAATTTACTATGAAGCGCTTTTCGAGACTTAAGACTCGAAGAGGCGCTATATAAAACGCAAGGATTATTATTCATACAAAATAAATCCCAACTAGCGAACCTCACCAATATTCCTTTCATACTGAGCAATGTGGTAATTTTATGTTCCTTGCATCGGTTGTATTATCCAACCCCATTAACTCTCAGCCTTTGCTCCTGGCCACATCCTTGTGATTGTCAAACCACTCCAGAGACGAGCCAGTTTATCTGTAATCATCCACCGACTTACCACCAATAAATCTTGGAAACTAAAGACATTTCAAAGCTGATATGTTTTAAGTCGAGTTTTCGAAAGTATCTCAATACACTGAGCCTTCTTAGCCGTTCTGAATAAAAAGTTACCCACGGCCTAAAGCGTAGCTTTGAATCTTCTCATAACTTATGTTGATTGCTCTTTGGTCTGATCAGATCCATTGATAATAATGATAATAATCTTTGCATTTGATACAGCGCGTTGTCACCTCTTCGAGACGTCTCAAAGCGCTTCACAGAACATACTGGAAAGTGAATTGACTGTATATTTTGTGGACAGCCAATTTGCGCACAGCAGCGTCCCCACGAACAGTCGTGGATTGAGTGACCAAATTATTTTTTTAAAGGGTTTATCATCCCCAGAAAAGCTGGCGATGATAAAAAAAAAATCCACAACCCTCCCCCCCCCCCCAAAAAAAAAAATAATGGACATATTGTACCAGGGAGCATAAATCCGTAAGGCCCCAAAAATGGCAGGATGTTTGACTGAAACTATACTTGTGGGGACTAGTTGGGGTAAGAGCGGGGGAGTGGGGACTAGTTGGGGTAAGAGCGGGGGAGTGGGGACTAGTTGGGGTAAGAGCGGGGGAGTGGGGCTAGTTGGGGTAAGAGCGGGGAGTGGGGACTAGTTGGGTAAGAGCGGGGGAGTGGGGACTAGTTGGGGTAAGAGCGGGGAGTGGGGACTAGTTGGGGTAAGAGCGGGGGAGTGGGGACTAGTTGGGGTAAGAGCGGGGGGGGGACTAGTTGGGTAAGAGCGGGGGAGTGGGACTGGTTGGGGTAAGAGCGGGGGAGTGGGGACTAGTTGGGGTAAGAGCGGGGGAGTGGGGACTAGTTGGGGTAAGAGCGGGGGAGTGGGGACTAGTGGGGGAGTGGGTGGGGTAAGAGTGGGGGAGTGGGGACTAGTTGGGGTAAGAGCGGGGGAGTGGGGTCTGTTGGGGTAGGAGCGGGAGAGTGGGGACTAGTTGGGGTAAGAGCGGGGGAGTGGGGACTAGTTGGGGTAAGAGCGGGGGAGTGGGGACTAGTTGGGGTAAGAGACGGGAGTGGGACTCCCCCGTTGGCAGCTCTTTCGAAGAGCTGGCACAGGCACGATGGGCCGAATGGCCTCCTTCTGTGCTTTATTCTCACCTGTGAGATTCTTCCTTTGCAGGGTCCAGAGTCACGGTGAGAATAAAGTTTCGCAATGATACTTAATACCTGATCTTTCCATCTAAATTATTGAAAGTGTCAGCTATCCATTTTCAGACTTTATTCCGGGGTTTATTTATGGATACAGTCGGGGAGAACGCAGAGCTGTTTTTTTTAAAAATTATCGACGTGAATAATTTATGGATTCATAAATGAGTTTGTAAAGCAATTAGCAAGCTCTTAAATCATACAATGAATTAATGATGAAATGAATTCTTTGCAGTAGCGAAATGCAGAACGCTGGCAAAACCGCACAGTTTTTCGGGAGCAAATATTTCTCCCTGTTTGACGTGAATTGTTCATATTAATATATTAATAGAACGCGACAGCGCATTGATAAGGCATCCCAAGGCACTCTCCTCCCCCCCCCTCTCTGTGTGGGTCCCTCTACTGTGAGTCTCTCTTTATGTGTCTGTCTCTGTCCCTCTCTCAGTCTCACTATCTCTCCTCTCGGAGCTGAAACCTCTTGTGTATTGTGTACAGACTGTTTCTCCCCCCCACCCCACACCCTCACCCCGCAGAGTCCTGTTAGCATAGGAACCCGGCTGTTAGTCGATTGACGGGTCGCTTTCCAGGGATAATAATCCCTCCAAAAAACAACAATAATTTGGTCACTTAGTCCACGACTGTTTGTGGGACACTGCTGTGCGCAACAGTCTGCCGCATTTTGCCCTGAAACACACACAGTCACTGCACCTCACAGTATGTCGTTTGAGATGTCACAAAGACGCGATAAGGCGCTGTACCTAATGCCAGGATTATTATTACAGAAACAGGCCATTCGGCCCGTCAAGTAATAAATTTACAGCGTGGAGGGTGGGAGGGCCCATTCGTCTATTCTGGTAGTTTCCCTCATGGAGTCTCACTTCAGTCTCATTTACTTCCTCATAGCAGGGAAAGAGGAATTTCTTTTTCAAGTTACTCCACACACACTCCTCTGTTTGCCCAGCAGTCAGTAGGAACCCGGTTGTTAGTGGATTGGCGGATCGCCTTTCTGGGGGTAATAATCCCCTCAAAATAAATTAAATCAAGAAAAACAAATGTAGTTACTCAATCCATGACTGTTCGAGGGACCCTACTGTGCGCTATTCGCCCACAAAAGTACACAGTCAATTTACTTTACAGTACATTCTATGCAGCGCTTTGCATATCAGATGCAAGGATTATTATTAATAATATGTTAAAATATATTGGAAAAAGGTCAAAGATAGCATTTCAACAATGTAGTTCTTTCCTACGGCAGTGCACCGGAGTGTCAGCCTGGATTTACGAGCTCAAGTTCTGGTACACGACTCAAACCCTTTAATCTTCTAACCTCAGATTTGCCATCACTGCCAAACGGATAATTTGTTTTGGTCAGTTCGACACATGCTCTTAAGTGTATTCCATCTGACTGAGTCTTACACATACATCTGTGTCGACTACGCACTGGAATTTCTTTGTGTCTGAAATGGATTGCACACACACACGACATTCTCCCTCGAGGTTGTTTCCCTCATTCCAGAAAGTATTAGGCGCAGGTAGAGGAGAGCCGATGGTATGCATTGGGAGAGCGTTGGGAGTCCAACCAGCTGGAACTGCAAAGCTTCTCGCCATCCAGTGGCTGCCCAATAATCCTTCAATAATAATCCTTGCCTTTGATACAGCGCCTCATCACATCGTCGAGACGTCTCAAAGCGCTTCACAGAATGTACGTGGGGTCCTGTAGATCAGTGGTTAGAGCACTAGCCTCGCAAACGAGAGGACTTGGGTTTGATTCCCAGCCGGGTTTCCTTACTCTACACGCCTCTGTTTAACTAGCAGTAAGTAGGACTAACAAGTAGGAACCCGGTTGTTAGTCGATTGGCGTATCGCTTTTCCGGGGGTAATAACCCCTTCAAGAAAAAATAATAATTTGGTCACTCAGTCCACGACTGTTTGCGGGGACGCTGCTGTGCGCAATTGGCTGCCGCGCTTCACCCACAAAATACACAGTCACTCCACTTTACAGTATATTCTGTGAAGCGCTTTGGGACGTCTGAATGACGTGATGAGGCACTGCATCAAATGCAAGGATTATTATTATTTTTATTATGTGGAGGGAGTGGACAGGGCGTTAGGATAGCAGGAGGTCGCAGAGGTATGGCGGGTAGATGTTGTAGAGGGAATTGAACCTTCGATTGAATTCAATCAGCCGAGCAATGGAATCCAGTCGATGATGGGGGTGACCGGCTTATAAGACTTGGGTGCAGGAGAGGACATGAGCTGCAGAGTCCCGGATGGCCTGCAGCTGGTTATAGGGAGCTTGAAACCGACAGTAGTTCTGTTAACGGAGAACGCCAAGCACATAGTTCAGCTGAAACCAAAGCCTCACTGCCTACAGGGCTTGTTTGCACAAGTGTTTTTGTTCAGAACTGAAGTATGAAATGCCCTCGTCGAGCTCCAGTCTCACCGAGGCGGCCTGGACCCCCCCCCCCCGCCCACCGTCTGCTTCCACTTTGCTCCAGAAGCCGAACGACAGCGAGCGGTGGGTCTCAGTTAAGACGCAGTTAAACTTTCCATCTCCGGCGGGTCGACCGGCAGAGGTAAACGTGCTCGGGCCAGGTTAGCGGCACCCCCTGGCTGGTGATGGCATCACACCAGCAGACCAAAGCCTCAGTGACGCGCAGAGAAAAGTCGTGAGAGCACGGCTTCAGCTGTGGCTCGTACAAAATCCTGCGGAGTTTATCCTCTCCCGCAGCAGCTCAGCATACCTGAACCCCCCCCCCACATACACACACACACACACACACACACAGGCCTTGGAAACGATCCCTGTTTAATCTTGCCTCGTACTTTCTCTATCTTTATATGCTCCGTTTCTACGGTGTCCACTACTCTCTCTCTCTCTCTGTCGCACCGTCGGTGGCTGAGCCTCGCTAGAACTCACCCCCAAATCCCCGTTCCTCCCTCCTTCACACCCCATCTTCAAAACCACATCTCTCAGGTGACGGTTCATCAGCGTGCCTCCACATCCCTCCGCGCTTTATAATCATAATAACCCACTAAATTAGTACGGGAACAGTAACGTGTGGCACCACCACGAAGCTCTTTGCTCGGTTTCTGTAAAGCGTAATGATCCTTTGGAGGTAAACGCAGCAGTCGGTTTTCACACAGCGATGCCCCATAAACAGCCGTGAGGTGAAGCCCTGACTTTATCTGGAGGACTGTTGGACTGTCTTCTTTCTAAAGCTCTTTGAGGCGTTCATACCACGCGGAAGACATTATATAAGTGCGTTATAAGAAGACATTATTATACTTAAGTCTTAATTTTTAATGGTATGTTGTGTGCGATATCCAGTAGAATATAACGTGTTGTTTGGGCGTTATTTGGAGAGAGCAGGGGTGCTGTGCCGTACAGGTGCGAGCAAATGGTAGCGTTAGTTGTAAAGGAAGCCGAGATTTGCAGACCAATAAGTCTGGAGCCGGCCCGTGTGTAGTCTGCTTTATTAAAGGATAAATGGCTGCTTGTTCGATGCTCAACGGGCAGAGCAGAGCAGTGCAGAGGCCGGAGAAAGTTTCCTGCAAAAACTCCTGGTTCAAAGCCACGGCTCTGGCAAGGCGCCAGGAAACAGGAATAAATCCAGACAACAAAATGGAGGGAGAGTTGAGTCGAGCAGCAAGTCTGCTGAACACGTAGAGAATTAACGAGAGCGTAAAAAAGGGGAGGGGTGGCTGACTTATCTCCAGTTTGCTCATCTGGAAGCCTCAATTAACCAAATAGGAGCGAACTCACCCGCGAGCTGCTGACGTCAGCTTTTCCAAAGGTACTTCCTTTACAATGGTGCCTTGATTTGCAGCTCACCCCTCACGGGAAACGTGTTCAATTAACTCAAGAGGCCAAGCACCTCCTTTTTCTCCCAAATGACCCGTTTTAGCTTTATTTTTACGAATCACACTCAGATTTTCCAAGTAGTTTTTTTTTTAACCCCTCTAGCCCTGTTTTGACATTTGTCTTATACATCTATATATATATATTCGTTAAAACGTTTTCAGAAGGCACTTGACAGTAGCGGAACGCGACTTCTAGTCGGTGGAATGTGACCATAGCCACGGTCGAAGGGGAAGTATTCAGGCGAGACCTGAGGGAAAGGGGAGAGGCGGAGGGATTGAGGGAGAGAGTTCCAGGGTTTCGGGGAATAGCGGCCGCCGACGGTGGAGCGGAGGGGGTGAGGGACGAGCAGAAGGCCGGAGCTAGTTGAGCGGAGGTAGTGGGGATGGGGGGCAAACAGGTCGGAGAGGTAGGGAGGAACCCAAAAACATTGCACTGACCCCCTGGTTCTGCAGAGAATTTTTTACATTTCTTTCCAATTCTTAAAGGGCCAGGCCGGCTGGTCACGGGAATATACGGCAGTGCTGGGCAACGAGGTAATGATCTTCCGCTGCTATCCACACGTTTGGGTTTCAGCAACGAGCCCTGCCTCGCCATCATGCCCACCACCTCATTTATTTTTGTCCAGCCGGGTGTCTGACACACGCGGAAACCCATCACCATTTCTTAAGAGTCTCCAAACCTCAGCTGAGAATTCCTGCCTCCCACCTCCACGTGGAAATCCCAGAGATAGATTATTGGAATGGAATGCGCTCTCTCTCTCTCTCTCTCTCCCCCTGGAGGGACACCCCTCTGCTTACCTAATTCCGAGCAGTATTAGGCGCAGGTTGGCGAGAACCAAGGATTGGGGGGGGAAGCGCAGAGCGTGCGTCAGGGTAACTGCTGGAGTCTAACCAGCTATCAAGTCATCGAGACGTCTCAAAGCGCTTCACAGAATTTACTGTAAAGTTTATTGACTGTATTTTGTGGGTGAAACGCAGCAGTGCAGCAGCGTCCCACAAACAGTCGTGGATTAAGTGACCAAATTACTTTTTATTTTTTTTGAATGGATTATTACCCTCGGAAAGCGATCCGCCAATCGATCAACAACCAGTTTCCTGCTCACTGCTCGGTAAACAGAGGGAATCGAACCCTGGTCCTCGCGCTGGCTCTAACCGCTCAGCTACAGGTCTCCCGAGTCATGCAGTTTAAGAATGAAATGGATTTTTTTTTAATGCCTGAATCCCCTCAATTAAATAGAGTTGGATTAACTTTGCAGTTCCACACTGTTATGTTAGTGCTGAAATAGATGCCACGGATCAGTTGTGTCACACAGACGTGGTGTGTTTATTTCTGTCCCTATTGAAAGACACAGCATCGGAACACGTGTTTTCAAAATGCTTTATATTAATTACTGTCGTGTGTAGCCAGGGTCCCACAAACAGTGAACAACCAACTTTATCCAGAGGATTATTGGTCAGAACATTCGAAGAAACCTCTCTTTTCCGGTTGTTTAACGTCTGCCTGAAGACAGAACCTCAGCAATAATAAATCCCTGCGTTTGATGGTAGCGCCTTATCACGTCATTGAGACGTTTGAGGGCGAAATTGGCGGCCAATTACGCACAGCGGCGTCCCCACAAACAGTCGAGGTTTGAGTGACTTGACTTTGTGGGCTTTAGTGTTTCACCCGAAGCAGAACCCACCTGACACAGCGACAGCTTCCCCCCCCCACACCCCCCCAGTCTTGCCCTGGAGAGGCGGCCGAGCCTGTGAGTTGATGTGGCTTGTTCCTCTAACCTTCCTGCCCACGGATCAGATTGTTACCAAACCAGTCTGTGCTTTGTCAGCCATGCCACCAAGGAGATAGATGAGTAAAGCCTGGCTCAGTGGTAGCGCTCTCATTCTCTCTCTCTCTCGCCTCCGAGTCTGAAAGTGATGGGTTCACGCCCCACGTCGGGACTTGGAATCACGTATTTTAAGCTGACGTTCTCTCTCTCTCTCTCTGTTTCTCTCGGCGTCCTGGCCGACAATTCTCCCAAATAAAATTGTTTATTCACTCCACGACTGTTTGTGGGACGCTGCTGTGCGTAAACTGGCTGCCGTGTTTCCCCCCCCCCCCCACAGAATACACAGTCAGTATTTTACACGCTTCGAGACGTCTCGACGCCGTGAGATCAAACGCGAGGATTATTATTATCAATTCACCCCCCGTCATAATTCACCAATTTCAGAGATGCTCACCGGGGTTAACGCCGGTTAATCTGCCTCAAAGCACTGTCTAAAGCGGGAATCTGTTTTTCTTTGCCTCTCGTCCTGTTTAGCTCTGCACAATTTTTCCATTAAACCAAATATTTATAATAACACATCGAGAGGAAATAGTCTTGTCTCAACTGCTCTGTCAGAGGCCATTTCCTCCCTGGTGCCCTGGGAAACTTAGGACAATTAGCTTTTGCTTATTTGCACAGTGTCATGGAATGGAACAGCGCTTTTGAGGGCCGTCGTGGTTTGAAGAACTGGGACTTTCCTTTCAGAATCCAGCGTCTGTCTCGGCCTCCGCCACCTCCCCCCCCAACACCACCACCAATAATACTAATACTAGTAATCCTTGCATTTGACACAGCGCCTTATCACATCTCCGAGCCCTCTCAAAGCCCTTCACAGCACATGCCGTGGAGTGTAGTGACCGCATATTACGCGGGCGAAACGCGCCAGGCGGACTGCGTGCAGCAGTGACCCACAACCAGTCGTGGATCGCGTGACCGAAAAGAACGATCGTTTTTCCCTGAGGGATTACTACTCCCGGAAAAGCGATCCGTCACCAATCGACTGCACAGCAACAGCAAAAGAATTTTTAAGAAAGAAAAACCCAAAGCTAGCGGTGGACAGAGCACAGGCGTGCTGCCGAAAATGTCTCTCTAGATGTGCGCGACTCGGAAAACCCGCCTAAAAAAACCCCAGCCTCAGAGAGAACGCCCCAGTGTGCAGTTTTCATTTCCTAAACTGCTTTGTGTGAGGGAGATTACGGAATTAGTGCCAGTTGTGCTGAGTGGAGCCTATTTTGTTTTGTTTTGTTCGGGTCGCGGCGGTTTCCTCCGTGTCAATGTCACAGCTCCCCCAAAGGCTGAGAGGGTGGAGGCACCTTTCGCTGCAGCGCTCGCTCCTGTTCAGCTAACCGGAAGCAAATTCCACTGAACCAGTGCTTCGGGACGTCCTCCCGACGTGAACGACGCTGTATATCAATGCAATTTGTCGTCTCGTCCCATCGGCGGCCGCACTTTCTGCCCCAAAGCTCTGGAACGCTCTCAAGAACATGAGAATTTGCTCAGCGCAAGAAGACCTCGACCCATCTAATTCGCTCTCCGCCCTCCTGGCAGTCGCTTGACACATCGTGTCCCAAACTGTGTACTGTATCGCGAGAGAATATTTTCTGGCGGAAATCTATCTTAATTTGTTAGCGATTGTGGTAACTATCACAAGCCAGCGAGCGCGGTAAGTTTCACAAGCTTCCACCACAGTAAGACACGGACTGTTTGCGGGACGCTGCTGTGCGCAAATCGGCTGCCGCCTTTCGCCCATGTCATGTACAAGTCAATTCACTTTGCAGTATACTCTGTGAAGCGCTTCGAGACGTGTCGACGACGTGATAAGTAATCCCTGCATTTGGTACAGCGCCTTATCGCATCTCCGAGACGTCTCGAGGCGCTTCACGGATCACGCTGTGAAGTGGATTGACTGTATTTTTGCGGCGCTATGTCCGAACGCAAGGATTACGTTAATTTGAAAACTCTAATCGAGCTCTTATATAAGTCACTGAGCGGCTAAATTAGAACCATAAATTGGATTGATGTTTGTAGTTTCTAAGGTAATTTTATTAGGTGCAAGTTTCCACTGCACCACTAGCGTTTTTAGCTCATTTAAGTGGAGAGAGGGGAAGGAGAAAACTATTGGATGGAGTGTGTGAGACCGTATGGCTGGTTTATTTGCACAGAGCAGCTGGAGTCTGCTGTTAAGGCTGGTGTTTTATTGCTCGCGGGTCCTCTCAATGTGCTTCAGGCTTCCACAAGCTCCAGTCTATGCCTTTACGAGCTCCTGGAACAAAGCTGCTGTCATCAGAATGACAAGACACGCGTGTGAGCGTGTCGTGTAGTTTGGGGAGTTTGATCCCGGTTTCAGGAATAATTAGTGCAGGCAAGTTCAGCCCACATGTGGAGTGTGTTGTTTCTGTGTTTAAGGCTAGGTTTAATCGAGCGAGCGTTGATGCGAATTCACAATCGCTCGATGGTCTGTATGTAGTGAGACTGGAAAGGATGTCCTTTACTCTCTTCGTGTGAGGGGCACTCAACCAGTACAATAGAGAGGGAGTGAGATAGTCCACTAGTCAGGCCCGGTCCCATTGTGGGTGTAATGTGAGGGGCTGGTTTTCATTGTGAATTTCACAATGTGTGTGTGTGTGTACGTGTTTCTTTCTCTCTCTCTCTCTCCGACTCTCACTTTCTCCCGCTTTCTCTCTACTGAGTTACACTGTGGAGTCCTGTAGTGGTTAGAGCACTCGTCCCGCAAGCGAGAGGATCCGGGTTCGATTCCCGGACAGGGTGAAACTTACAGCAATTTTCCTTACTCCGCACGCCTCTGTTTACCTCGGCAGTAAGTAGGAACCCTGCTGTTAGTCGATTGGCGGAAACATTAGGGGTGTTAATCCCTTTTTAAAAAAATTGGGTCACGCAATCCGCGACTGTTTGTGGGGACGCTGCTGTGCGCAAGTGGCCGCCGCGTTTCGCCCACAAAATATACAGTCAATTCGCTTTACAGTATATCCTGTGAAGCGCTTTGAGACGTCTCGAAGACGTGTTATCAATTGCAAGGATTATTATTTTTAATTAGTGGTAACTCTCTCGCCTCTCGAGTCAGAATGTTTGAGCGTAACATTGGGTCACTGAGCGCACAGTCTAGGCTGAGGCGCCAACGAACTGCATTCTCAGAGGTGCTACCTTTCAGGTGAGATTTATAACTACCTGCTGTTCAGGTGGGCTTTACAGATCCCCTGGCACTCCTTACATGCCAGCCAACAATTCCCCACATAAAACAATCGGTCATTCACTACATGGCTGTTTGAGGTATCGCTTTGCTCAAACTGGCTTCTGCGTTGGCCTCCGATTACATTTTAATGGAGACACTCCGTGAGTGTAACACATCCCGACATGAAAAATACACTGCAAATTTAAACGTTACTATTTATTATCTTGCTCGCTTGCCTCGGTATGTGAGATACCAGGATGCTGGGGATTTGGATAAGAAACTACAATTACAGTTGCACACAGCGCGGATTCACATCGCGAGGCCCTAGATGCTGGAAAGTCAAGGGTTTGCACCCGAGCTGGGAGCTGGGATCAGGAAGGGTGGAGGGCAGTGAGGGTGACCGGAGGTGAGGTCGAAGATGAAGGGCTTGAAGGAGGCAAGGGAGGTGGGGGGGGAGTGACGCGAATGGACTTGGGATGTAGGACGCCTCAAAGCTCTTCAACGTGGTGTAGAGATTGTGCTCCGGGGGGAAAGTGAATCGCCTGAGTTTCCGATCTGCGAGGCGGGAGGTCTGAGAGCTGCCGCCAACATCAGCCAAACGTTTAGCCAGACTCTGGATGAGGATAGATTGGGCAGAATTCCATCTGTGATATCCTCACCATCGCAGTCACATCACGTGTCACATTCTCCACCCCTCTGATTGCTAACAGGATCCATAGGAACGCCTCTTTGATTCCTTGTGAGATGGATGTCCTTTTGATCAGTGGGACACGTACCAGCGATAAGATAAAATTATCTCACAAATAAAACCCGTTAAGGATGTTAGGGAAAGGAAATCTATTAAGGATTGAAATATTTTTCTCTCCCCCCCCCCTACCCCCACCCTCACCACCACCCAACTCTTCTCCCTCCCCCTGCCTTTGTTTTCCAGGTAATGATTCCTCCCCCCAAAAAATAAATGAATAATTTTTAATCACTCAATCCACGACTGTTTGATAAGGCACGACATCAATTGCATGGATTATTGTAAAAGTGGTGCAGACACTTAGCTGGGTGTCTGGAGACCTGCAGAACATCGCTCTGCTTAAACCTGTCCAACCGGACTGAGCGTTTACATGTACATACGCCATCTAGACACAAAAATATTCCTGTGCCTAGAAGAGCATGTGCACCTCTCTCTCTCTCTCTCTCTCTCTCCCTGTTTGCCCAGTTCCAGGGAGCATTAGGGCGCAGGTTGGCGAGAGTCGAGGTTTGGGGGATTTGTGTTACTGCCGGAGGTTTATTCAGCGGCTAAAACCGCAGCGATATTTATAATAGCAATCCTCGCGTTCGATATCGCTCGTTTCGTATCGCGCGACGCCTCTGTGCCTTTCCCAGGGGTTATGGTGAAGCAGAGCGACTATAATTTAAAGGCAAACGTGGCAGCCAACTTGCGCACACAGAAGAGTTAGTTTTATTTGAGGGATTGTTGGCCAAGACACCGAGAGAGAGAGAGAGAGAGAGAGAAAGACTCCTCTTTTTGAATAATGCCATGGGATCTCAATGATGTATTGGATGGCACAAACATGCTGGGCCACACATCTTGAAAGTAATTACCAGCTGTGAATGAAAGCCTGATTCTTGTGGTTTTATCACTGACTGCTCAGCTCCCATTACGAGATTACGAGCGCAAATCCTGACGAGTGGGGGTGGGGGGGGGGGTTCGAACTCATAACTTCCTGAGGCCCGTGAGCGCTACTAACTGAGCCAAGCTGATCCACATAAATCTATTGCAATATATTATTCCTGATGTAAGTGTGTGAGTCTTACGCGGTGCTGAATTAGCTCTGTAACGCTCTCCGAGCTGCTGCCACTCACAAATCGTGGATACAATCCCGAGTCGAGTACAAGACGTAAAAACACCAACATCTACACAGCGCCCTTCACCCGGGGCCAGGGTCTCGGAGCCCGACTCCGCGGCCGGGTGCCGGGAGGAGGTGACCGTAAGCGCGATCGAAGAGGAAGGCCTTCGATTGAGAGGCAGAGGGGGTGAGGGAGAGCTGCAAAGCTTCTGGGGGGGCAGTGGCTGAAAGCGTGGCCGCCGATGGTGGAGCGGAGGGGACACGGGGCAAGCAAGGGGGCTGAGCGGAGGCAGCGGGTGGAGGTAATAAGCAGGTCAGAAAGGCAAGGAGGTGCCGGGACGTGAAGGTGTTTGTAGAAGCACCGATGTCTACAACTACGTCAAAGTCCATTGGATGCGTGTCAGTGTTTGCTTCTCTATCTACTTTAATCCCAATTCCTGCTCTTTCCCCCGACCATTAAATATTCCTCCTGTTTATGCGCTTATCAATTCCGTTTCAAATACCCTCAATTTGCTGTTCCACCTCGGGCCATCGCGGGCACTTTATTTTGCATTCTAATAGTTGTTCTGGGAGAAAAAAAATTATCTTTAATGTTCCTCGTTACAATCTTAAATAAGATATAGTCTGAGCAACATCTTGACGAGGGTGATTGATGAGCTGCGATATACAGCATCTTGCGAGTGTATTCGCCTCGTCCAGCCCGTCTCTTCTCCGTGTTTGGCCGGTGGGTATTTGCTGGGGTTGAATTTGCGCCGTCAAATTACTGCCTAAGAAATCAACAGAAAAATTCTCTTTAAATCTTCTGTGGAAAAAGTTGCCGATTTTGGAATATGTCTACAGTATATATATATCTATATGTATATATCAGTCGCTCAATCTATCTCAAATGTAAGGATTATTATTAAAATGAAGGTGCGATGGGTCAAATATTGCCCACATGTTCCTCTGTCCCTAAGTGTTACCAAAAGGCTAATCTCCTAAAGGAAGATCTGCAATGTAATATCCGTCCAAGTGGAGAGAGAGAGAGAGAGAGAGCAATTGTCGATTTTAAAAAAAACCCCACAAGAATCTTACTTTAATTCCCATTCCCAGCCGGCAGCCACTTTCCGGATGTGAATTTCAAAGCTTTCCACATCGCGTTACCTATTCTTTAGAACAGTTGCTGCGTTTCCTCACTGACAACGGCTATAATGTACTTGAGAGTCGTAATATAAATCATTGCGAGAGGCTTTCCTCTGGCCCCTCTGCCCAGTACTGTGTCTTGTAGTGCTTTGTAACGCGCTGGTTGTCGACCAGAAGACACGGCTACCGTGTGACAGTCAACAACCCTCTCTCTGCTTTCATTAACACCAACTGATTTTCAACCGGCTCATTTGGAACATTATTCAAGCATTTCAGGCCGTGAGGAGTTTAGTCAAGTCTGTTAGGATTTTATATATAATACAGTATGGATTCCTGGGGGCTCAGTGGTTTGAGCGCTCGCCTCACAAGCGAGAGGACCCGGGTTCGATCCCCAGGTCGAGGCAAAACCTTAGGCAAGTTTCCTTACTCCACACACACACACACGCTGCTGTACGCCCAGCAGCAAGTAGGAACCCGTTTGTTAGTCGATTAGCGGATCCGGGGAGTAACTATCCCTTCCAAATAAAAATTATAAGAATAATTTAGTCACTCAATCAACGACAGTTTGCGGGACACCTCTGCTTTACAGCGCATTGAACGATACGGAGCTGTTATCAAATGCAAGGATTATTATCCTTATTGTTTGCGGGTATTTTTTTGCGCAGACCCTCACTGCTTTGCCCTGCTTTTCTCTCTTTCAGTGTCTCAGGGCAACATCAGCTTGAAGAAGCAGCGGAGTCGGAGTATTCTGAACTCGTTCCTGTGTTGCTTTCGCGACTACAATGTGGAAGCAGTCCCCACCAACAACAACACCAACGCCCACCCTCCAGTGGAAGAGAATGGGTCCATCGCCAAGGTGCGTGTGGCTGGGCGGGAACGGTTTCGGAGTGGGCGCGTCCTCCCGACGTGAAAACACGCGTCATTTTTGGGACCCGTGGTTAGATTGGATTCTACCCCAATTTTTGGGGAAGTTGGAGATGGATAGACTTTGATTGATTGATCGATCGATCGATTGATTGATGCTTTACTCCCTCCACAAACTATTTCTATGTCACAATGCTGCACTCCACTTGTTAGAGGTTTAAAAGCGACTAATATTTCTGTCCCGAGTTCAATTGGACCTTTGGCTGTTGGCAATAGCTTTGGCAGCAAAGTTAAGTGCATTTCGCAACGGCTGTCTATCACTCCTGCGAGATTTATTGGCCGCATGTCATTTTCTTACAAAGAACTCTTTAAATATTTCATATTTCGCAAACCGTAAGGCCAGTGAATAAATATTAACAAATGTTACAAATTTGTATTTTATTTTACCAGTTTTTCTGTGGCCTTTTCCAGCTGCTAAAACATCCAAAACATGTCCCTTTTGTCAATAATCTGTCACTGAACAAAATGCTGCTGAACTTTTTGTTTTCGCTTCCGTTGCCCTCGTGGAGCCCTGTAGCATATTGGTTAGAGCGCTCGCCTCGTAAGCCACGGGTCCTGGGTTTGATTCCCGGCCAGGGCGAAACCTTAGGCAAGGTTCCTTACTCCACGCACAGTTTTACGACCGGTTGTTAGTCGATCGGAGGATCGCTTTTCGGGGTTAATAATCCTTTCAATAATAATTTGGTCACTCAATCCACGACGGTTTGTGGGGACGCTGCTGCGCGTAATTGGCCGCCGCGTTTCGCCCACAAAACACACAATCAATTCACTTTACAGTGTATCCAGTGAAGGGCTTTGAGACGTCTCGGAGTCGTGATAAGGCGCTGTATCAAATGCCAGGATTATTATTACAAATACACAGTCACAACATTTTACAGAAAATTCTGTGACGTGTTTTGAAATGCGCTACAACAAATGCAAATATTCTTGTACAGTGTGTAACTGTAGTTGGGTTTAAGTAAAGTCAGGGTTTTAGTATTGTTTTGAGCGCTTTGTATACATAGGTGAACTGAAACTTGGATTGGAAGTAAGTCTTACCTTTACAGTACATCCCTGAGCGGACTAAGGGCCTTAAAACAGAAATAGCTAAGTGATTTATTCCGCCTTACTTTCCTCATTGAAGATACCCTCAACGCAAAGCCATTGTTTGCGAAATAACTTCATTGTTCTTGAAATGGATATTATCCATTTATTAGTATTCCCTGTACCCAGCCAAGCGAATAATGATTACGCTTCATTTTTATTCAGTGTATTTATTGTTGAATTTTATTACCAACCCCCGTAATTTATATGAATGTTCGCAGAAGTATTCATCAGTAATGCAAGGATTTATTACAACCACCGTGTTTTCTTCCCGCCTGGAGCCTCTCACTGTCTCTCTCGCGCGCTCGCTCGATAGCGAGGGAGGGAGGGAGGGAGAGTGAAGAAGTGGAATAAATCTTCCAGGGCGATGTTTACTATAAACAATGTTTCACAAATTTAAAGCTGTACCTGAAACTACTGAAAATCTTCCTCCTCGTGAGATTTACCAAAATGTCAAATGCCAACAGATATTGCAGTGGGTGTAATATTAATAATAATAATAATAATCCCTTGTTTGCTTTTGATACAGCGCCTTATCACGTCGTTGAGACGTCTCAAAGCGCTTCACAGGATATACTGTAAAGTGTCATGACTGCGTATTTTGGGGCTGAAACTCGGCCGCCAATTGCACACAGCTGCGTCATACAGTTTGAGGATGGATGAGAAGGAGGGGGAGAGAGAGAGACTATAAATGCTCTTGGCCAGTTTGTATTCGATACAGTGCCTTATCACGTCACTGAGACGTCTGAAATGTTTCACAGAGTATACCGTAAAGTGAATTGACTGTATATTTTGTGGGCGAAACGACTTAAAATGTAAGATTGTTCAGAATTTGGTTGGGGGGGGGGCGCGGGGGGAATTCAAGATGCGCGCAGCAGTGTACCACACTGGGATTGAGTGAGCAAATTATTATTTTTTTTGACGGATTATTCCCCCCAGAAAAGCGATCCAGCAATCGAATCGACTAACAGCCGGGTTCCTACTTACTGCTAAGTAAACAGAGGCGTGTGTGTCTGTGGAGTAAGGAAACTCGCATCGGGTTTCTGCCCGCCTAGGAATCAAATCCGTGTCCGCTCGTTTTGTGAAGCAAATGCTTTAGCCGCTGCGTTACAGGACAGTTTTCATTGCTATGCCGATTATGGGGTTTGAGCCTAGCAAGGGCAAACCTACCCAGCTTACTACATAGGTATATATACAGGAAGAGCGATACAGTATTGTCCTGTTGTGTTGTCCCTATCCTGTGCTTTGTGATTACGAAGCAACAGATGGTGTAGGAGACAGTGGGTGGAACAGATGTCCGCGGACAGACCAACTGAGCGAAAGGACCACAGAATCTGGCCAGCAGCGACTGTTTCTAAGACTGCTTCCTCCCAGAGAGAGAGATTTAGGGCCTCAGCAACGCTATAGAGCAGCTTGCTTAGAGACGGTGGAGAATACTGTTTGTAACATTGAAACTCTCCCATTTGTTTGCCCACAAAACATACAGTCGTTTCACTTCGCAAGATATCCTGCGAAGCGCTCAGAGACGTCTCGGAGACGTGATAAGGCGCTACATCAAACTCAGGGATCATTAGTATTCTCTTGAGCGACCGCTGTTCGTTTTACTTTTAAGATTTTAACCGTGATTGTGTTCCCGTACCTCCCTTGACATCGGCTTTGTGTTTTTTGTGTGTTTTTTACGTTGCTTATTGATTTAGGATTTTGTCTCTTGTGTTTTCTTTTTTTGCCCGCTTTGTTACCTCCTGCAGTCTGACCAGGTGCAGGTCATTCCCAGTCCCAGTGTATGTATGATTTCATTTTCTTTTCTTAAAACCCTTTTTGCATGTTGCGATACGCTACCATTTTCCGGCTTGCAAATAGCTTTCGACCTTCGGGAGCCCTGGGGCTTGTGAGCAAAAAAAAAAGCAAAGTAACTAATCCGAGAGACGCTGTGAAAATCGCCGTATTTTATTCCACCCGATGTTATTACTCCTTGCGATTAATTTCCCATTCTTTGCTCTTTTTAAAAAAAATTGTATAGTTTTAATTCCGAGTGGTTTTGGTGAGGGTTCCTTTCTCTAGTTGCATGTTAACAATTTATCAGGCACCCCGTTGATTGGGTTCACGTGGACAGTTGATCTGATTATGGAACGGAGCGTGGGAGGGGAGGTGGTGGGGGAAGTGAATGAATCGATTTTATATTGAAATGACCTCAAAAATCTCAAGCTCCCATCACCCTAGCTGTTCGCTCATAGAAAAACATAGAAACGGGAGGAGGCCATTCAGCCCTTCGAGCCTGTTCTGCCATTCTATAAGATCACGGCTGATCTGTACCTCAAGTCCAATTACCCGCCTTTGCCCCGTATCCCTTGATCCCCTGACCTAACAAACATCTAATCCACCTCAGTCTTGACAATGTGAATGGATCCACAGCCCTTTTGGGGGAGAGAGTTCCAGATTTCCACTGGCCTTTGGGTGAAAAACGGCCCCTGATTTCACTCCTAAATGGTCTGGCTCTGATTTTCAGATGACGCCCCTTGTTCTGGATTCCCCACCAGAGGAAATAGTCTCTCTGTAGCTGCCCTATCAAAAATCCCTTGATTATTTTAAACACCTCAATCATATCACCCCTCAACCGTCCATTCTTTTCCTGTATCGGTGGCTGATGTAATAAGTGGCTCGAATAACGGCATGAAGCACCGATTTGCTGATGGCATGATTGTAGCTTTTCTTTGAAAACGCCCTCTCCCAAAAGAGAAAAAAAATAGAATTTGGTTCCAATAGGACCAACTGGTAGGATCACAAGTAAATCATCGATTTGGGTCGAAGTGAGGTAAGGTCATTTGCTTCCTGCATCCTGTGGCTGTGAAGTATTAATTTGGTGTTAAGGGGCGCTCGACTTGTCTAACCTGTTTCTGATCATATAGTTTTTTTTTCCCCTTTGCTTCTGCATTTGTGCTGATTGGCATGTCGTGTGTTTTGGACCCAGCCAAGGTCATTCGTTCCATTCACCGCCCGAACCCAGACCCGTTTCCTTTCATTCTTTTGTAGGAATGAAAGTGGAGTTCGGGTGACTGTTGAGCAGTCATGTTGTTGGTGTTATTGGATTTTTATCATGGATTTATTCCATAGAATCGTAGGAAAGTACAGCTCTATCAATGAGATGTTTAGTCCCATGGCCCTGCCTTCCCCTACATTCACCTACAAAACACAACAGTCTTTGCACTTTCCATTATATCCTGTGAAGCACTTTGAGACATCCTACCAATGTGAAAAGATTATTATTAAACGGGTCCCCTCCTAAAAGGGAATATAAATATAGATTGTGCCTTAAACATGGTTCCAGATTCTGTGGGTAGAACAAATCTCCCAACATCACCCCTTCCTCTTTTGAATTACCTTAAATCTTTGCCCTCTCATCACTGACTCACCGACCAGTGGAATTAATTTATCTTTGTTTATTATCAAAGTCCCCTCATAATAAAACTCTCCACCAGATCTCCCCTCAACCTTCTGTATTCTCGAGAAAATGGCTTTGGATACAAATCGGGTCAATTTCTGCTAGAAAATAATATCTGGGGGAGACGATATATAGTTTGGGACACGACATGTCACTTAGCTGCCAGGATGGTGGAAGGCAAACTGGATGGACCTCTGTTTTCTTTCGCCAGCAAATTTTTATGTTCTTAAGTTCTGAATGGCCTGGCGATGGGATGCCCCATTTGGAGGGAATGCTTTGAATATCCTTTCCACATTTGGTGTTGATGGCCTGGATGATGCTGATCATTTTGTAACGTACACCATCTTGTGCCATAATTTAATGTGTCCCGTATTTTTAAATTTTCTTTTTTTCGTTTTGTTTCTTCTTTGTTTATTTCCTGCAGCCTCCGACCAAATTCCTCTTACCCGAGAGAAAAGCGAACGACGCTGGAAAGAAATGTGTAGTCATCGACTTAGATGAAACCTTAGTCCATAGTTCATTTAAGGTACTGAAAATTTTATTCAATTTTATTCGCGTTTCTTCCCCGTTTTTCTGTTGGTAGAGGGTCTGGTCTACGAGAAGCGATTAGATAAACTGGACATGTTCACACTGGAGAAGAGAAGGTTGAGGGACGATATGATTACAGTCTTTAAGATTCTGAAGGGAATAGATAATGTAGACCATGACAAGCTGTTTTATCTTGTATCAGAGGACACGGCCTGGGATCGAAGGGGGGTAAATTCAGAATAAATACGGGGAAACACTGCTTCATTGAGCGAGTAGTAAATTTATGGAACAGGCTCCCCAGGGAGGCAGACAGTGAAAGCAGAAAATGTTGTTTGTTTCAAGAACAAATGAAACCGATTTCTGCTAGAAAATAATATCTGGAGGATACAGGATATAGTTTGGGACACGACATATCAAGCGACTGACAAGATGGTGGAAGGTGAACTAGATGGACTCCGGCTGCTGGGTCGGTAACCAGAGGACACGGATTTAAGATAATTGGCAAAAGACCGAGAGGGGAGACGAGAAGAATTCTTTTTTTATCCGGAGAGTTTGTTATGGTCTGGAACACACAGCCTGAAAGGATGGTGAAAGCAGATTCATAGCAGCTTTAAAAAGGGAATGGGAAAGGTACTTAAGAAAGAAAAATTTGCAGGGCTTTTGGGAAAGAGTAGGGGGAGTGAGACTAGTTGGGTAGCTCTTCCAAAGAGCTGGCACAGGCATGATGAGCCGAAGGGCCTCCTGTGCTGTAAGATTATTTGATTGTAAGAATCCTCTGGGTGCCTTTTTTTAGAAAACCTCTTAACCTCTCCCTTTGACTCTGGTAATGAACTCAAATTGGAGGATGCCTTTCCAGTTAACGACCGTCCAACCTTATTCTCCTTAACAAAACCCGACGCAGAATTTATGGGGTCTCCTTTCGGCCACCCATTGCCGCTCGCCTCAAATATCGAAATTCTTGGAAAGATGCGTTAAAAGAAATGGGGTTAGCAAATCCCAGACCTTGAGTGTATCATAAAATGCTGATATTCCAAATCTAACCTTGGTCGATACCACACAATCTACAGATACAGATACATCATGACCATCTTCAGCGTTTCAATCGCTTCGAGTTTACTGGCCAACACTCCTCCCCCCCCCATTAAACATTTAAGTTGGTCACTCACTCCAGAGGTGTTTGTGGGACGCTGCTGTGCGAAATTGGCTGCTGCGTTTTGCCCACAAAAATACACAGTCAATCACTTCACAATATATCCTGTGAGACGTCTCAACAACGTGATAAGCGCTATATCAAATGCAAGGATTAATAATTAATATTAATGTTTCACATTAGCCCCACAGTCTCCTTCAGACTTGCACTAACAGTGCAGCCCTTCCAGCTCAGACAACACCCCAGACTGTTCTCCAGATGCATGTCTGAGGTGTTAAATTTCTCCGCTCTTAGCCCTAAAACTATCATCTTGTGAAGCCCTGTAGCTGAATGGTTAGAGCTCTTGCCTCGCAAGCCAGAAGACCGGGGTTGGATTCACGGGCCGGGGGTGAAACGTTGGGCAAGTTTCCTTACTCCACACACCCCTATTTGCCCAACAGTGAGTAGGAACCTTGTTGTTAGTCAATTGGCGGATCACTTTTCCGGGGATAAAAAATCCCTTAAGAAAAGAAACCTAAAAATTGGTCACTCAGTCAGCGACTGTTTGTGAGACATTGCGGTTTGCAATTGGCTGCCGCGTGTCGCCCACAAAAGACACAGTCAATTCACTTTACAGTATATCCCGTGAAGCGCTTTGAGACGTCTCGAAGACGTGATAAGGGGTTGTATCAAATGCAAAGATTATTATTATTATTTGCCTTTATGTTGCTTGGTCCCGAATTTCCCCTTCGCACCCTTAAGCTAGTCGCATGATATCTTCTCACCCCCCCCACCACCCCCTCGTCCCTCCTCACCACCCCCTCTGCTCCCCTAACCTCCCCCTCTGACCCCCAGCCTTGCAGAGATGACACATTTGGCTCCCCAAGCGATTTGTTGGCACAGGCTACTGAGCTCCGCTGTGAATGTTGAGCTGCAATTTTCATCTTGTGTTTCATCTGCTACAAAGGCTACTTATATAACACAGAGCTGACATTATTTTGTGATCTGAAAAACCTGGAGCTGTGGGATGTTGTCCAGCCTTGCAGAGCAGAAAGGCAGCTTTCTATTCATAACGCAAGGGGCACCATCTAGTGGTAACTTTCCAACACAAGCTTTTTGATTCCCCCACTATTTGTACTGAGTTGTTTACACAGCGCCTTGCACATCCAACACCTTGGGACGTCCTCCCGACGTGAAGGGCGCTTATACCAGTGTAATTTTGTTGTTGTTCACCAGATGGGGCAAAATGATCAGCCGTGTCTGGGTACCTGGCAAATGTAATGATAATTCAGTCTTGTCAGCTCTATTCCAGCATTGGCGCCATCGTCCAGCCTGTACCTGTATCATTTGGCTGGCGGGAATCTTGTCTGCATAACACCGATTTTTTTATGGTTGCTTCTCATTGCTTTACAGCCCATTAGCAATGCTGATTTCATTGTTCCTGTTGAGATCGACGGGACTATTCATCAGGTAAGTCAGTTCACAATACCACTGTGCGCTAAGGATTCCATAGAAGGCGCCAGTGAGCGCCACGGACTCGCTGTTGGGTCACTTTACTTTGTGTTATATCCTGTGAAGCGCTTTGAGATATCTTGAGGAACCGATAAGGCGCTATATCAAACGCAAATATTATTTAAGCAATTACTGTGAATGCTTTTGTCTCGATGATTAGGTATAAAACTGATAGGTTCTTTTAAGTGCTTCAAGCTGCTCGCGGAAGATAGCTGGGCGATGTGGAAATCACGTGTGGACACATTGTCAAAATAATTTGGGAGGAGGACAGTAACACAGAGAGGAGAGAACCCTATAAAATGTAATAACCCATCCTTGAGATGAGACGTTAAACTGAGGTCCCGTCTAACCCTCCAGATGGATGTTAAAGACTCCTGGCACCGTTTGAGAAGAGAAGAGAAGGAAATTTCTCTCTCTCTCGTGTCAGCTTTGGCCAACAATCCGCCAGATAAGATTGGTCACTCATTTCAAGGCTGATTCTGAGGCATTGGTGGGCGCAAACTGGCTACCACCTTCGCTTAACAAAGACGCAAGTGCTTTAAAGGTCCTCCCGACCTGCGAGGACCCGGGTTCGATTCCCAGGCCAAGTTTCCCGACTCAACCTACGCAGTCAAAGAGAATAGTGAAGGTTGGAGGAACCGTGGGGCTGGTGGGAAAATGAATGGAGACCGGCGGAATTAATTCCGAAAGCTTCGAAGACGTAAATAAGCTAAGTAGATGCGAAATGTTTGGGACTGACTGCAACACGCCAGGCAGGCTGCCTTGTCTGGGGATACCGGCACCGGGAATGACACAGGATGTCCAACTGGCTGAGACCTGGTTCAAGTAATCCAGGATAGGCTGTGTATCTCCTGGTTGGCCTATTCTCGATTACTTGCACTAGGGGGTAGTCACCACACACACAAAACCAACTCACCTGCCCGAGACCGAAGAAAAACTTGTCGAGAGAGAGAGAGAGACACACGAGGGGAGAAATTATTGATCGGTGGAGCAGCAGGAGATCACCCACAAAACAAACAGGCAATTCGCTTTGCAGCGTATCCTGTGAAGCTCTTTTGTGGCGTCTCGAACAGGTGATAAGGCAGTGCATCAAGCACAAGGATTATTATTCAACCCTTCAAGCCCGCTATTCTGGTTTCTTCCCAAAGCACACCAGGCTTCAGAGTATCCAAACCAAGCCAAACCATCCCATCTACACGTGGAAAACTCCTGAGATATTTATTGGAACGGATAGCGGCTTTGGAAAGGGGGTTTTGAATGAGACCCTGTCCGGCGCCTTGGGACATCCTCCTGAGGGGAAAGGCGCTGTACAAATGTAATTTGTTTGGGGATGTTGTTCGCTCAGTCCCTCACCCGGGTGTCGTGTGCTTCCACAGGTCTACGTATTGAAAAGGCCGCATGTGGACGAGTTCCTGCAGAAGATGGGGAAGCTCTTTGAATGCGTTCTCTTCACCGCGAGTCTAGCCAAGGTAAGACAGACGCCTTTGAAAGAAGCAAGACCCTTTTCCATGTCACGCTTGCAAAGTGCTGTTCGCCGTGGGTTCTGCTGCGTTTCGCCCACAAAATACACAGTCAATTCACTTTACAGTATATGTATACACTATAACAAGCACAAGGCTAATTCACTCCTGTGAAGTCCCGTAGCTCCGTGGGTGGAGCACTTGCCTCGCAAGCTAGAGGTCCCGGGTTCGATTCCCGGGCAGGGCGAAACCTTAGGACATAAGTAGGACATTAGCAGTAAGTAGGAACCCAGTTGTTATCGATTGGCAGATTGCTTTTCTGGGGGTAATAATCCCTTCAATAAAAATAAATAAAAATTTTGGGGGTAGTAAACCCTTCATCAATAAATAAAATATAATAATAATTTAGTCACTCAATCCACAGCTATTGTTGGACGCCGCTGTGCGCAATTGGCTGCCGCATTTCGCCCACAAAATATTCTAAATATTCAACTCACTTCACAGTATGTTCTGCGAAGCGCTTTGAGACATCTCAACAACGTGATAAGGTACTATAATCAAACGCAAGGATTATTATCATCCCATTTATCATTCCGGTAAATCTCCTCCGCACCCTCTCCAAGGCCCTGCCATCCTTCCGAAAGTGTGGTGCCCAGAATTGGACACAGTACTCCAGCTGAGGCCTAATCAGTGACTTAATTATGAAGGTTTAACGTAACTTCGGCTCGCACAGCTCCTCTCTCTCCTGCCAATCCCCCCATCTCTTGCAGAATTGGACAACGACACCAGCACGGAAACAACAACTTGATTTATGTAGCGCCCCCTGACACAGGGCTGCGCCCCAGAGCACTCGAAACAGGCCATCCGGCCCATCACAACTTGTGCGCATCGGTCGACCAGTCTAATTGCATTCTCCTGCTAACCGCCACACCATATTATTTAACATTCCTCCTCTGTCGGCAACCATCTGATTCCCTTTTGAAAGCATTTACAGACCCCGCCTGTACGGTAATTTATGGCAGAGAATTCCTACCACCCTCTGCGGATGAAATGTTGGTTCGTACCTGCCCTTTAATTATTTTTCTCCTCCATTCGTGCCCTCTCATTACTTACTGCCTCCCCGACTGGTGGAAATAGCTGCACACATTATTTCCAGATGCTTTACCTTTGATCTGCAGGGTGACTGCCCCTGTTCCAGGCACTTTGGCAGCAGAGCGTGGTATGTCGATGTTGCCTCGGCTTTAGTTTTTGGCTATAAATTTAACAGAAAGTTGTGTGTTCGAGCCTCGTGCTCGCACTCAGATGGCAGCAGCGCAGCACTGAGACAACAACAACAAATTGCATTTACACCGCACCCACCTCTCACGTCAGGAGGACGTCCCAAGGCGCGGGACAGTCGGGGATTTGGACAAGAGCAGGGGTTTGGGATCAGGAGGGGTGGTGGCCAGGAGGAAAGGAGGGTGACCGAAAGCTCGGTCGAAGAGGAGGGTCTTGAGTCGGGCCTCGAAGGAAGCAAGAGAGGTGACATTGCTTCAGCTTTTCTAGGGGTAACAATCCAAAAAGACGAAAATAATAATAATTTGGTCATTTCAGTCCACGACTGTTTGTGGGGACGCTGCTGTGCGCAATCGGCTGCCACGTTTCGCCCACAAATATACGGTCAATTCATTTTACAGTATATTCTGTGAAGCGCTTTGAGACGTCTCGAACATGCGATAAGGGGCTGACTTATTAATAATCAAATGCAAAGATTATTATTTAAAATGAAATTTGGTGAGTGGAAAATTGTGCCTTCTTGGTTGTCAAGCGCCACACAAACGAAAGTTGTTGTTGAGTCTGACAAACGCCTGGATATGATTTAAGCATCGCTTCAGCTCTGGGTTCTGCTCCCCGTTCGCAAATCCCTCAAGCTTTGCTGTCCCCATTCTTGCCGTAAGTCGAGAAACATTCGATCAAGAAACGTTCATTTCATTGGCCAACCAAAAAAGGTTAGCCGCCACTGGCAACAAACGGGAAATATTGAATCAAGAGAAAGTGGGAGCAGTTTAATCAAGCGGTAGCTCTCTCGCCTCTTGAGTCAGAAGGGTGTGGGTTCGAGCCCCGGGTGGGGACTTGGAATCACGTTGTCGAAGGCTCGGGGCCTACGTGTAGTGTCGCCCTGGTTTGCTCGTCGGACAGTGAAGTTGAAAATGGCTTGCGGGCCGGATGTGGCCCGCGGGCCGCCACTTGGACCACCTTAGTCTACCACAGAAATCCTGGGCTCAACTAGGGGGTTGCCCTGTACTTTGAAATGCGTTAATCTTTACCTTTTGTCTTTCTTCCTCCCCCCCCCCGGCCTCCCCTCTTAAAAGTACGCTGACCCTGTGGCTGACCTGCTGGATCGCTGGGGCGTGTTCAGAGCGAGGCTCTTCAGAGAATCGTGCGTTTTCCACAGAGGGAACTACGTCAAGGATCTCAGTCGCTTAGGAAGGGACTTGAGCACAGTTATCATTGTAGACAATTCCCCCGCGTCCTACATCTTCCACCCTGAAAATGCAGTGAGTATTTGCCTCAAATGGCCACAAATTATTGTGCTTGATGTTTTCTTTAACTCCCCCATCTCTCTCGCTATCCCTCCACCTCCTCCCTCACTCTATCCCTCATCTGCTTTAAAATCCTACGTTAACACTTACCTTTGGGCCACCTTCCCATTTGAGACATCTCAGTGACGCGATAAGGCGTCCTGTAGCTCAGTGGTTAGAGGGCTCGACCCTCGAGCGAGAGACCTGGGTTCGATTCTCGGCAGGGTAAAACCATGGGCAAGTCTCTTTACTCCAAACGCCTGAAATATAATCCCTCGAAAAAAAATATAGTAATAAATTGATCGCTCAATCCACGTGTTTGCGGGGACGCTGCTGTGCGCAATTGTCTGCCTCGTTTCGCTCACAAAATATATGATCAATTCACTTTGCAGTGTATCCTGCGAAGCGCTTTGAGACGTCTCGAAGATGTGATAAGGCGCCGGGTCAAATGCCAGGATTATTAGTAGTAGTAGTATTATTTTAAACGCTCTGCTTCTAAGATGACGTCGAGATCCATGTGCACAGATGGCTTACGCATCGCGCTCTCCCTCTTTGAAACGCAGGTGCCTGTGCAATCCTGGTTCGACGACATGTCAGACACCGAGTTGCAGGATCTGATCCCGTTCTTTGAAGGACTGAGTAAAGAAGACGATGTTTACAGTATGCTGCAACATCTCCGCAACAGGTAGCGCTTGTGCTCCAGGTGTATCGCCATGGCAGAAGTATTTCTTACGGCTGATATCCCCCTCCCCACCAACAACACCACACCGCCAAACCCCCCGCAGAGAATTTTTTTTTTTTACACAAAAAAAAAGCCTCCTTCGGTTTTTTTTCCTGCCTAGTGCACCTGTTCGGTCAGAACTGAACTGCAGCTTAAGGAAAGGAGTCGAAAGCATTTTTGAATGCGAAGCAATTCAGCAACTGCGAGGAGGAGGAGGGGGAGGAGGAGGAGGAGGAGGAGGCGAGGATTTTTCCCATTACTTCCCATTCCCGCCATCCTCACGACGGACACCGGGATGGGCCTTTCTCAAGCTTATCCAGCCTGGCATCGCAACATCTTTTTCTAACAAGAATTCTTACGAAACATACACGTGTGTGTGTGTGTGTATGTGTGTGTACATACCTATATACACACACAAACACAGGCACGTAAACACACTCAAACTCGCACACGCACACACACAATATCTGATAAGGACTGTGGTTTTAATAGTTGTCTTTCCTTCTCTCTAGCTACCAAAAACAAGTATTTGGGCAGTTCTGTGATATCTTAAAAAAAATGTTTTTATTTTCTTCCTTGTTTCAGTCATTGCTGTGCAGACCAGCTTGTTGATCTCTCAGTGTTTGACCTGATTCTGTGATCTCTTTTACAGAATGAAGTGCCTTTTGTAACAAACAATAATTTTAGGAGGGAGGGCGGGCGGGGGGGTGGGGGGAGGGATGTGTGGGGGGGAGTGGGGTGGGGGGGGGAGATGGGAGGGTTGAAACAACAAAGCAGCTTTTTTTTATATACAGCATATTCCAGAGATCTTTATCTTTCAATGACTGTATGTTTTGAAAAAAGAAAACAAAATAATTCATCTTTATGAGCACTGTTATTTATGCTAAATGGGTCAGAAAGGTTATTCTGGCTTCGAGCCTCCAGTGTCATTTAATGTGTCTTTTTTTTTTACATCAATTGGCTTTGGGAATACCGAATGGGCACCCAGTACATTCTTTTTGTAGTTTTATTTTGAATCTGGGGACGATTTAGAATTGCTTATGTTACAACAAGCCATGACTGAATGACTTGATAAGGAACAGATTAAGAAATTGAGGTTAATCCAAGTGCCATCAGATGTATAGCATATTTGTTTCCCTCTCTGGCGTTCTCCTCTGGTGCTTTTTATAGCTCTTTTCCCTATTAATCTTAAACAAGAGTGTTTGTCGGTCGGGTTAAAGCAACGGGAGTTTATCAGCGCGCAGCGATTCCGAGGTTAACCTCGGCGAGGTTCCTTCAGTCGCTCTCTCTCTTCCCCCGGCCATCTGAGTTAACGTAAGTCACTTTCTTGCCTCTCTCCCTCTTTGAGTCGTGGCGTTCTGACCGTTAATGCAGCGCATGCGAGTGATCTGGGGGGCAGAGGAAGGAGGAGGTGAGGTTTGCTTGGGTTTTGGTACAGTGTTTCCGTATTGAAATGCAGGTTTTACAGCACAGAAAGGAGGAGGCCATTCGGGGGTGGGTATAGGATGTGGGACGAGAGGACTGAAGGCGTGTTAAATATTGGTTCAACTGCGATTTTTCTACACACATCAAAACCGGTGTTGAATTTTACCCACTTCTACTGCGACGGAAATGGTGTGGGGGGGGGGGGGGTGGGATGGGGGAGACGAGACGAGAGAGAGAGAAATGGTCAGATCATATTTTTATTATAGTGCCATCCATCTGGAAATTTAACATCAACTCAACAAGAAAAAACTTTTGTCTCGCGCACATCTTACATCGCGAGTGACTTCTCTGGGCTGTTCTGGGGGCCGAGTGCTATTAGTTTGGACCAGTCGGCCTCGATCTCACACCGCAAATGGCCAAACGTCGGTCATCTGTCACGTCATCGCCTCTTTAGTCAATCCTGTTTCAGTCAGCTGACGTCCTTTCATTTCACGTCCTTTCATTACCTCGGCTAACGCTGGGTAAATTCACTCCACGGCTGTTTGTGTGGGACAATGTGTACAAATTAGCCCACACCGTGGCCCACAAGTTACCGTCTTGTACCCCTCACAGTAAAGTCCAGTGAAGGCTTTGCCGGTCGAAAGAAAGATCGGCAGTTGTTGTTACGCTCTCCCCAAACCACCCTTTCCAAAAACCTGCCCCTGGGGGACCTTTTGCGGATGGATTGCTGGCCACCAGGGAGGGAGGGCTTCAGTGCCTGTGTGTGTGTGTGTGTGGCTGTGTGTGTGTGTGCAGTGTGTGTATCAACAGCCAATCTTCCTGACCACAAAGTCGGTTGACGAAAGTGCCTCCCCTCTTGGTGCACGATAGCCGTGAACCGCTTCTAGACCATTGCCCGATCTCCGCGTCTCCAAGCAGATTTCCTCTGTCGGCACCAAATAGGCCTCGGAGATGGAATTGGATGGACGAACTGCGCTCGTGTTTGTAGTCAATGTTAGCGAGCTCGCCAGAGACAGCCTCCCGGGCTACTGGTATCAACGCACCCTGTTTGTTTGGGGGTTTTTTTGCTGTAGGAATGTTTCACTAAGGAACAGGAAATTCCTGAAGGCAGCGCCTACTTTCTGTGGTTGAGTTTGTTGTCATAGCAGTGAATTGCAGTGGGCGGAGGTGGTATGGGGGGTGGAGTTTGGCTTGGCAAACGTGAGGCAAAGGGCAGGGCTGTGCGGAGAAGATATTGTTAAGAATGTCGAGAGAACAGTCCTTTTGGAGAGAAGGTCAACATCGAACCTGGATGGGGACGATACCAATGATTGCCTCGCGCACTCTCTCTCTCTCTCTCTCGGGCCCAATACGACACGTAGAGACCCTCGACCGGGTTGGTGACTGGGTGGGATCCAAAGGTACGAAAGCTGCACTGAATGTGCCACACGAGCATTCGCGCTGAGGAGTATTTATTCCAACAGCACAGAGGGACCATTGCGTTTCCCCAGACAGTGGCTGGACCTGACCTGAGAGTGTCTGACACTGACACTGGGTGAACAAATTGTTTTGAGCCTGAGGCGATAGCCAAAGCTTTCGTTATCCATATCAGGACTCTGGCTTTATTTCGGCCTCTTTTTCGGGCCGGTGCATGTACGTGCTTGTAGCCATGTCAACATTTCGTTGTTTCCAACCATCTTCTGTTCCCACGGATCTGTTTAGCAGAAGCCAATCCATTGCAGTCTTTCTTCACAGCCGTGACTGCCTTCTTACTTTGTTCGAGACAGCTGCCTAAACTGCTGATCATCTTGAGCGGGTCCTTGTTTCTTTGTTAGCCAACAGTTTACATGAGCATAATCCTCCAAACTGCCCGAGATTGAAGGCCAATAGGAAAGAATTGAAATTATTTTCCCCGGACTTAAATAATCCCGTGATGTAGGGAGTTAACACATTTTATCATCGGAATTAAAACCTGTGGCGTAAGCTGGTCAGGGAGAATGGAGCAGTTAGAATCATAGAATATTACAGCACAGAAGGGAGGCCATTCGGCCCATCGTGCCTCTTTGGAAGAGTTACCTGATAGTCCCGCTCCCCTGCTCTCTTTCCCCACATCCTTGTAATTTTTTCCTCTGCAAGTCCCTATCCAAATCCCTTTTGAAAGTTGTTATTGAATCTGTTTCCACCGGCCTTTCAAGCCGTGCGTTTCAGACCTTAACAACTCTCTGGGCAAACAATTATCTCCTCGCCTGTCTGTCGGATGATGTTGATCAGAGCCATTTGCAGAGTTAATGCCCAGTCACTTCACCCCTAGGAAAGGGCAGGAAGCTAACACAGCTGAGGAGGTGGGGGGTGGTTTCTAGGGAAACGTTAATGGAGCTTCTATAATTGCCCTCTAGTTCCCGAGTCTTCCGATCACTGCACGAGAGGTTGGAGGACCCTTCGGTCCATTTGATCTCATCCTTCCAAGAATACTCCATCCTGCTGTCTTCCCAACACAGCACTCACTGAGCTGTTCCTCAGAGAAACCGGCAACATCCCACAGTCAGGCCTTCCCCCAACACACAGCAAACAGCTAACAGAGGGGGTGTGGGGTGGTGGGGGGTCTGGGGGTGGGTGCTGGGGGCTGGAAGTGGTTTACAGATCGTACTGATCAGTAGCCTTGTCAGTGCAAGAGCAAATCGATGCTCTAAATCCAGAAGTCGCTGGGATCAGGCAGCAGGTGAGGCAGCATCTATGGAGAGAGGAAAATGAGTGGACATTTCCAGTCGATGACCTTGCGTCGATGCTGTTGATCAGAGGCGTTTTCTCCATTAATTTATTCCGGGTGTAACTAACCCGCCAACGTGGAACAGTGTGAGTTGATCACACGTCCCTGGTTGGGAGTGGAGCTTGGCAATAGACAGAGAGAGAGAGAGATTATCTCTTAACAAGGGAGGGAATAGGTGGCTTTTGGGGAATAATTGCGGTTGAAGCCGGGCAGAGGCAGCTCAGCGTCTCGGTGTTTTGTAAGGTTAATTAAACTGGTGACCCTGAGGTGAAGCATGAACTGGCACAAATTTCCTTTTAGATCGTGAAACCGTAATAAAAGATTAGTAAAGCAACGCGTATCAAAGTCGCTAAGTTTCGTCAAATCAAACTAAAGCTTACAATGGGTTCGTAAAGTTCACCGCAATGATCGGGTCGGTATAGTGGCTTTCATGTCACTTTCCAGAAGTAAAACAAGTCCACGAGTCTTTGGGATGTCTCTTTAGTCAATCCGAGCAATCCAGAGTTGTCCTCCAGTGGGACAAACTAACAGCATCAGCCCCTCATCACCATCAGGATCTTCACCACTCCCTTTCACCTCAGCCACTACATTCATCTTTTCGATTCATTTTAGCGTTCGGTTTAAGAATCGTAGAAATGTTCATGTTTCACATCGGATTTCTAGATCCAACAATGACAGCAACAGCAAATCATCATTAATAATATTATGATTTCAATTTAATTAAATGCTAGCAAGGTTTTACGTACATAAATCGTACTACCACAACAATTTAAAGTA
Organism: Callorhinchus milii; assembly: GCF_018977255.1. Classification (NCBI taxonomy): domain Eukaryota; kingdom Metazoa; phylum Chordata; class Chondrichthyes; order Chimaeriformes; family Callorhinchidae; genus Callorhinchus; species Callorhinchus milii. The sequence goes on from NW_024704743.1 coordinate 590,059, forward strand.
TGACTTCAGTGGGAGTTCCCTTTTTTATTATGATGTACACACACACCTTTTCTTTCAACATATCATTCTAAAATTCCCAATGAATGCATCTGTACTTGATCTGTATACACATCGTTTTGATTAAATACTGGAACAAAGCAAATGATATATAAAATAAATCATAATATCTACCAATAATATTTGGATAATTGACACTAATGTTTATAGACATGCCGGTTGCAAACACCGGCCCCAATATTCCCCGTTTGCTTCTTTATTAACTTCCTTATGGTCACTTTTACAGGTCTTTGGTAAGTGTCTGGTGTCTCTGCATTTACCGCAGTCTATCCCAGTCGGGACTAATATGTCCAGACTTCCCACATCGCTAACACACTAGTGTTTTTTTTATATATCGGATTTGAGCTTCATCCATCTACCTTTGCCCTCGTCATTAAGTAGTCCAGCATTTTTTTGGGCCATAATTGCTCTCTTCCCTGACTATCTGCTGCCTGACAAACTTTAATCTCTTCTTTTTTTTTCGCTTTCCTCCTGCTCTTGTTCCGTAGCCTCCCTGAGCTCTCGGTGAAATTGAATGGCCGTATCTCTCTCATCGCAGGTATCGTGAGTGAGTGAGTGGCCAACCACGAAACCTCATTAAAATGCCCGTAAGCATCCTGCTTTCCATCACATTTCGGCAATGGACTGTGCGTGGCCCGTAGTTGAATTGCGTCGTAAGGTATCCGTACTTTAGCCTTTTCTGCCTCAATCTTGTAGGGCACATTAGAAAAGTCCGATTATCCTGATTGTTTTCTTGCTGCTCTGTCATCAACATCCCTTTAGTCATTTTTAGTCGACTTGAGCTCCATTCGAGTTTCTTCTAACTCTCGTTCTCTCTGTACTCTCCCGAATTTCTCTCGAAATTCGTTCTTTTTCCAGAAAACCCCTGAACTCTTCTTGAGAACTGACGAGTTTCTCTTCCAACTCCTTTTTTTCTCCGAGCTCAATACCCGCTCGTTCTGTTGAGAACTGGCTTCCCGTTTAATTCCCCGCTTCCAGAGCTCGGAGGCACGTCGATCGAAATCCGCAAGGACTTAAATCCATGCAGCTTTAACTTGGTTAGCTTTCACTACTTTTGTTCCAGTTCTCGACGCACTCCAACCGCGCCTGTGTTCGAGGTTGTTCCTTTTCTTTACGATCAAAGAGTTAATGAGGAGTGGGAGGATGAGAAAACAGTGCAACCGGTTCACACACCAACCGGCAAAACCCCGACTCACTAAACGCAACTGGTCAATTACACAAATACTTCCATTTCTAAACGGCGTTAACCGATTCCTCCGACTTCGACACAACGGGGTTCCCTGTTCGGGAGCCAATCGTAAAGGTTGCGGTGACCCTGTGAAGGTGACGTAGGAACCCACGCAGATTCCTCAATCGATCGATACTCATTAATTGCAAATTAGTCAAGAAACGCACGTCAGAGTTGGACGTTTCATCAGATTAACGCTTGACAACAGGTCAGTGAGGTTCGCTGCCGTGAATTGATCAGAACAAATCAAGTGGCTTTGACGAGGAATCGGTTTGTTAATCCACGTTGAGATTGGAGTGTATCCCTCTCTCCTCGAAAATTATCTATGGTTAGGAACTCGCTGATCCTTGCAAAGACATGTAGCGTTCAGCTCCATGGAAACACCTTTTGTTCAGTCGCCCTGTTAGCAACATCCAGCAGTCGTTAGGCTTCCCCTCCCTCGCCTCGATCACGATTCCAGGAGTTTTCTTCGAAACAAGCCCGAAAAAGTCCCCATTTTGTAGCCGACAACAAGGTCTTATCAACGATGATGTTTGAAACCCTTAACGTGTTCTCCGCACGCGCTTTCGCTGTTTCCCGGCTGCCGTTTCTCCGAAGAAAAATTCCACGAGCCTTTGCCATTTTTCTTCGGCCAACTCAGACCGTCCCGAGTTCTGGGTTGGCTTCCGGTTTGGAGCAGAAAACGGAGAGAATTGAAGCCGCTAACGGAGGGGGAAAGGCTTCTCCGTGCATTGGTTGTGACCTTTCATTGGAAAAGCCCGACTTCCGACACCCGCCTCTCCCTCCTTTCTGGACCCTCAGCATCTTCTACGTTCACTACCACTAACTTGGGGTGAAGCCATCTGTCGCTCTCTCGCTCTCTCTCTCTCTGACCAATTCTCCTTGCGCTATTTTATTGTGATCTGAATCCAGCCCTTGTGTGCGCGCGAGTGTGAACTCCCTCATCTTCTCCCTCCCCGCCCCCCAACCCCCCCTTAACTCTTTGCCGTGGAGTGAATATATAAGATAGCGTTCCTCAAACGCGGCGACTGTGGTGTTAGTCCTGCAGCGGGAATTCAGTCGGGCGTGTACGGTGATTTGGAATTGAACCCGGAATCCTAGTTGGACGGGTTTTAGGGTCTGGGTGAGGATGGTGGGCTCTACAGCAACCTTAATGCCCTCCCCTGTTAGAGACGTGTCACCCACTAAACCATTGAACGTTTCAGTGCTATTCTCTCCCACCGCGATTGCCGTTAAAACCTCCGGTTCATTACGGAGGGCTTGGGCCGCTACCTTGGGTATCTCAAGCCAACGGATGGGAGGGGCGGGGAGGGAGAGAAGGTGAGGAAGAGACATCGACGTCCATTTGGCTTGATCACCGGGGAACACATCACCACGCTTAAGAGCCAGGCAGCCGAGGGTATGGTTTTGTGTTGCCTGCTATTGAGTGCGCACACACTCTCTCTCGAACCGTGTTTGTTGCCCGTGCAATGGGAGCCGATAGATCCATCATGTTAAGTCTCACGGGCAGGTTGGGCTGTGGGAGTGGGGGGGGGGGGGTCAACACTCGCCCCTCCCGTCTCCGAGCAGGCGGTGGGGAGAAGAATATTCCCAGAGTATCCTCCCATTCCCGTTGCCGTAGTCTCCTTTTCTACGGAAGCAAAACCCGTATCGGTCTTGTACATATCAAGTTTTTCTAACGGAATAGTAACCGGCTTTGAGATGGTGCGTGGAGCGAGTTACCGATGCGTGCATTGTTCCTTTCGGGTGGGGAGTTAGCGGGGAGGGGGTGGGGGGGAGAGGGCGAGGGGGAAAATTGGCGTTTGCTGTTAAATTACACTCACCAAACGGAGTTTGGCCACTGGCTGTTCAAAACTGTTCCTCACCACTGTGCCTGTGTTAACACGTACCGCCGTATGCTACGGATTCTGGGCAATAATTTCGGAGGACGGACAGATCAATGAGCTCCCGCCTGCCCCGCCGAATTGTCCCCTCCGCGTATTAGATGTGGCGGTTGGGGGGGTGGGGGGGAGGGAGAAAAAATCGGCGGGGTGGGGGGTAGGGGAATGACGTGATTTTTTTTTTAAACGACGATCGGAATAAAAAGGTTCAACTGCATAGGATCGCTTCAGGTTTCGCAGCGGTGCGTGTGCGTGTGTGTTGGCAGTTGCTGAGGATTTAATGTGTTCAAGTAGCCTCCACATCGTCTCTTATTCCCCCACCCCCCACCCCCCTCTCTCTCTCTCTCTCTCCCACCCCCCACACGCACACGCGCGCACACAACACGCACGCGCCCGGCCGCGCGCGCGCACACGAGCAGAGCGTTTGGCAGTTACTGAGTGGGATTTTACGTAGCGTGTGTCGCATATTTTTTTAACACAAAGAAGCACACCACAACAGTACTCGCTCGCTCAAACACTAAGCATATTCCGAGCTTTTTTTTGGCGTTACGAGACGCGAGTGTCGGGACTGCCCTTTAATTCTCTTTGTTCGCTTGAGCCTCAACTTGCTCTTTTTTTTAAAGATTAAAGGAGGAGAGCTAATTATTATCTGTATTTTAATACTATTTTTGTGTGCTTTTTCCTGTTTAAAAAAACAAAACAAAAAAAAGCGCAGTTGTTCGACGGTCACGACGATCAAAGCTCCTGAAATATTCCGACTGGTTTCGCGGAGACGGTGGCGGGGAGGGGGGGAGAGGGAGAGAGAGAGAGAGAGAGAGAGAGAGAACGACTTTAATGCCGATATATACGCACTGATGTGCGTCTCTGTTGCGTACGGTTGTTGTGCAAGTCGTCTAAATCAAAGGGGAATAATAAAAGGCTGGATTCTCAGTCCGGTTAGCTAGGCATTACCTTTTCCTTTCCCAGGGCGTCGATCATGTACAACAGCTTCACAATCGTGTTTAGCTTTTCTTTCGATCTTTAAAGTTGTTAAGCTTTTCGCTGATCAAATGAACCACTTGCCTTAAAAAGAAAATCCAGTAAATGAATGTCACCTACAGTTGTTTTTCCCCCCACACCCCCACCCCCCCCACACTCGCGAGTCGTACGGCTGATTAACCAGTTGACATCCTCGGACACGCAACCTTCACACGTGTTCGCGCGCGCGCACACACGACCGCTCAATCGGAGAGAGAGAGATTGCTTCAGGAGCGAAGCGAATCCCGGTCGGGATAACGTGGACGTGAAAAAAATTGTCATTCCACAATATTGTTTAATTCCCCGGAGCTCTTGACTGTTCTCACTGGTACCTGTTAAATCGATCTGTTCTGTGCCTCTGATTCCAAAGGTGCTCGGATTTTTGCCTTGTAAATGATTGCTTTGGGGACGGGCGGGCGGGCGGGCGGGGGCCTGGGAGGAGGAGGAGGAGGAGGGGGGGGGAGAAGGGAAGGGGTGGGTTGGGGGGAGAAATAGGAGGAAATGAAGCAAGAAAAGTAACTATGCAAAACAAGTGGTTAATTCTGGGTTCCTTTTAAAATAAAGTTGGGTTACGGTCTTCGGTGTTTCACCCGCGCAAACTTTTCTCCTTAACCGTTTATTCTGAAATTGTGCAACGGGAACAGCAAACAAATGGTCGGACTGGGAAGAGGGGAGCGGAGCGAGAGAGAGAGAGAGAGAGAGAGCGCGACGGGGAGAGGATGGATTGCTTGTTTTTCATAGTTATATGGTTCCAGAGTTGGCGACACTTTTATACAATGATAAGCAGCAATACTTGAGAACACTATAAAGTTTTAAGAGGGAAAGAAACAGAAGAGGTTGTTACTGTCAGTTACTGAATAATCTGTTTCTTTACTTTCACAAATAAAATAACTTTTAAACAAGTGTGGTGGTTTTTATTTCCTGCTTCGCACCCCCCCCCCCCCCGACCCCCCCCCACCCCAACCCACCCACCCAGAGAGGTTTGGTCCCTGGAAAGCAGGACAAGCCATCTTTGGTTACTGATGACTTGGGAGTCCTGGAGCTCAGCGGTTAGAGCGCAAGCGAGAGGATCCTCGTTCGATTCCCGGGCAGTGGGGGGGGGGGGAACCGTTAGGAAAGTCTCCTCACTCCGGACACCTCTGTTTACCTAACAGTAAGCAGGAACCCGGTTGTTCGTTGATTGCCGGGTGGCTTTCCCGGGAGTAGTGATACCTTCAAAAAATAAAGCAATAAACTGGTCGCTCAACCCACGGCTGTCTGGGGGACGCTGCTCTGCGCAATCGGCTGCCGGGTTTCGCCCACAAAATATACCCTCAATTCACTTTACAGTGTATCCCGTGAAGCGCTTTGAGACGTCTCGAAGACCTGATGAGGCGCCGGGACACATGCAAACTGGCCAACAGCATTCATAGTCTCTCACTCTCCCCCTCAAGTGGAAGGATTATTAATAATAATGAAGGGTCGAAGACATTCCATCACTGAGTCCCAACACATGAAAGACTGACCCACTGTTCAGTACAGGGTGTCCACAAAGTCCTGTTACCCCCCCCACCCCCACCCCCCCCCCACTGCGTGTATTTCTCCGGTGCAAACTGACCAGCAACTGAAACGTGGAAGGATGATGATAATTGTATTTAGAAGTTATTTGATTATATTCAGTACGAGGGGAATGCACTCTCTCTCTCTCCTTGGAGGGACGCCCCCGTGTTTACCTAATTCCGGAGAGTATTAGGCGCAGGTTGGCGAGAGCCAAGGCTTGTGGGGGGGTGGGGGGTGGTGGGGTGGAGCCCAGAGTGTGCGTTGGGGTAACTGCTGGAGTCTAACCAACTAAACCCACACACAGCTCGGCCATCGAGAGCGCTGTCTGGCCAAGCTCGGACCACCCTCCCCGTTAGTTAGTGAGTGAGTGAGTGAGTGAGTGAGTTAGGGCTTTGGCTGCGGGGTTACCAGGAGCTGAGGGGGGAGGATTCCCTCCAGGTCCCGCCGATGGAAGCAGAGAGTCCCCGATGGCCGTTTGCAGGTCTATAACAGCCCCCTTGTGGTTCCAATCTGCCCCGAACTGCTTCCTGCTCTGCTGTCATAGCGACGAGAAAAACTGAGATCAGTCCCCATCACAGCGAGAAGGAGGTGAGTGGTTTTTGAGAGCTTCGAGAGCTCAACGAGCAGAAAAGCAATAAGCAAAGAATCTAAACGTAAAGCCAAGTTGGCGAGGGGGGGGCGGGCGGGTGGGGGGGACACACGAGTGAGCGAGTGAACCTATTGGGAGGTGTGGAGAGAAGAGATGGAGAGAGAGAGCGAGAGAGAGAGCGAGAGAGAGAGAGACGGCTTTGATTTACGCAGAAGTTTGGAAAAGTTGAACTTGTTGCGTCTCGGGTCTGGGTGGAAGGAGGAGAGTTGTGGGGACAGACAGAGAGAAAGAGAGAGAGAGAGAGAGAGAGGTGGAAATGGACCTCACTTACAATGTCCCAAAAGCTTCACACGCACCAGACGAGGCAACACAGATTTTCCCTCTCTCTTTGCCTCCGCCAGAATTTGCACAGAGAATATGCATTTGTGGTCCTGTAGCTCAGGGGTTAGACCCCTCACCCCCCACCCCACAGCCCCTGTAGCTCAGGGGTTAGACCCCTCACCCCCCACCCCACAGCCCCTGTAGCTCAGGGGTTAGACCCCTCCCCACACCCCACAGCCCCTGTAGCTCAGGGGTTAGACCCCTCCCCACACCCCACAGCCCCTGTAGCTCAGGGGTTAGACCCCTCCCCCCCACCCCACAGCCCCTGTAGCTCAGGGGTTAGACCCCTCCCCCCCACCCCACAGCCCCTGTAGCTCAGGGGTTAGACCCCTCCCCCCACCCCACAGCCCTGTAGCTCAGGGGTTAGACCCCTCACCCCCCCACCCCACAGCCCCTGTAGCTCAGGGGTTAGACCCCCCCTCGCACCCCACAGCCCCTGTAGCTCAGGGGTTAGACCCCTCCCCCCACCCCACAGCCCCTGTAGCTCAGGGGTTAGACCCCTCCCCCCCACCCCACAGCCCCTGTAGCTCAGGGGTTAGACCCCTCCCCCCCACCCCACAGCCCCTGTAGCTCAGGGGTTAGACCCCTCGCCCCCCACCCCACAGCCCCTGTAGCTCAGGGGTTAGACCCCTCCCTCCACCCCACAGCCCCTGTAGCTCAGGGGTTAGACCCCTCCTCGCACCCCACCCCACAGCCCCTGTAGCTCAGGGGTTAGACCCCTCCCCCCACCCCACAGCCCCTGTAGCTCAGGGGTTAGACCCCCCCTCACACCCCACAGCCCCTGTAGCTCAGGGGTTAGACCCCCCCCCACCCCACAGCCCCTGTAGCTCAGGGGTTAGACCCCTCCCCCCACCCCACAGCCCCTGTAGCTCAGGGGTTAGACCCCTCCCCCCACCCCACAGCCCCTGTAGCTCAGGGGTTAGACCCCTCGCCCCCCACCCCACAGCCCCTGTAGCTCAGGGGTTAGACCCCTCGCCCCCCCACCCCCACAGCCCCTGTAGCTCAGGGGTTAGACCCCTCGCCCCCACCCCACAGCCCCTGTAGCTCAGGGGTTAGACCCCTCCCCCCACCCCACAGCCCCTGTAGCTCAGGGGTTAGACCCCTCCCCTCGCACCCCACAGCCCCTGTAGCTCAGGGGTTAGACCCCCCCTCGCACCCACAGCCCCTGTAGCTCAGGGGTTAGACCCCTCGCCCCCACCCCACAGCCCCTGTAGCTCAGGGGTTAGACTCCTCGCCTCACAAGCGAGAGAACCCGGGTTCGCTTCCCGGCAGAGTGAAACCTCTGGCAAAGTTTCTTCGCTCCCCCCCCCCCCCCCCCCACACACACGCCACCGTTTCCTTACGCCGCAAGTCCTGAGGTGCCGCCCTGCGTTGGAGAGCGCGACACAAGAGCGAGTCTTTATTGTTTGCCCAGTCGTTATTAACCCGGTCGTTAGTCGATTTGCGGGTCGCTTCTCCTCGGGGGTTAATAATACCTTAAAAAAAATAATAATTTCGTCGCTCAAACCCGCGGCTGTTTGCGGGGACGTCGCTGTGCGCAATCGGCTGCAATCGTGTTTCCCTCGCAAAGCGTACGGTCAAATACAGCTCATAGTATATCCCGGGAAGAACTCCGAGGCGTCTGGAAGATCAGATAAGGCGCGACAGCAAAGGCAAAGATTATTATTGTCGTCGTTGTTGTCTGTTAAGAGACTGTGTTTGAGGTGAGGCTTCTACCTTCGAGGGGAGTGAAGCCGATCAGAATGTTCTTTGGAAACTAAGGAGAAAGGAGAGTCAAAGTTGATGATTAACTTGTGTCCAGTTCTTGGTGACTTAATAATTGGCCTTCTCTCCCCCCGTCTCTCCCCCCCTCCCTCTCCCCCTGTCTCTCCCCCTGTCTCTCCCCCCGTCTCTCCCCCCCTCCCTCTCCCCCTGTCTCTCCCCCCCTCCCTCTCCCCCTGTCTCTCCCCCCTCCCTCTCCCCCTGTCTCTCCCCCCTCCCTCTCCCCCTGTCTCTCCCCCCTCCCTCTCCCCTGTCTCTCCCCCCTCCCTCTCCCCCCGTCTCTCCCCCCTCCCTCTCCCCCTGTCTCTCCCACCGTCTCTCCCCCCTCCCTCTCCCCCCCTCCCTCTCCCCTGTCTCTCCCCCCTCCCTCTCCCCTGTCTCTCCCCCCTCCCTCTCCCCCTGTCTCTCCCCCCTCCCTCTCCCCCTGTCTCTCCCCCCTCCCTCTCCCCCTGTCTCTCCCCCTCCCTCTCCCCCTGTCTCTCCCCCCTCCCTCTCCCCCTGTCTCTCCCCCCTCCCTCTCCCCCTGTCTCTCCCCCCTCCCTCTCCCCCTGTCTCTCCCCCCTCCCTCTCCCCCTGTCTCTCCCCCCCTCCCTCTCCCCCCTCCCTCTCCCCCTCTCCCCCCTCCCTCCCCCTCTCTCTCCCCCTCCCTCTCCCCCTGTCTCTCCCCCCTCCCTCTCCCCCTGTCTCTCCCCCCTCCCTCTCCCCCTGTCTCTCCCCCCCTCCCTCTCCCCCCCTCCTCTCCCCCTGTCTCTCCCCCCTCCCTCTCCCCCTGTCTCTCCCCCCTCCCTCTCCCCCTGTCTCTCTCTCTCTCTCTCTCTCTCTCTCGCTCCAACCTCCGCCCCCAAATTTTCAGGCTTAGTGTATGAAATGCCAATTTTTTTGTGTGTGTGTTATTCCAAATTATTTTAGGTCTCTCTTTCTCTCTCCCTCTCTCTCTCTCTCTCTCTCCCCCACCCCCTTCGCCCACATAGGAAATGTGGAAATATTAACCGGTTGGGCCTCTGGAATATAATAATAATAATAATAATAATAATAATATTAGATATCAAACCCGCAGCGTGTGGAGCCCGAGCTGCATTCCTTCCCCTCCCTAACTGAGACAACTGTCCCTGGAGCTCAGTGGTTAGAGCCCTCACCTCCCGAGCGAGAGGACCTGCGTTCGATTCCCGGGCGAGGAGGGGAGGGTGGGGGGGGGGGATCTTACCCAAGTTTCCTTCCTCCACACGCACTCGCGCCGCTGTTTACTCAGCAGCAGTAAGAAAGAACCCAGTTGTTAGTCGATTGGGCGATGGCTTTTCTGGGGGTAATCATTGCTTCAAAGGGATATTGTTCGGTGACTCATTTCGCTCAGAGAATACACAGTCGCGTGAATTACACAATCGCTTTACGGTCTGTTCTGTGAAGCGCTTTGAGCCGTCTCAAAGACTGCGATAAGGCGCTTTATTAACTGCAAGGATTATTATTATTATTAATTATTATTCCGCAGCTCCGTTTTGACGCTATAACCATCCTTGCATCTGATAACAGCGCCTTATCACGTCGATGAGCGCTGAACCGTGAAGTGCAGTGACTTTTTTTTTGTGGGCGAGTTGCGTGTGTCTCACAAACAGCCGCGGAAATGATCTCCGACAATGCAATACCCCCCCACCCCCCCCCCCGCACCCCCCCCACGTACGACTCCCAAGTCCTGACGTGGGGGGCTTGAACCCACGAAACCTTCTGACTCCGAGGCGAGAGAGAGAGGGAGAGAGAGAGAGAGAGAGCGAGCGCTACCCATTGGGTTTCTGATTTTCCTTCTCAGTTGAAGCCTTCTGGCAAATTAACATTAATCATCAATTTGGTCCAAAACGGGTGAGTTTCTACCGCGATGAGAGGGAGGGAGGGAGAGCGAGAGAGCGAGCGAGAGAGAGCGAGAGAGAGCGCGAGAGAGCGAGAGAGAGAGAGAGCGAGAGAGAGCGAGAGAAGGCCAACTCCTGTCACCAGAGGGGAGTTTTCAAACCAACTTGTGTACATAACTGAATGCCGGGAACGTTTCGCTGCTTCGCTTCACCCAGTGAGTGAGGCACCTCGTCTAACAACCTTTGTACTCGGCAATGGCGTTGCTGTGGTTACAGAGCCCTATTTAATATTCCGGCCAAACCACAGGGACCACCCAACCCCCCCCCCCCCCCCCCCACATCCTCCTCCTCCTCCTCCTCCTCACGAGGTCCTCACGAGGTGACAAAAACTCTCAGCCGATTCCCGCTGGAGCTGCGTGATGGTCATTTTTTTGGGGGTGTCGGCCGGTCGGGTGTCTGTCACACGCACGGAAACCCGTCACCGTCGCTTAAGAGTCTCCAAACCTCAGCGGAGAATTCCCCGCCTCCCCCCCTCCACCTGGAAATCCCAGAGATAGGTCGTTGGAACGGAATGCGCTCTCTCACTCCCTCTCTCTCCCCCTCTCTCTCTCTCTCTCTCTCTCTCTCTCTCGCGACGCTCCCCGTACACCTAATCCCGGTTGGCGAGAGCCACGGCTTTGTGGGGCCATGAGGTGATCAGCAACTTTATCTGGAGGATAAAGATCTTTATCTTCCCCTTTAACGTCCACCTGAATCAGTTTATTAATAATAATAATAATTAATATTCGCTGCACGTGACGTAGCGCCTCCTCACGCTGTTCAGCCGTCCCAAAGCTCTTCAGTGACGTGACTTTGACTGTATATTTTGTGGGCGATAACTAATTTTCGCGCAGCAGCGTCCCCGCAGACACACGTGGAATTTTTTTTGGGGTGGGGGTGGCGGGAGGGAAAAGCGATCGGACAATCGACTAAACAACCGGGTTCCTACTCGCTGCTGAGTCAGCAGAGGCGCGTGTGAGCGCGTGGAGTAAGGAGAGTTGCCCAAGGTCTCGCCCACCCCCCCCCCACCCCCCACCCCCCGCCCGGGAATTGAACCCGGGGTCCTCTCGCTCGCGATGGCGGTGGGGGAGCGTGAGTGAGGCTGGACCATGATCTGAAAACTCCCCACTCGCTCGAACCCACGGGATTCTGACCCGGAGGTTGAGGGCACGAGAGGCTGAGACGTCCTTCCACCTGCAATCCTTGTCGTCTCTCAGCGCCAACTCTCGGGGATTGACCGCGAGTGGCGGAGCCCCAGAGGGAGATCGGTTGCTAACCAGAGGCACAAAGCTCCTCTTGGTGACCAGGTCTAAGGCAACAGTCGCTGAGCCAATCCCTCTGGGCTTAACGCCAGATTGGAAGGAAGGAGCAGGTTTGTAAATACAGAGACATTCAATCAGGCGCTGAACAATGGGAACCTCTCCATATTGTTCTTAAATACATCCTCCCGCGCGCTACAGAAAGGCCTCAGAGGAACAAACTCGACTTCAGCCTCAACTGTTTGCTTCATGAGTTGCCAGACTTTGGTTTTAAACACACACACACACACACACCGGAAACCCGTCACCGTGACCGGCCGGGTGTCTGACACACAGGGAAACCCGTCACCGTGACCGGCCGGGTGTCGGACACACAGGGAAACCCGTCACCGTGACCGGCCGGGTGTCTGATGCGCACGGAAACCCGTCACTGTGACCCGTCGGGTGTCTGACACCCACGGAAACCCGTCACCGTGACCGGTCGGGTGTCTGACACCCACGGAAACCCGTCACCGTGACCGGTCGGGTGTCTGACACCCACGGAAACCCGTCACCGTGACCGGTCGGGTGTCTGACACCCACGGAAACCCGTCACCGTGACCGACCGCGTGTCGGACACACACAGAAACCCATCACCGTGACCGGCCGGGGGTCTGACACACACACACGGAAACCCGTCACCATGACCGGCCGGGTGTCTGACACACACGGAAACCCGTCACCGTGACCGGCCGGGGGTCTGACACACACACACGGAAACCCGTCACCGTGACCGGCCGGGTGTCGGACACACACGGAAACCCGTCACCGTGACCGGCCGCGTGTCGGACACACACAGAAACCCGTCACCGTGACCGGTCGGGTGTCTGACACACACGGAAACCCGTCAACGTGACCGACCGCGTGTCGGACACACACAGAAACCCGTCACCGTGATCGGTCGGGTGTCTGACACACACGGAAACCCATCACCGTGACCGGTCGGGTGTCTGACACACACGGAAACCCATCACCGTGACCGGCCGGGGGTCTGACACACACGGAAACCCGTCACCGTGACCGGCCGGGTGTCGGACACGCACACGCGGAAACCCATCACCATTGGATTTGTGAGAACCAGGAAATAAAATGATGAAGTAAAGCCGGAGGATGAGAGCGAGAGAGAGAGAGAGAGAGAGAGAGAGAGAGGAGGAGAAGAAAGAGAATGAGAAGAGAATGAGATGCCCGAAACTGGTAACTGGGCCTTTTGTAAAGTGTGCGAAGAAGGAGGTGGGAGTGACTCTTTGATGACAGTGTTCCTCCCATCTCCATCGGATTACTCAGAACCTCGTCACTCGTGTTCCTGTGCACAACACTGCAATGCCACGTTTACTCCCAAAACGCGCAGTCACTCACTGCCCGAGCAGTCGCAGTATGGTAATAATCCTTAATGCTAATTATTATTAATAATAATAAACCCAGCGCCTCGCCAGGTCATTGAGATGTCTCAAAGCGCTTCACCGAATAGATTGTAAAGTGTAGTGACTGTATAATTTGTGGGCGAAACGGGTCTCAATCGACTAACAACCGACTGTTGGCAAACGGAGGCGTGTGTCTGTGTGTGTGCGTCTGTGTGTGTGTCTGTGTGTGTGTGCGTGTGTCTGTGTGTGTGTCTGTGTGTGTGTGCGTGTGTCTGTGTGTGTCTGTGTGTGTGTGCATGTGTCTGTGTGTGTGCGTGTCTGTGTGCGTGTGTCTGTGTGTGTCTGTGTGTGTGTGCGTGTCTGTGTGTGTGTGTGTGTGTGTGTGTGTGTCTGTGTGCGTGTGTCTGTGTGCGTGTGTCTGTGTGTGTCTGTCTGTGTGTGTGTGTGTGTGTGGAGTAAGGAAACTTGCCTGAGGTTTCTCTCCGCCCGGGAATCGAACCCGTGGTCCTCTCGCGTGCGAGGGAGTGCTCTGACCACCGAGCTACAGGACGCCACGTAGCAGGGATGGGGTGGCGGGGGGGGGATGAGTCTGAGCTCGCTGTGAAGTGTAGTGACTGCGTATTTTGTGGGCGAGATTCAAACCATTTGAGAGCGTCTGATGTTACCTCCGCTGTGGATCAGGTGAAAGAATTCTCTAGGGATAAACTGGCCTCGTTGACCGCCTTGTATGATGATAATAGTCCTTTCACGTCTGGAGGACGTCTCGAAGAGCTTCACAGGAGATGGTGCAGAGTGTAGTGACTGTGGGTGTTACGGGTGAACTCAGCATGGATTTTATCGGGGGGCCAGGACACCGGGAGAGAGAGCGAGAGAGCGGGAGAGCAACTCCCGACACTGCTTAAAAGAACCGATTTACGGTTTCCTTCAGTGCTTTCCTGACGCTGATTAACTCGAGGAACGAGGCAACACCCGCAGATGAATCAGGAGTGATTCTGGCGTCTGATTAATAACGAATTATTAATCATTCTAATAATGAATCCGTGGGCGCAAAACGGGGCAGTCAGTTTTTCGGAAAGCGGTGCCCCAACAAACGGCCACCGGAGCGGGCGACGAATTTTTTCGGGGGGAGATTGTCATCCAGGAACCCAGGGAAGGAAGAGAGAGAGAGAGAGAGAGAAAATCCCTTCTCTTTTCCTATAGAGTCGCGGGATCTTTAACGTCCACCGGAATAGGGAGAAGGTACTTTAACGGCCAAGGTCTCAGACCAAGGTCTCAGCTTAGACCTTAGGCGAGAGAGAGAAAGAGAGAGAGAGAGAGAGAGAGAGACACTGCACTGACCCCAAAAGACTCTAACATTGGAATTTGGGGGTTTGAGTTGGTTTTACCCATAGGTGGGGGTGTGTATGTGTGGGGGGTGGCGGCGGCGGTGGGGGTGGGGGAGGAAAGGAGGGGTAAGAAAGGGGGTGGGATGGGCAGGTGGTGCTGATGAGGGAACACAGTCCGGGGGGGGGGGGGGGACAAGAATTCAATCCTTGGTTAAGAGGTTCTTTGGAACGTTTGAGTTCTTGTCCCCCGTCACCACCATAACTCCGGCCGTTGGTCGTCTCAAAGCGCTTCACACGGGACGCGCGGCAAAGTGTGGTGACTGTGTAATTTGCGGGCCAAACGCGGGCAGCCAATCGCCCAGAGCAGTGTCTCCCCCCCCCACCCCCAACCCCCCCGGAATCAAGCGACCAAATTATTATTATTACTTTTTGGGTGGGATTATTAACCCCTCGAAAGCGATCCCCCAATAGACTAACAGCCGGGTTCCTACTGACTGCCGGTAAACAGAGGTGTGTGTGTGTGTGTGTGGAGTGAGGAAACTCGCCCAATGTTTCGGTCCCCCGCCCGGGCATCGTACCCGGGGTCCTCTCCCTCGCGAGGCGAGCGCTCCAACCGCTGGGCTACGGGACGGCTCGTCACCGCGTGCGTCCAGCTGGTGGAGCGCTCGGTTTACAGGCCGCGCCTCACGGGAGTGCCGGGCGAGTCATGTTTTTCCGCTGAGGAATTCTCTGTGAGGTGGAGCTGGAACCAGAAGAGGAAAAAATCACTCTTGCGAGTCGGAGTCCGGGCTGGTTTCCCGCGACCCGCAGCTGGGAAACATTACCTATTGGCTCCGAAACGTTCTTATATATGTATTATACTTTTTTTTTTTGATGGTTGTCGTTAATTTCGCCCCCGAAATACGCAGCCGACCCTCGTCCGCTTCCGTGGAGCGCCTCGAGACATCCCGTGAACGCGGTAATAAGGCGCGGTCTCGAAGGTAAGGGTTATCGCGTCTTTATTGACAGTGAGAACGGCCGCCGCATCTGATAAGACGCCTTTCACGTCTGGGGAGGGGCCACGTCTGTCCCGCGGGGTTTCGCTGGGGAAGAGTAGTGACTGTGTCAGCGCTCCGAGACGCAGCGCGGTGAGCTGTCGTTGTTGTGTGCACCGTCAGACCCATCCGACTGACCCCCTCCACCCCCCACCCCACCCGAAAAAAAAGTATTCTGTAGGCGGGCAGTCAGTTTGCTCACAGCGACATCCGAACAATGTTTTTCCCCCCAACTCCTCCCCCAACTTCCCCCCTCACTCCAATCCTTCCCCCTCTTTTTTTTTGGCTTTCCTTCCCCCCTTTCGCCAAATTCTTTCCTTCCTCTTTTCCATATCTGTCGTTCGTTCCTCTCCGCTCTCCTTCCATTAGTTTCTATTTTCCTCTCTCTCTCTCTCTCTCTCTTTCTCTCTCAGTCTCCCTCTCTCCCTCTGAGTCAGAAGGTTGTGGGTTCAAGCCCCAAAGTCGGGACATGGAATCGCACGGTCTACGCTGAGGCTCCAACGCAGCGCTGGGGCGGGTGGTGGGGTGAGTGGGGGGTGGGGGGGGGGTGGGGGGTGTCGCATTGTCGGAGAGCCGTCCTTCGGATGAGATATTAAACCCAGGTCCTGTCTGCGTCCTGTTCAGGTGGACGTTAAACATCACGTGGCGCTATGCGAAAAGAGGAAGGAATTTTCTCTCCCTGCGTCCTGCCCGACAATCCCGTTTTCTTTCCATCCCTTTCTCTGTGTCTCCCCCACACCCTCACTTCCCTCTCTCTCTCTCTCTCTCTCTCTCTCTCACTCTCTCTCTCTCCCTCTCTCCCTCTTTCTCTTTGGGTTGAAAGCTCTGGAGCGTTGTTGTGAGAGAGAGAGAGAGTCAGACTGAGCTGTGGGTCAGAGTGACATTCTCCGAGAAGCGTTGGCAGCTTTGAGGAGCGCCGCAGTGGGGAGGGGTGGGGGCCCGGAGCCACGGGGAGAAGGACACAAGGTCAGAGTTCAGATCCGAAAGGTGCCTTTCAAATATAACTTGTTGTTGTTGTTGTTGTTATCTCTACTGGTTCCTCGTAGTACCCTGTAGCACGTCAGCCTCTGAAGGTCCTATCAGCCGTATCCATCCACAGCCTCCGATCAGATTGAATCAAAATCCCCGGTTGGGAAAATGTAATATTTTCCGGTGGAAACCTGGAACTCTCCCCCGTGGCCCCCCCCCCCCCCCCCCCCCCCCCACCCCAAAGGCTGTGGATCCAAGGCTTCAAGGCTGAGGTGGATAGATGTTTGTTAGGTCGGGGGATCAAGGGATATGGGGCAAAGGCGGGTAATTGGACTTGAGGTACAGATCAGCCGTGGTTTATGGAATGGCGGGAAACAGGCTCGAGGGGCTGAATGGCCTCCTCCTGTTGCTATCTTCCTGTTGTTGGGGTGATGACGTCCCGTGGGGGAATATATTGGTCCCTTTACTCCACGACGACTGGGGGTGGGGTGGGGGGGGGGTGTGGGTGGGGGGACACTCCTGTCCGCTTGACAGCGCATACCGCGAAGGGCTTCGAGACGTCTCGAGGATTGTTACGGTCATTCGTATAATTCCGACAGCGAGCGGGGAGCGGGGAGCGGGGAGCGGGGAGCGGGGAGCGGGGAGCGGGGAGCGGGGAGCGGGGAGCGGGGAGGGGTAGAGGGGAGGGGAGGGCAGGAGGGGGGGAGTCTGCTCCGACTGCTCATCCGGTTTAACTTCATTGTTTGGAGTTTTGCGGCGTCGGCAGCACAGTAACAGGAGGGCGAGGATTGAGACACACAATGCACAGCAGCCACCACCCTTAGCTGCTGGGCACGGAGCCACCTCCTCCGCTCCTCTTCGCGGAGCCCCGTACTCGCACGAGTTGGGAGGACCCGGGTTCGATTCCCGGGCGAGCGGGGAGGAACTCCGCGCGAGTTTCCGCAAACGCGCGCGCGCACACGCACACGCGCACACGCACACACACACAAGGCTCTGTTCACCCAGCAGTGAGTAGGAATCCAGTCGTTAGTTTTCCTGGAGGGGGTAATAATAATCCCTTCATCCCCGTCCCCCACCACCAAAAAAACCTGCCGCGTTTCGCCCCACAAAATACACGCAGTCGTTCCACTTGGGGAGGGGGATGTCTCGACGGAACCCGATAAGGCCCTCCCATCAAACGCAAGGTGGGGAGGGAGAGAGTGCGGGGGGTGAAGGAGAAAAAAAGGGAGGGTGGGGTAGGGTGGGGTGGGGGTTGGGGGGGGGATGGGTGGGGGAGAATTTACGGCCCCACAAAAAATTCCATTGTCACAACAAAATGACATTCCAGCAATTGCGGTCGGATGTGTCACCGGTTTGTCTGTTGGATCAACAAAAAGCTCGAATCCCAATGCATTTGGGGTCAATGTCAATTCCCTCCCTCCCCCCCCCCCCCCACCACCACCCCCATCCCATCTCCCTCGCCACCCCCACCCCCCCCACACATCTCTCTTCCCCTCCCACTCTCCCCCCGCACCGCCCCCCCCCCGTACCCCCCCTTTCCTCTCCCCGCTACGCCTCAAAGGGAGATTTCGCTGATTTTCTCTCTCTCTCTCTCTCTCTCTTCTGCGAATAACATGTTAAACCGGTCACGGTCACCTGTCGACCCCTCCACCGCACCCGTGAGGGTTTCAGGCCACGTGGAGAGCTCGAGTTTGGTCTGAGACTAATCTGACGGAGGTGATTGAAGTAACGAGCGGCGGATGATTTCCGAGGGCACTTCACTCGCTGGGGTTTAAAACGGTCCGTGTAGAGGTTCCCCGAGAGCGAGCAATTAACTAGAAGGGTTCTGACGATTATAAAGAGAATCTGCAACGGGTTCCCGAGAGTCAAACGAGGCCCTAATCTTTTCAGAGGGATTGGATCACGGTTCATTGCTGAGCCCTGAAGCTCAGTGGTCAGAGAGTTCTCGCGCCTCTGGTTCCTCAGCGTTAAGTAGGAACCCGGTTGGTAGTCGATTGGCGGATCGCTTCCCAGGGGCAGTAATCCCTCGGAAAGAAATAACAAGTAATAACATGGTCGCTCAATCCACGGCTGTGTGTGTGGGGACGTCGCCGCGCGCAATTGGCTGCCGAGTTTCGCCCGCAAAGCGCACGGTCAATTCACTGTACGGCGGAGCCCGTGAAGGGGTTCGAAGGAGGAATTTTCGGAGATTGGCTTCTCGGGTCCCCAAATCGAAGACGGTTCGAGAATTCCTCGACGTTTGTTGCCGCCGCGATATCAAATGCAACGATTATTATTATTGTTGTTGTTGTTGTTGTTGTTATTAAGTGGGGTGCACGCTCCGGGAGAGAGAGATACAGAGCGCACACTCCATTCCTGACGCAGGGAGATTGCCGGAGGGGTGGGGGGGGGCTCAGGCGGAACTTGGAGGCTTTTAAACGCGGGGACGGGTTTCGATGAGCGTCAAATACGACCGAGAGACCGGAGGAACAGCTGAGGGACACGTTTCCTACGACGCCGGTATGTTAAGATTCCTGAAATTCCTCTGGCGGTTCACACCCCCTGAAACTCACCGTCTCTCTCTCTCTCTTTCTCTTTCTCTCTCTCTCTCTCTCTCCCTCTCTCTCTCTCTCTCTCGCTGCGTTCAGCTGCTGCGCAATAATAATAATAATAATCCTCGCATTTGATATAGCGCTTTTCACGTCGGGAGGACGTCCCAAAGCGCTTCACAGAACACACTGTAAAGTGAATTGACTGTATATTTGTGGGCGAACGCGGCAGCCAATTGTGCACAGCAATGTCCCACAAACAGTCGTGGATTGAAAATGACCAATTTATTATTGTTTTTGGTTTTGGAGGGATTATTATTAGGCTCTGTGTGGAGTAAGGAAACTTGCCCGAGGTTTCGCCCTCTGCCTGGAATTGAACTCAGGTCTCTCACTTGCATAGCGAGTGCTCTAACCACTGAGCTACAGGACTCCACAGTCACATGCACAGTCACTACGCTTCACAGCAACAAAAAAAAACCCCGCGAAGCGCTTGCCAGGCGCGCTCCGACACGAAAGGCGCAGAAAGTAGGTTAACGTGCGTCGGTCGGAGAGTCAGGTTGTAAGAGAGGAGAGAGAGAGAGAGAGAGAGAGAGGAAACGGTTATAAAACACAATACAAAGGGATTTACAGGAAGAGGGGCGGAAAATATTTCTTGACCCAGAGGGCGGGGAAGGAATGTGGATGTCTCTGCCACCAACCGTATCTGTGGGTGAGAGAGTCTGTACGTTCTTTTCTAACAACAGCAAATATTAACCGCAGTTTGCGTTTGCTTTGAGCCTTTCGCGTCGAGAGGAAAGGTTCGCCATCTTCTCACCCCGTCCGCAAATCCCTTCGCGTCCCGGGAATAGCAATGGTATCGTTGCGTTGTATTATATTACGGGTGAAGGTTTGGAAGGACAGGTGTTCGTAGGCGGTGTGTGTTGGAGTGGGACTGCAATTAATGTCTTGTGTTTTCTGCGGACAACATGGAGACGATTCGATCTCTCACTCGGGGTTAAATTGGGATTCCATCAGGATTCGACGCCATTGAATTGGGACGAACGCGTGTGTGAGCGTGTGTGAGCGTGTGTGAGCGTGTGTGAGCGCGTGTGAGCGTGTGTGAGTGCGTGTCGAGTGCGTGTGTGGCACAAGTGGCATCGCTCTCGCTCTCTTGAGTCGGAAGGCCGTGGGTTCGAGCCCGACCCAGGCGGACAGTTCGAATCACACCGTCTAAACTGGTCAGGACTCCGGGAAGAGAG
The DNA here is from genome assembly GCF_018977255.1 of Callorhinchus milii. Classification (NCBI taxonomy): domain Eukaryota; kingdom Metazoa; phylum Chordata; class Chondrichthyes; order Chimaeriformes; family Callorhinchidae; genus Callorhinchus; species Callorhinchus milii. Next base: position 610,141 of record NW_024704743.1, read on the forward strand.
AGAGAGAGAGAGAGAGAGAGAGACACACTCCCTTCGCTTTTCCAACAACACCCCCCACCCCCCACCCCTCACCCCCTCACCCCCCCACCCCCCAGTGCTGCATTGGAGCCTCAGCCGAGACCGTGTGATTCCAAGTCCCGCCATGTCTCGTTGACACGGTGCTGTGAGATGGTTTTTTTTCCGCCCGGGTACGTGTGAGACGTTCGGCCGCCATTCTTCAGCCATCGCTTGTCCACTCTTTTCCCCACCCCACCTCCCGACCCCACCCCCCAACCCCAACCCCCTACGCTCACTGCACCCCTCGTTGAAGCCCATTGTCCACGTTAATCTGCTCCGTCGGTCCCGGGCTATTCTGCTGCGGGACAGACTCCGTGTCGTCCACCTACGATGAGGTAAGGTGTCTGAGTCGAGGCGTGTCCTCGGGGCGGGGAGGGGGTGGGGGGGGAGCGGGGGGGGAGAACGTTGGCAGGACAGCCAACACTTTTATGGCTCCTTATCAGGTTTCGACACCTCACAGCAATAACAACTCTGGTGTCTGACACTGGGCTTTATCGAGCGGCAAAATGGCTCCAAGCGCTTCGCGGCACTTACTGGAACCCCCGGAGTGACTGTGCGTTCAAGCGGCCGCGTTTCATCCCCCCCCCACCACCCCCCCGAACAAAACACCCAGTCACTACTCCCCTTTACAGTACATCCCGTGAAGCGCTTTTGAGACGTCTCAGCGACCTGATAAGGCGCTGCATCCAACCCAAGGATTTTGCTATCATTATTATTATTACTGTCGTTGCTTTTGAGTGTAAAGGGGGAATCTCAGGGCTAAGTCTGGGGAGGAATTTGGGAGCCTCCTGTGCCCGGGGCGGGGAACGGAATAGGAAAATGAGGCAGGAAGGAGGGGGTTAAGGCGTGGTGAGTCAGCAACCGCAGTCCGAGAGAGAGAGAGAGAGAGAGAGAGAGAATTACTCACTCTCTTTCACAAGGTGTGCGAGCGAGTGAGCGAGCAATGGGAGGGAGGGAGTGGGGGGGCGGGGGGGGGCGGTGAGAGAGTGCGTGTGCGTGTGCGCGTGTGTGTGTGTTTGTGTGTGTCGTCGGGACACAATCAGAGGTGGAGAGAGAGAGAGAGAGAGAGACGGTGGTTTATTTTTTTCCTCTTTCCCTCCGTCTCCGTCAGAAGGCTCTGAAAACAGAGGACACGTTCAGCCCCAAAGGAAGGTCAGCGAAGCGACGCTGACTGTGTCTACCGAGGTAAGACCCCGGGGGGGGGGGGGGGGACATCCAACCACACACCCGCGGGTGGTTGGTGATAAAATACCAGAGGCGAGAGAGCGCGTGAGTGTGTTAGAGAGAGAGAGAGAGAGAGAGCGAGACATAGAAAGAAAGAGAGATCCATACCTACTTATAGGATCTTACAGCGCAGAAGGAGGCCATTCGGCCCATCGTCCCCATGCCAACTCTTCGAAAGAGCTGCCAACTAGTCCCCACTCCCCCGCTCTTACCCCAACTAGTCCCCATTCCCCTGCTGGGGGAGTGTGGACTAGTTGGGCTAAGAGCAGGGGCTGGAGAGGGGAAAGAGGGGGGCAGAGCGGAACCCGAGGAGAGTGGGGGGGGGGGGCAGGAAATGGGGCAAACCCCCACCCCACACGTTACACGTTCCAGTGTTTGATTGTTTCCCGGGTAGAGAAGGCTGCCTTGGGCAGCAAATCAGTTCCAGGCGTTGTATCGGGGACAGACAGCGAGAGTTGGAGCTAAACCAAAGCTTTATATAATAAGAAAAATTAATATTTTCCACTTCCACAGTTCTTAAGGGTATTTTCGGTGCTGGATGTGAATGTCCCCCCTCCTCCCCCCCCTCCTCCCCCTCCCAGGACTTTTTCTCTTGTTTTTCTCTCTTCTCTCACACTCTCTCTCTTTTTCTCTCGCTCCGTGGCTCTCTCTCCCTCCTCTTACGTCTCTCTCTCTCTCTCTCGCTCTCGGTCTCTCGCTCTTTCTTCTCTCTCTCTCAATCTCTCTCAATCATTCCCACTTCTCTTTCTCTCTCCTCTCTCTCTCTCTCTCTCTCTCGCTCTCGCCTATCAATCTCTCTCTCTATCTATCTCCCTCCTCTTTACCACACCCCTCTCTCTCTCTCTATCGCTCTCTCAATCAATCTCTCACAACCATTTTCTCTTCTTTCGCTCTCTCTCTCTCCTTTCTCACGCTTCTCATCTCACCTCGTCTTTATCTATCTCATCTTGCCTTTCCTCTATTCCTCACTCCCTCTCCCCTCTCTCTCACTCTCTTCTATCTCTCACTCCACTCTATATCTTTCTCGATCCTTTTGGGTGGTGGGGTGGGGTGGGGGGGTAAACAAGGTCTCCTTGGAGCTTACTTAACTGGCCCTCACACTCACACTCTGGGCTCCCCCCCACCCCCCCAACCCCCCACCCCAAGCCTTGGCTCTCGCCAACCTGCGCCCAATACTCTCTGGAATTAGGTAAACAGTGGGCGTCCCTCCAGGGGAGAGAGAGAGAGAGAGAGAGCGCATTCCATTCCAACCATCTTATCTCTGGGATGTCCATGTGGTGGTGGGAGGCGGTGAATTCTCAGATCGGTTTGGAAGCCGTTAAGCATCGGTGATGGGTTTCCGTGTGTGTCAAACACATGGCTGACCAAACCAAACCCTCTCTCTCTCTCGTCCTCACCCTCATGTCCATGGGCAAGGACTCTTCTGTTCAGACCCATTCCCCAACCCCCTTCCTGAACTCTTTCAATTTCACTTGCACTCCACTTTCCAGTAGGTTGCTCTGAGATGCACTCAAATTGTTATCATTCGGATAACCTTCCTCACTTTCCCGGTTACTTTTGTGACGGTAGGGAAAAAAAATGGAGCCGGGAATCAACTCAACCCAACTCAACAGCCACTCAGTTCCTGTTGAGCCAAAGCCCTAACTAACGGGGAGGGCGATCCTAGCTGGACACGTGCTCCTAATGGCCAAGATATGTGTGGGTTTAGCTGCTTAGACTCCAACGCACACTCTGGAGGGTCCGCCCACCCCCAACCAAAGCCTTGGCTCTCATCAACCTGCCCCATCCTTCCTCTCTTTTCAATCACGACTGAAGAGCTTCCTCTTAGACCATGCTTACAGTCACCTCCTCCCTGCCCACCTCCTCCGGCTTGGCGTGATGGGTTTCTACGTGTGTCCGGCTGACCAAAATTCCGATGAGGATTCCCTCTTGGACATAGCTTTCAGTAGGGAATTGGATAAGGTTCTTGACAAGGAAACAAAAATGTGCAAGGATATTGGGTAAGAGAGCGGGGGCTGGGGGGGGGGTGGGGGGGGTGAGGGGGCGGGAGTGGAACTAGTTGGGTAACTCTCCCAAAGACCTGGCACAGGCACGGTGGGCCGAATGGCCTCATTCTGAGCTGTAAGCTTCTAACGATTCTGCGGTCGACTGGGGCTTCGAGATCAGAGGTGTTTGCTGGTATCATCTGCAGCGAGGAAGGTCAGAGCGATTGATATAGGGTGTAACCCCCTCCCTCCCCTCCCTCCCTCCCTCCCTCCCTCCCTCCCTCCCTCTCTCACCCCCTCTCTCCCTCTCTCTTCCCCCCTCTATTTTCTCTCCCCCTTTTCGGTCTTGTGGGTTTCCACATTCCTTCTCCTGCATTGCTGTCGTTACTTAAAGGGGCAAGGCTGTTGAGGGAGGAGTATTCGAAACGATGCGGTTAATCCACTTTACAGTATATTGAGGAGTCCTGGGTCCTGAGCTCAGGGGTTGGAGCACTTCCCCTCGCAAGGCGGGAGGACCTGGGTTCGAATCCCGGGCAGGGAGAAACCCTGGGCAAGTTTCCTTACGCCGCCCGCCCAGCTTACCCAAGCCGTCCGTTAGGAACCTGGTTGTTCGTCAATCGGGGTAATAAACCCCTTAGAAAAAAATCGGGGTCACTTATTTAGGTGCCCTTTTTGAAAAATAATACTCTCGCCGCTCAATCCGCGACTGTCGGTGGGGGGCGACGCTGCTGTGCGCCACTCGACTGCCGCGTTTCGCCCGCAAAACTATACGCTCGGTGAGTTTCGCAGTGAATCCCGTGAAGCGCTTTGAGGCGCCTCTCAACGGTGTGATAAGGCGCTGCACCGAACGCGAGGGTGACTTGCGTATCAGGATCCAGAGACGCGCAGCGTATAGTTTGGGGACGCGACATGTCAAGCGACTGACAGGATGGTGGAAGATGAACTGGACCTCGGGACCTTCTCTCGTATTCCACCAAATTCCCTTTTCAAAAGAGTCCGCAGGCCTTCGCCTTCGCCTTCGTCTTCGCCTTCGCCTTCGCCTTCGCCGCAAGAGTTTGTGGCAGAGAATTCCACGGACCCAACCGCCCTCCGTGCGAGAAACCTCTCCTGTAATCGTTTTTGTGGTGGCCTTAAATTTATTCCCGCTTGTGACTGATTCACCGACCAGCATAAATAACCTCTGCCCACGACCTTTATTTAATCTTGAAACGCCTCAACTGACCCTCAGCCCCGCACGACGCTCCCCTTCCCTCCCCCCCCTCCCCACCCTCTAAATCCTCGCCAGATTGCACTAACTTCCTGCTGGTACTTTGTGGAGTACTGTAGCTCAGCGGTTAGAGCCCGCGCCTCGCAAGCGAGAGGAACCGGGTTTGATTCCCGGTCGGGACAAGCGCACACACACACACACACACACACACGCGTGTCAGTTTACCCAGCGGTAAGTAGGAACCCGGTGGTTAATCTATTGGCGGATCACTCTCCGGGGGGTAATAACCCCTTCAAAAAAAGAATAGTGTTTTAGTCACTCTATCCGCCGCTGTTCGTGGGACGCTGCTGTGGCGCAATTGGCCGCTGTGTTTCGCCCACAAAATAACACCCTTTGCGGTATATTCTGCGAAGCGCTTCGAGACGTCTCAGTGACGTGAGAAGGCGCAGTGGCAAATGCAAGGATTATTATTATGAGTAGTGGTAGTATTATTATTATTATTATTATTATCGAGTTGCCTCGTGAATACATTGACGCCTTTTTGCTTCCACATTGTCACCGCTTCCCGCGGTGAGGAGATACTGTGTCTGCCCGGTGTTTCCATGTTAAGTACAATGCGCACAGGAAAGACAGGTTTTTCGCAGCCTTTCCTTATGTAAATACTGCGCTGAAATCAGGCCACACCTGCAGTGAATGCTGGAGGTGTGGGTGGCGATGGTGGGGGGGCGGAGGGGTGCGGAGGGATTGAGGGAGAGAGTTGTTCCACAGCTCTTCAGTCTTGAAAACAGACGACTCAGACAGGAGCAGGTGGATTGGTGTGAGAGAGCCGGGGGGGGAGTGGGGCTGGTGGGGGGTAGAGAGAGCCGGGGGGGGGGGGGGGGGGCTGGTGGGGAGGTAGAGAGAGCCGGGGGAGTGGGGCTGGTGGGGGGGTAGAGAGAGCCGGGGGGAGTGGGGCTGGTGGGGGGGGGGGTTTAGAGAGCCAGGGGGGAGTGGGGCTGGTGGGGGGGGGTAGAGAGAGCCGGGGGGAGTGGGGCTGGTGGGGGGGGGGGTTTAGAGAGCCAGGGGGAGTGGGGCTGGTGGGGGGGGGTAGAGAGAGCCGGGGGGGAGTGGGGCTGGTGGGGGGGTTGAGAGAGCCGGGGGGGGAGTGGGGCTGCCCCTCCCTCCCCTACTTCTCCCTTCCCTACTCTCCCTCTCCTTTCTCCCCTCATCCTCTCCTCTCTCCTCTCCTCTCCCCTCCCCTCCCCTACTCTCCCTTCCCCTACTCTCCCCTCTCCTTTCTCCCCTCGCCCCTCTCCTCTCTCCTCCTCTCCCCTCCCCTCCCCTACTCTCCCTTCCCCTACTCTCCCCTCTCCTTTCTCCCCTCGCCCCTCTCCTCTCTCCTCCTCTCCCCTCCCCTCCCCTACTATCCCTTCCCCTACTCTCCCCTCTCCTTTCTCCCCTCGCCCCTCTCCTCTCTCCTCCTCTCCCTCCCCTCCGCACCGCCTCACTCTCCACACCACATTGGTGCCTTCGTCCCAGTTTGGAGTCCTGTAGCGCAGTGGTGAGGGCACTCGTCTCGCCAGCCAGAGAGGGCCTGGGTTCGATTCCTGGTCCCAGGGCGAAACACTGGGCAAGTTTCCTTATTCCAAACAGATTCCAACCAGAACCAGGACAATCTGTTGTCCACCGCAACCATTGATTCTATCTAACCCCTCTCTCTCTCTCTCTCTCTCTCTCTCTCTGTGCCGTTCCGTTCCCGGCAGCCAAAGTGGAGAAGAAGAAGTTTGATGTGACCTTGTTGTACGCTGAGCCTGAGTTGGCAGCTCATCAGAGGATGGTGGACGATGGATCTGGAAAGCTGGAGGTAAGCCCTGCAGCTCAGTGGTTAGAGCACTCGCCTCGCGTGCGAGAGGAACAAGGGGTTTGAATGCCGGGCGGGCGGTGGGGGGTGGGTGGGGGGGGCGAACCCTCGGTTTCCTTACTCCACCCACACGCCTCTGTTCACCCGGTAGTCAGGAGGCAACCGGTTGTTAGTCGATTGGCGGATCGCTTTCCGGGGGTAATAATCCCTTCAAATAAAAAAATAATAATAATAATTTGGTCGCTCGATCCACGGCTGTTTGTGGGGGAACCCTGTGATCGGCTGCTGCGTTTCGCCCACAAAATATACCGCACCGCAACAAAATGACACCTGTAAAAGCGCCTTTCACGGCGGGAGGGCTTCCCAAGGCGCCTGTAAGGTGAATTGACTGTATGGTTTGCGGGTGAAGGGGTTTGAAGACGAGCGGGAGAGGATCTCGAAATCGATCCATTCGGTGATAGGGAGCCAGCGGGGCCTGGGCAGGAACTGGTGAGGGGGTGGGGTGGGTGAGGAGTTCCGTGTGGGTGAGTGTGCGGGCATCGGAAATTTGGATGAAGTGGATCTTGTTGGTAGTGGAGCTGGGGAGGCCAGCGAGGAGGGGGCTTTCGAGAGGTAGGGTATAACTTGAATGGACTGACTCTGTGGCTTGGCTCAGATCTGGAGGATCGAAGACCTGGAGCTGGAGCCTGTGGACCCGAAGACTTACGGTCACTTCTACGGTGGAGATTGTTACCTGGTTCTCTACACCTACATGAAGGGGCATAAACCGGCCTACATCATCTACTTCTGGCAGGTGTGTGGGCTTCCCTCCACCGCCCCACAACCCCCCACCCAACCACCTTCCCCACCCACCCATCCACCGCGAGCCTTGGCTCTCGCCAACCTGGCCTAATACTCTCCCTAACAACCTGTCCGCTCCCTCTCCCTCCGCTCGGCCTGCTCTACTGTCGAAGGTCAGGTCTTTCAGCCTCTCCACCCCCATCCTCTGGAACTCCATCCCGGAGACCCTCTGCCTCGCCCCCCCCCCTCCCCCACCCCTCCCTTTCCTCCTTCAAGGCCCGTCTCAAGATCCTCCTCTTCGAATGTGCCTTCGGTCACCTTCCCACCACCACCACCTCCCACCCTGCGCTTCACCCACCTCGACTCCAGCCCGCAGCTCGGGTGCAAACCCTTGACGGTCCCAGCGCCTTGGGACGCCCTCCTGACGATGAAGTGCTGCCGTGTGAGCGTACGTTGCCGTTGTCGGTGGTTGTGTCGCCGCTCTGCGGGTGCGTAACGTGCTCGGCTCTGGTCCCCGCAGGGTCTCCACGCCACCCAGGACGAAATCGCGGCCTCCGCCTATCAAGCCGTCAACCTGGACAACAAGTACAACGACGAGCCCGTCCAGGTCAGGGTGGTGATGGGGAAGGAGCCACGGCACTTCCTGGTTATCTTCAAAGGGAACCTCGTCGTTTACCAGGTGCGTGTGTGTTCATGTCTGTCTCCAGATCGCCCCGGTGGCTCCCACCTTTTGGAACACCATCCCACGGTCCATTCGCCGAGCCCCTCCACCCCCACTCTCGCCTCCTTCAAAGCCCACCACCCTCCTCTTCAGCCACCCTCCTTCTACCCACCCCCCCATCCTCCCTGCCCTCCGTCCCCTCCTGATCCCAACCGCCCCCCATTCCCCACCCCACCCCCCCCCAGCTTTGATCCAAATCCCTGACTATCCAGCGCCTTGGAATGTCCTCCCGACGCAAAAGTTGCCGTGTACGTGTCACGTGTTGCTGTTTCGTGAAGCGTTCGAGTTGTTAAACCGTAAACCTCACATAACTCTTTAGGCGCTGTATCAAACGCAATAATAATAATAATAATGAAGACGTTCTTTTTTTCTTCCTTGTGCTTGGGCTAAAACCATTCCCAACCCCCTCCCTCTCCCACCTTCCCCCCCTTCCCCCCCGACCCCAATCCCATCCCATCCCCAATCCAGGGAGGAACGGGTCGCCAAGGAGGGCAGGTGGCGGAACCCCCGGTCAGGCTCTTTCAGGTCCGGGGTACGGATGAGATGAATACCAAAGCCACCGAGGTGCCCACCCGCGCTTCCTCCCTCAACTCCAACGACGTCTTCGTGCTCAAGACAGAGCAGACCACCTACCTGTGGTGCGGGAAGGCAAGTATCGATGTCCCCTCCGAGCCGGGCTCAGTCGCTGGCACCATCGTTGCCTCTGAGTCAGAAGGTTGTGGAGTCCCAGCGGTCAGAGCCCTCGCCTCAAAAGCGAGAGGACCCGGGTTTAATTCCAGGGCAAGGGAGGAGGGTGAAATGTTGGCCAAAGTTTCCTTACTCCACACACACACACACACGCATATCGCCCACAAAATGCACAGTCACTACACTTTACAGCGTGTCCTGCGAAGCACTTTGAGATGTCTGGAAGACGCGATGAGGCGCCGGGTCAAACCCAAGGATCATTATTATAATTATTGTTGTTGTTGTCGGTTCAAGCCCCACGTCGGGACTTTGAGCTCACAGTCCAGGCTGACGTTCTCGTCCAGTGGGGTGGGGGGAGGAGGGGGGGCGGGGAGGTTGGGGTTAGGGTTAGGAGGGTGGGGGGAGCATTGTCGGAGTCACAGTCCTCGGGATGTTGAAGCCGACTGTGCATGTTCTGCTGGACAGTCTTCCCCACGGTGAATAGTCCTTCAATCTCCTCAACCCCCCATCCTCCGTTTCCTCAGGGATGCAGTGGAGACGAGAGAGAAATGGCCAAGTCGGTGTCCAACAACCTGTCCAAACGAGAGAAACAGACCATTCTGGAGGGGAAGGAGCCGGCCGAGTTTTGGCTCTCGCTGGGAGGAAAAGCACCTTACGCCAACGACAAAAGGTACCGGCTGATTGCGGCGGCGGCAACAACAACAACAACCACCACCACCACCACCACCACTTGCATTTCGGTGACCCTCAGCGCGCGCTGGACGAGCAGGGTCTTCAGGTGCGATCTGAAGATGGCCACGTTGGAGGGAATGGGACAGGGAGCTCCGGAGCGACTAAAAGCACAGCCGTCGATGGTGGAGCGGAGGTGGTGGTGGGGGGAGGGGGGGGGTGGGAAACGAGAGAGCTGCAGAGCCGAGCGAGCGAAGGGGGTCGTGGACTTGCGTGGATGTGGGTGTGGGCTTGGAAGGGTTGACGGAACAAGGTAGAACAGGTCCACGGGTTGCAAAGGGTCCATTCTCCTCTCCCTCGCTATTGGGTACAGTTATCCCTTCGGATAGTGCAGCGGTTAGAACCCTCGCCTCGCGAGCGAGAGGACTTGGGTTCGACAGCTCACTGTCGATAAATATCTTTCATATTTATAGGCCTAAGAAGTCGGGAGGACATCCCAAGGCGATGGGATGCCTCAGCGAGCTGACAGCGTGCTGCGGGGAGTGCCAGAATTCTTACTATCATTATTTATCATTAATTCTTATTAATAATACTGTAACGCTTAGGTTTCAGGAAGAGGACTGTGCGGTGGAGCCCCGCCTGTTTGAGTGCTCCAACCAGACCGGGCGCTTCATCATGAGCGAGGTCAATGATTTCACCCAGGAGGACCTCGATGAGGAGGATATCATGCTGCTGGACACGTGGACCGAGGTATTGGTTGGCTTACACACGCCCCGCATCAGGCTCCGAGACAACCCTCCTCTGGTTCTTTTGCCAATTATCTTCCATCTGTGTCCCCTGCTTCACCAACCCATCGGCCGGAGGAACGGTTCCTCCCCTATCTACTCTGATCATTTAGTAAATCTTTCCTTAACCTTCTCCACTCTTGTGGAGAACGTCTCTCGTCTCTTCTCTCGTCTTCTCCGTGCCTTGGCTCGTCTTGGCTGGTACCCAGTGAGGGCTCAAGCCCGGGCTTGTCAGATGTCAAACGGCCAGCTGGTGACTAGGCCCCAAGGTGACATGTTTGGCAACGGAATGTGGGTATCGAGTCCCCCCCCACCCCACCCCGCCTCTCTGTGACGGTCTCTAGTCCCCGGTTCCTGAGCCAGGAGGGGCCGCAGTGTCCCAGGGCACTCACGGCTGATGGCCGCCCAGCCCCGGCCCCGGCTCATCCATCAGCAGGACCTGGAAGGGCCGACCAGTCACTGGGGTCAGGGAATCCTCCCCCTCGGCTCCTGTTAACCCCACAGCCAAAGACCTAACTAACGGGGAGGGTGTCCGAGATCGACAAGCATTGGGAAAGCTTGGCCAGACAGCGCTCCCTCCCCCCCCCCCCACACCCCCCAAGCCTTGGGTCTCACCAACCTGCGCCTAATACTCTCCGGAATTAGGTAAGCAGAATGCAGTAATACATTATACATGTATGCCTACTTACATATGGACTCACACACATACAGATACATACAACGTGTATAGACAATAAATACACAATACACATACTTACACACAAACATACACACGCGCACATACACTCACCTACACAAATATACACGCACATACATATACACATACATACACACATGTATACCACATGCATACATACATACACACATACATACATACATACATACATACATGCACACATACATATGTATGTACACACACACACATACACACACACACACATACTACACATACAAATATATACCCCACACACACATATATATAACAGACGTACATACAAAAGAAAGATATTGAGAGGTTTTGGGGGAGAAAAGGGAGTGAAATGGGATTATAGATCTTCTGTGATCTTATTAAAATGGTGGCACAGACTGGATGGGCTGAATGGCCTCCTCCTGCTCCTGCTCCTGTTCAGACCTGTGTTTTCCTCGGCAGATCTTCCTGTGGGTGGGGATATCGGCCAACGACTACGAGAAGAAGGAAACTCAGAAGTCCACCAGCGAGTACCTTCAGTGCCACCCGGCTGGCCGCGACATGGACACCCCCATCATCACCGTCAAGCAGGGCTTCGAGCCCGCCACCTTCACAGGCTGGTTCCACGCCTGGGACCCCCACAAGTGGAACGTAAGCCACACCCCCCTCCCCGGAGCTGCA
>NW_024704743.1:621489-628989 GCF_018977255.1 Callorhinchus milii
GAGTGGGGCTGGTGGGGGGGTTGAGAGAGCCGGGGGGGAGTGGGGCTGGTGGGGGGGGGGGTTGAGAGAGCAATCTGAGAGCAATACTTTCTCAGCTCCACCCGGAGCAGCAGAACAAAAAAAAAGGGTTTACAGTTAAAAAAGATCATTTTGTGACCGACCGACCGACTGACGGACGGACGGTGAGAAGGATTCCTCCGTACAGTCAGCTCGGCTCAGTTGGCCCCGAGTCTGGTAGCTTTGTGGGTTCAAGCCCCACATTCGAGGCTCTAACGCAGCACTGGGGTTATAGACCACCGTTGCCGGAGGTGCGGTGCCGTCCTTCGGATGAGATGTTAACCCCCAGGTCCTGTCCCTCTGTTTGGGTGGATCTTAAAGCTACTGTCGCACTATTTGAAATGAAAAGGGAGTTTCTCTCTCTCTCTCTCTCTCTCTCTCTCCCTCTCCTGCTATCGTGGCCTTATCACGTCCTCGAGACGTCTCGAAGCTCTGCACAGGAAACACCGGGACGTGTATTGACTGTTTTCGTGGGCGACCAACGCGGCAGCCAACCGCGCACCGCGGCGTCCCCCGCAAACAGTCGTGGGGTTGAGTGGCCATTTGTTTTTTCTTTTGAAGGGATTATGACGAAATTTGATTAAAGGTTTCATTTCTTTGCGTAGGAAATGCAAAATACATCGCCTTTGGGTCCTCTGCGGTTTGGGGTGAATATAACAACAACAAAACGACATTCACTCAGCGCCTCTCCCGTCGGGAGGACGTCCCGAGCCTCTGGACAATCAGTTGGGGGGGGGGTTTGGAGCTTGAATTTGATACGGCGCCTTTCGTGTCGTGAGGACGTCCCAAAGCCCCTTCACAGGATTTACCGTAAAGCGCAGTGGCCGTGCATTTTGCAGGAGAACGAGGCAGCCATTTTGCGCACAGCAGAGGCCCCGCAAACAGCCGTGGAGCGAATGATCGAATTTTATTTGTCGGCCAGGAGACCGGGGGTGGGGGGGGGTGGGTGAGAGAGAGAGAGAGAGAGAGACTCCCTTCTCCTTATCGCCCGCTGAGCAGGGCACAGACAAGGACAGTGGCTTAACATCTCACCTGACGGCTCCTCCGAGCGCTTCCCCACCCAGCGCTGTACTGAGGCGTCAGCCTGGACAGCGCGAGTTCGAAGCCCAAAGTAAAACAAAGTTCGTTCCTCTCAAAAAGAAACGTCCCCGATTGACTGTCCGTTTGACTTACGACGTAAATCAAGAAACGTTCAACGTTTGAGACGAACCTAGAAAAGCGCACGACTGATAGAGCCCCGGACTCACCGAGGCTCGTGGGGATTTTCGGAGGGGGTTCAGCTCCTCGACCGGCCCCGTGGGCCTGACCTGGCCCGCGGGCCACAGTTTGGCCGCCTCCGGCTCAGACGATATGAATTCCAAGCTCCCCTCCACCGCCCCCCACCCCCCCACGTGGGGCTTGATTGAACCCACATGGAGAGAACACTACTGACCTGTAAAGTTACGCCATGATCGACAACGAAACCGGGATGAAACCAGTTTAATCACTCGAGCAAACACAAAGAGAGGAATTATGCAAAGCAGTCAGAGTTACAAAGGTTTCAGTGTTTCGCTGACGATAACACAGCTTGTTCTCTACCTCTATTGTCACTCTCACTCTCACTCTCCCTCTCCCTCCCTCCCTCCCTCCCTCCCGTGTCGCCTCGGATTATTTCCACCTCCCACCCTCATTCAGTCAGCGTGAGCCTAAATGAGCGGATTCAGTGCCCAACGTGGAGCTATGATCTGTGTGTTTGTTCTTTAATGAAGAGACTCTTCCCTTCCCCACCTCGCCCCCCCCCCCACACACACACCACCCCACACACCAGCTGACCCTCCACTCCCCTCCCTCTCCCCTCCCCTCTCCTCCCCTCCCTGCCCTCGATCTGTCAGCAGACAGGACCTTGGTCTGAGACCTTGACCTTCTCCCCGTTCAGGTGGACGTTAAAGATCCCACAACCCTATTGGAAGAGAGAAGGTCTCTCTCTCTCCCCCTTTCTCCAGGATCCTCCAGATACAATTGGCCAGTTGCCTCATGGCCATTTATGGGACATTGTCGTGACGTTTTCACCTACAAAACTAAACAGTTACTACACTTTCCTCTCTGTCCGCACTTCCGTTCATCGTTCCACCTCACTCCCTCGCCCCCCCCCCACCCCAGCTTCGGTGTCAACCCTGAACTGTCCAGAGCCTCGGGACGTCCTCCCGACATGAAAGGAGTTGCGCAATTGTAAATTTGTATCGTAACAGCAATAATAATCCCCGCAGTTGGACCCGACGCCTCATCAGGTCTTTGAGACGCCTCAAAGCGCTTCACAGATACGCTGCAAAGTGTAGTGACTGTGTGTTTTGTGGGCGAAACGCGACAGCCAATTGCGTACAGAGGTGTCCCACAAACGGTCGTGGATTGAGTGACCAATTTATTATTGTTATTATTATTGTTCCTGAGGGTTTCTTATCTCTCCTTATCCCTTATTGTACATTACCGTAACACCCTGTGAGGCACTTTGATCCCGACATGAAAGGCGCTGTGTCAAGTTGAAGGATGATTATCGTTGCGTTTGTACTTTTGTGAAAGGAGGAATAGAAGTGCAATTCTTTTATTGTTTTATTATTATTATGGAAATCTATAATAAGCGGCAGCCCGCTTGGTAATAATAATCATTTGATACTGTATTTGATACAGCGCCTTATCGCGTCATCGAGACATCCCAAAGCGCTTCACAGAATATGCCGTAAAGTGGAGCGACTGTATATTTCGTGGGCGATACGAATAGTAGAATGGCGCAACGGGTCTGAGGGGCTGAATGGCCTACTCCTGTTCCTAGAACGGGTGGAGGTAAACATTGGATGAGTTGCTTAGAGAAGTTCCCCCTCTCCCTCTCTCCCGCTCCCTCTATCCCATTGGGTATGTGTATAATCCTGGGCCACACCAACATGGAGACCTCAACCCAGGTTCCTAACCTTCCTCTTCTCTCAAGGCCGGGCTACAGGTAGATGGCTATCCGAGGCTATCTTCCTCGGATTTTATTTTGACAGTAGTCCCTTCCTGGAATTCTCTCCCCTCCACCCAGCAACTTCCAATAAATAAATTACTTTAATCAAGGTTGGAGTTTGCCAGTTGCTTAAGAGACCCCATTTAATAATAATAATAATAATATCCTTGCGTGTGATATAGTGCCTGACTTATCACGTCTTCGAGAAGTCTTCACAGGATATATTGTAAAGTGAATGGACTTTTTGTTGCTGTTAATGGAGGGTGTTGAGTGGGAGCATTGAAATCCTGTCCTGTCCTTTCTTTCTCAGTCATCAACATGCCGACTTTGATACCAGAAGCCTTCAAGAACGTCAGCAGGAATCCAGGTCTTCAGATATGGTCCATCGAGGTAAGGTCCATCTCCTCGTCTCTCTCTCTCTCTCTCTCTCTCCAAAACACCACACCACACAGGTTGTATTCCCACTGCGCCTCGCACGTCGGGAGGACATCTCAAGTCAGATGTCACATTCCCAGTTGAGGTAGGATTGAAACCAGGGGGTGTGACGGTTTGTGAGACACAACTGCCTCCACTAACAGCGAGAGCGGCTGATCCACCAAACGCCACACGTTCTCACTTGTTGGAGGGGAGAGTCGGCTGAGATTGAGTCGGTGACGGAATCCAACATGGTTCGTGTTCACACAGGTTGACGTGTCAGTGAGAATAAAACCACAATCCTCGCCTTTGACCCGACGCCTTATCGCGTCTCCGAGACGCCTCAAAGCGCTTCGCAGGATGCACTCTAAAGTGTAGTGACTGTGTGTTTTGTGGGCGAAACGCTGGGCGCAATTGGCTGCCGCGTTTGGCCCGCAAAAACACACGGTCACTAGACTTCACAGTGTATCCCGTGAAGCGCTTCGAGAGGTCCCAAGGCGCTGGAAAGTCAGGGATTCAGCCCCGAGCTGAGAGATTTGGGATCAGGGAGGGGTGGAGGGCAGGGAGGGTTAGGGGGTAGGAGGGTGGTGCAAGGCACGGTCGAAGAGGAGGACCTTGAGACGGGTCTTGAAGGAGGCGATGGGAGGGACTGTGGGATGGAGGTCCAAAGGGGTAGAGAGGCTGAAGGCCTGACCGTTGATGGTGGGGCAGGAAAGTGGGGGGTGGGGGGACATGGAGGGCCGCTGGTCAAGGCAGAAGGTCGGAATGATGTAAAGCAAAGGGCATCTTTGCCAGGCTGTAGCCTCGGTTGCCCAGAGTGCCCAGGGCCTCCCCATTCACACCGTGCTAATTGTTTTTTTTTTACACAGAAAATGGAACCGGTTCCCCTCCCTACGAAGGCCTACGGGACCTTCTTCGAAGGAGACTGTTACATCATAATGTTCGTAAGTACCCGAGCGTGACTCCCGATCCGTCTTTTTTTTTTCTTTGGAGAAGTTGACCACGGAATCGTCGAATATTACAGCGCAGACGGAGGCCGTTCATTCGGTTGTGAGCTCAAGCTTCATATCCGCTCGTTGAACTGGATAGTCTAAGCTGACGTCCCAATGCTGCGCTGGGGGTGGGGGGGGGAGCAAATTGACTTAACGTCTCATTTGGAGGACAGCGCCTCCGTAACCCTAACCCTAACCCCTTAACCCCCATCCCCTAAACCCCAACCCCAATCCTTAATCCTAACCCATTTTGTTGTTGTGGTTTTGCCCAGGTCAAGAGGACATCCACAGGCACCTCGCAGGCTCTGCACTTCTGGGTGGGCAAGGAATCCAGCCAGGACGAGCAGGGCAGTGCCGCTATTTTTGTCACCCAACTGGACGATTACTTGGGCGGGGGCCCCATCCAGTACAGGGAGATGCAGGCGCACGAGTCCTCGGCCTTCAAAAGCTACTTCAAGAACGGCATCGTGTGAGTACGACAGCGGGAACCGTACTCGAGTGTGAGCGCAGTCATTTAGGGAGCCACGAGCCACGGGCTACGAGCCACGAGCCACGAGCCACGAGGGGGCTCCAACCTCTTCCCTTGCTGAAGGCCGGATGTTTGAGAAAAGTCCTCAAAATAGGCCACACTTTTTCTGACTCCCTTTCGGAAACGTGACGTAACATTTACAGGTCATGGAGGGAGTAGGTGGGCCATATAAAATGGAGGAGTGGGGCGGGGGGGTGGGGGGGAGGGGGGGGAGGGAGAGGGATCGGGTGAAATCGTTTTTTCTTCGCCCCCGACACGCACAGCAGTCGCTACACTTCACCGGGAGAGCGCTTTGAGACGTCTCGACGCCGCGATAATAATAATAATGATAATATAATAATAATAGTAATAATAATCCTTGCATTTTGCTACAGCGCTTTTCACGCCCTCTCGACGTCTCGAAGCGCTTCGCAGAATAGAGCGCAAAGTGAATTGACCGTATAGATTTTGTGTCAAATGCTCATTCGAAACGATAGGGCGCCTCATTTCAATTATTATTTGAATTGTTCTTATTATTTAAATGATAAGGCGCCCGTGTCAAATGCCGGGGGATTGATTGACCGCGACTGAGATTGATTTATTGGGCGGCGTTGACAGGTACAAGAAAGGAGGGGTGGCTTCCGGCTTCAACCACGTGGAGACCAACATGTACAACATCAAACGCCTGCTGCACCTGCAAGGACGCAAGTCCATCATGGCCACCGAGGTGAGGACCCTCGCGAGCCGGAGAGGCCCCACCCGGGTTCGATCACACACACACGCACACGCGCACGCACGCGCGCACACGCGCGGGCAGGCACGAGCGCCTCTGTTTACCCGGCGGTAAGCAGGAACCCGGTCGTCAGTCGATTATCTGATCGCTTTTCCGGGGGTAATAATCCCCCCCCCCGATAGATTCAAAAAAAAGTAATAGTGAGCCCCGCCTGTTTGAGTGCTCCAACCAGACCGGGCGCTTCATCATGAGCGAGGTCAATGATTTCACCCAGGAGGACCTCGATGAGGAGGATATCATGCTGCTGGACACGTGGACCGAGGTATTGGTTGGCTTACACACGCCCCGCATCAGGCTCCGAGACAACCCTCCTCTGGTTCTTTTGCCAATTATCTTCCATCTGTGTCCCCTGCTTCACCAACCCATCGGCCGGAGGAAACGGTTCCTCCCCTATCTACTCTGATCATTTAGTAAATCTTTCCTTAACCTTCTCCACTCTTGTGGAGAACGTCTCTCGTCTCTTCTCTCGTCTTCTCCGTGCCTTGGCTCGTCTTGGCTGGTACCCAGTGAGGGCTCAAGCCCGGGCTTGTCAGATGTCAAACGGCCAGCTGGTGACTAGGCCCCAAGGTGACATGTTTGGCAACGGAATGTGGGTATCGAGTCCCCCCCCACCCCACCCCGCCTCTCTGTGACGGTCTCTAGTCCCCGGTTCCTGAGCCAGGAGGGGCCGCAGTGTCCCAGGGCACTCACGGCTGATGGCCGCCCAGCCCCGGCCCCGGCTCATCCATCAGCAGGACCTGGAAGGGCCGATCAGTCACTGGGGGCGGGGAATCCTCCCCCTCGGCTCCTGGTAACCTCGGAGCCAAAGCCCTAACTAACGGGGAGAGGGGGGGGTCCGAGATCGACAAGCATTGGGAAAGCTTGGCCAGACAGTGATCCCTCCCCCCCACCCCCCCGCACACCCCCCCAAGCCTTGGGTCTCACCAACCTGCGCCTAATACTCTCTGGAATTAGGTAAGCAGAATGCAGTAATACATTATACATGTATGCCTACTTACATATGGACTCACACACATACAGATACATACAACGTGTATAGACAATAAATACACAATACACATACTTACACACAAACATACACACGCGCACATGCACTCACCTACACAAATATACACGCACATACATATACACATACATACACACATGTATACCACATGCATACATACATACATACATACATGCACACATACATATGTATGTACACACACACACATACACACACACACACATACTACACATACAAATATATACCCCACACACACATATATATAACAGACGTACATACAAAAGAAAGATATTGAGAGGTTTTGGGGGAGAAAAGGGAGTGAAATGGGATTGTAGATCTTCTGTGATCTTATTAAAATGGTGGCACAGACTGGATGGGCTGAATGGCCTCCTCCTGCTCCTGCTCCTGTTCAGACCTGTGTTTTCCTCGGCAGATCTTCCTGTGGGTGGGGATATCGGCCAACGACTACGAGAAGAAGGAAACTCAGAAGTCCACCAGCGAGTACCTTCAGTGCCACCCGGCTGGCCGCGACATGGACACCCCCATCATCACCGTCAAGCAGGGCTTCGAGCCCGCCACCTTCACAGGCTGGTTCCACGCCTGGGACCCCCACAAGTGGAACGTAAGCCACCCCCCCCTCCCCGGAGCTGCAGACGGTGGGGTGGGGTGGGGCGGGCCGGGTGGGGTGGGGTCATATGATATGGAGTCAGTGGGTCACAGAGGTGGAGAGGGACAAGAGGTCTATTTGAAGGAGGA
>NW_024704743.1:631489-636554 GCF_018977255.1 Callorhinchus milii
CCCCCCCCACCCACACTCCCTGCCCTCCCTGCCCCCCCTTCCTGATCCCAACCCCCAGCTCGGGTCCAAATCCCTGACTGTCCAGCGCCTTGGGACGTCCTCCCGATTATTACCTCCAGAAGATGATCCGCCAATTGACTAACAAGTGGGTTCTGTGTGTTAGTCAGAGGACGGGGAGTAAGGAAATGCGCCTCGGGTTTCGCCCGTTCGGGAATCAAACCTGGGTCATAGAAACAGGAGGAGGCCATTCAGACCCCTCAAGCCTGTTCCGCCATTCTGTAAAGATCATGGCTGATTTGTACCTCAAACTCCAATTACCCGCCTTTGCCCCCCCGTATCCCTCAATGCCCTGACCTAACAAGTATCTATCCACCTCGGTCTCGAAGACGTGAATGGATCCACAGATCTTTGGGGGTGGGGAGGGAGAGAGTTCCAGATTTCCGCTAACCCTTTGGGTGAAAAACTTGTGAGGTGAGTGGGCTAACAGCCACTCTCTCCGGGACTCTACAGCCATGGAGTGAGTGGCCAGATGATGATGATGATGAGGAGGAGGAGGAGGATGAGGAGGAGGAGGAGGAGGAGGATATTGCCAGCCTAACCCGGTGATTTGTTTCCTCTTCAGGAATACCTGACCGAAGAAGACTTTCTGGACCTCTTCGGAATGACCTTGGATGAGTTTTCCAATAAGCCGGGCTGGCAAAAGAAAGCATTGAAGAAGCAAGCGGGATTGTTTTGAGGGGGTTTTGAGGTGCGGACGGATGGGGCGGGGAGTATGTTTGGGTGGTGTGCTTGTGGGGGTGTTGGGGGGGGGAAGCGGGCAATTTCTGCCCTCCGACCTCCGCTAATCTAGTCTATGAGATTATACATTCGGCCAATAGAGTGTCGTAGAAATCATGATTCTTCTTTTTTCGTTGTTCTTATCTCTGAAATTTCCATTCAGTGACGCAGATTTATAAAGGTGGTTTAACTGTATATGATGGAGTTTGAATATTATAGATTAGGGGGGGGAGAGGGGAGGGTAGAGGGGAGGGAAGGGATGAAAGGGGGGAAGGGGGGAGGGGGAAAGGCCCTGAAAGAGGGGCGTTGCTCTATCTTGAAGAGACTCCAGGAGAGAGGTTAGCATCCTGTCGATTTTACCCTCCAGAGTATGGATAGCTCCATCCCTTGTGCATTAGACTTTGGCCCCGTCACCTCCCCTTCTCGAAGACGGTTTGCCCGCCTGCCCGCTGCGCCCGCCCCCGGTTTTGTTTTTCTTTCAGAATTTAGACCGAGTTTAAGAATTCTTCCACAATCTGTCGCTCGTTTTAAAGATCCTCGGTCGTCACTCACGGGAAAGCACCTTCAGATCGCACCTGAAGACTTTTCCTCTTCGACCGCGCCTACGGTCACCTCCCTTTGCTCCCCGGCTCGGCCTCCAACTACGCCATTGTTAACCACTCCGAGACTTAACGGGTCGCTGTGTAAAGTTGCAAGTTGTTGTTGTTGTTGTTGTTGTTGGGTCTGCTCAGCCTTCAGCCGCTACTCCCCGAAACTCTGGAACTCTCTCCCTCAATCCCCTCCCTCCCCAGCTTCGAATCCCACCTGAAGGCCTTCCTTTTTGATCGTGTTTATGGTCACCTCCCCCCTCCCTCTCCCACTCGTTCGTTGTCAGACTCCGCCACTGTCAAGCGCTCTGAGACGCTAACCCACGTGAGAGGGCTCTACATAAATGCAAGTTGTTGTTGTAGACTCTCAGTTAGTTAGTTAGTTGGGTTGGAAGGATGAGATCCAATGGTACAAAGAACTTTCATCCATCTGAACCTTGACCAATCTTTTGTGGCTCTGGGTGAATAAAAGTCTAACTGGGATTGGAAGAGTAATATACCCAGAACAATATTTCCTGACAGCAGGACAAGAGTTCACAGGTTCGGAGTTGCAAAGGGGCAATTTCAGGACAGACATCAGGAACTATTTCTTTTCCCAGAGGGTAATTAATGACTGGAACGAGTCAAGGTCAACACACTCATTTAAAAAGAGCTTGGGGCTGTGATGGGATAGCGATTGGTTGGTTAGGGGATTCTGAGGTCAAATTGTCCAAAGGGTCTTCTTTGTCTGAACTTTTGAGATTTCCGCTCCCTCCTGCTTCCCGTCCCCCGCCTTTCCCATTGGCAGGAGGACCTTCAGCTTCTCTGCCCCCATCCTTTGGAACTCTATCCCACAATCCCTCTGCTTTGCATCCTCCCTTGGCTCCTTCAAGACCCGTCTCAAGACCCTCCTCTTCGACCATGTCTTCAGTCACCCTCCTACCCCTTTTGAGGGTTCTGTATCTGAGTTTCTGGGTTGGAGAAGATGAGGCTTTTAATGCAACAGTTAAGGCCCATTATACAACGAGTCCATCTTTCAACCTTTACCCCTTCTTCGTACCAATTTCATTCCACTCCAGAAGTTCATCTAACTTTCCTTCCCCTCCTCCCCCCTCTCCCTCCCATTCACAATCTCAAACCAGAGCCTTCTGGAGAGAGAATAGAGGCCAGTGGCTCCTTGTGGCTATGTAGATGATGCCATTGGCAAAGCTTAATGGGGCAAAAAAGCCTTTATCTCCTTATTGGACTCCCAACAACAATCTGTGGCTCTCTGTGTAAAATATTTCTGCCTAACCTTCCTGTCTCCCTCCCTCCCTTTGCTCCCTCTCAGTTTGGTGCTTGTTTCCTCTGCTAAGTCAGTTAGGTTAACCCTTTGCCATAGCGAACAATTTTTCCAGATCAAAATTATCTCCCCACCGCTCCCTCCCCCATCTCAAATCAGCCTTTCGGAGAGAAATGAGGACAGCCTCGTCGACACTTAATAATGGGAGGAGGGTAGGTTGGGTGAATTGGAAGGGCGAGGTCAAAGGGGCCAAAGGACCTATTTCATCCCTACCTTTGGGTCACTTGACAATCCCTGGAGCTACCTGGAGTCCTCTCCTCACTCACCCCCATTAGTCTCTTCAAAGGGCAGCAATGTCAAGGAAAAAGAGCGTCACCAGAGTTCCACCACTGATGTTGCTCTTCAAGGTTCCTGCCTGGGTATTGAGCTAGTTGTGGATTGATCAATGGGGGACAGAGAGAGCGAGAGTATTAAACTTGCTCTGGATGTTCAGCGCCTTGGGGCATCCTCGCGACGTGAAAGGCGCTATCTATAAGGACAATGTATTGTCCCTGTTGTTGTTGGGATCCTCACCGAACTCCTCACCTCCCTCTCCACTGTACTATGGCTCTACCATTTCCTGTAACAAATACTGTATTAAAATAGTTAATTTCTCAAAAGTCTTTGTCTCGGACTCTGTACCCGCGCCAAGATGTGGTTGTTGTTGCCTCGCTGATGTTGACGTTGTCCTGACCACTCCTCGTGATCGCAACTCGGGTCCAAATCCCTGACTGTCCAGCGCCTTGGGACGTCCTCCCGACGTGTAAGGCGCTGCGCAAGTGTCATAAGTTGTTGTCGGAGATGCCATCTTTTATATAAGAGTTTAGGAGTCGGCCATTTAAGCCCTATTAGATCATGGCTGATCTGCACCTCAACTCTTAACACATTTAACACATAAAGCAAGGTCCCAACGTGACCGTTTTTCTCTCTCAGGCGGACGGGCAAAGATCTTGAGACGCTTCTCTACTGGAAAAGGGAAGTGTTTGACCCGGGAGTTTCTGTGCACAAAGTGTTTACGTAAGAACGTAAGAATTGACCAAGATCCAGATCTAGTTGGGCCTTCCACCATCCTGGGGACCTGCGCTTAAAAGTCGCTTGACGTGCTGTGTCCCAAACTTTGCACGGTTATCCCCCAGATATTATTTTCCAGCAGAAATCGATCTCGTTTGTTCTTGAAACCACCCACACTGTGAGGCGAGTGCTCCAACCACTGGGCCACAGGTAATATCTAAAGAATGTTGCCTAATTCTACCTGGTCTCAGCTCTTAAGACAACATGATCTTACGGGCTAAGGCTAGGTTGAATTCCAGGGCTTGGATGACGTATTGGACGGTTTCCTCTCCTGAAAGCCCAATGTTCTGGTTAAATGCATCGCAAATCCTGCGGATGGTGCTATGGGTTCAATCGCCGACGCTTGATGACACACGGAAACCCGTCACCGTTGCTTAAGAGTCTCCAAACCCAACTGAGAATTCCCCACCTCCCAATTACACGTGGAAACCCCAGAGATAGGTTGTTGGAATGGAATACGCTCTCTCTCTCTCTCTCTCTTCCTGGACGGACGCCCACTGCTTACATGGAGTATTAGGCGCAGGTTGGCGAGAGCCAAGGCTTGTGGAGGGGGGTGTGGGTGGGGAGCCCCAGAGTGTGCGTTGGGGTAACTGCTGGAGTCTAACCAGCTAAACCCACACACAGCTCGGCCATCGAGAGCGCTGTCCGGCCAAGCTTTCCCAATGCTTGTCCAGCCTAGGACCCCCCTCCCTGTTAGAGCTTTGGCTGCGGGGTCAACAGGAGCTGAGGGGGAGGATTCCCTGCCCCCAGTGACCGGTCGGCCCTTCCAGGTCCTGCCGATGGATGAGCCAGGGCCGGGCTGGGCTGCCATCAGCCGCGAGTGCCCTGGGACACTGCGGCCCCTCTTGGCTCAGGAACTGGGACCGTCACAGATGGACTGGCTCAATACCGACAGTCCATTGCCTGGCAGGTCGCCTTGGGGCCAGTTCAGCTCCAAGAAGAACCCGATTAATTGCCCTTAGAAGAATTTCTGCAGAGATAAGGAAGGTTTAAAGACCTCACCCGCCCCCTGGTGGCTCTGCAACGTCAACAGGTGAGCCGTGAAGACTTCAAATTGTAATAATAATAATCCTTACTTTTGATATAGCGCATGTGAGCTCAAAGCCCTCTGACATATACACAGACATACATACACCCACACAGACATACACACACACAAACATACACACACACATACGTACACACACATACATACACACAGACATACATACAGAGACATACGCACACAGACAGACACACACACCCACATAGATCCACACACAGACATATATTCACACACACACAGACATCCATGCACACACCTATGGTAATAATCCCTTCATAATAATAA
>NW_024704743.1:636579-824212 GCF_018977255.1 Callorhinchus milii
ATGTAGTGACTCAATCCACGACTGTTTGTGGGACACCTCTGCACGCAATTGGCTGCTGTATTTTGCCCACAAAACACACAGTCACTCCACTTTACAGTGTATCCTGTGAACCGCTTTGAGACGTCTCGAAGATGTGATAAGGCGCTGCATCAAATGCGAGGATTATTATTACTTATACACACAGACACAGAGACACTCACTCACACGGAAACACATAGACATATACACACGCGCACACACACACACACGCACACACAGACACACGTACACAGGCACAGGGCGATTTAGATCATCTTTAATTAAAATGGATACACCAGGACAGTGAGCCACGTGGGGAAGGGAGTGCAGCAGTCATTCATGTGCTCTGTCCTGTGTGGGTGAATGGCCTGAGGCGTTTCACCGCTTTAATGTTAAGGTAAAACATTCGGGTGAGAAACGTACAGTAACAAAAAAAAACTTTCAGCAAAGAACCTGCAGCCACTGATCCCCAGAGTCACAGCGAGAGGGAGAGGAAGGTCTCATTGGTCTGTTTTTTGGGGCGTGGGGGTGGGAGGGAGACAGGGAGGGAGGGAGAAGGGAAAACTCGAGGTCTGTTTGTCCGACTCTTCCTGCTCCTCTCTTGGCTCGGAGTGTGAGGTCTAATCTGCTGATGTCTCGAAGGCTCCATCAATTTTCCAGGACCATGATATGGACAAAGAGAGAGGCGGAGGGAAGTGGGTTTCCTTCTTTTGTCAGCAGGTGGATGTGTCGGTAACCTGGAACAGGACAGGGTGAGGAGCTCAGCAACAACAACAGCAAGTTACATTTACGCAGCGCCCGCCTTTCACATCAGGAGGACGTCCCGAGGCGCTGGACAGTCAGGGAATTGGACCCGAGCCGAGGGTTGGGATCAGGAGGGCGGGGTGGGGGGCGGGGAGGGTGGTGACTGAAGACCTGGTCGAAGAAGAGGGTCTCGAGACGTGCCTTGACGGAGTGTGTGTTGATATGGGGTTAGAGGGTCACAGAGGTAGGGAGAGGGAGGAAGGCCGTGGGGGGGCTTTGAAGGTGGGGTCGAAGATTTGGAACTCTATCCACTGGGGGATGGGGAGCCAGTGGAGCCGGGGGCGAGGGACACACACACACACGACACACACACACACAGACACACACACACACACTGACCCCCCCACCCACACCCACAGACACTGACCCAGTTTCAGGCTTGTAACGGGAAGTGTGAACTGTCCAATGAAGTCGTTTCTGGATGAGGCGTCGTAGTCCTCCACCAGGAAGCGGATCAGTGTGAGCTCGGGCACACTCACATCAAACTCAAAGTTCGAGTTCCACATCGGCTTAAGCCCTGAAACCCAGAGGGGGCGGAGGGGGGGGGGGGCGGGGGAGAGGGGGCGGAGGGGGTAAGTGGTTTAGAGCATCGAGAGTGTGTGAGCGAGTGTGAGTTACTGTTGTTGGGGATGTGGTGTGTGTGTGTGTGTGTGTGTGTGAGCGAGTGTGAGTTACTGTTGTTGGGGATGTGGTGTGTGTGTGAGTGTGTGAGCGAGTGTGAGTTACTGTTGTTGGGGATGTGGTGTGTGTGTGTGTGTGTGTGTGAGCGAGTGTGAGTTACTGTTGTTGGGGATGTGGTGTGTGTGTGAGTGTGTGAGCGAGTGTGAGTTACTGTTGTTGGGGATGTGGTGTGTGTGTGAGTGTGTGAGTGTGAGTTACTGTTGTTGGGGATGTGGTGTGTGTGTGTGAGTGTGTGAGTGTGAGTTACTGTTGTTGGGGATGTGGTGTGTGTGTGTGAGTGTGTGAGTGAGTGTGAGTTACTGTTGTTGGGGATGTGGTGTGTGTGTAAGTGTGTGAGCGAGTGTGAGTTACTGTTGTTGGGGATGTGGTGTGTGTGTGTGAGCGAGTGTGAGTTACTGTTGTTGGGGATGTGGTGTGTGTGTAAGTGTGTGAGCGAGTGTGAGTTACTGTTGTTGGGGATGTGGTGTGTGTGTGTGAGCGAGTGTGAGTTACTGTTGTTGGGGATGTGTGTGTGTGTGTGAGCGAGTGTGAGTTACTGTTGTTGGGGATGTGGTGTGTGTGTGAGTGTGAGTGTGTGAGCGAGTGTGAGTTACTGTTGTTGGGGCTATGATTGTAAGTGTGTGTGTGTGTGTGTTGTGTGTGAGCGAGTGTGTGTGAATGCGTGTGAGTGTGAGTTCCATCGTAAGGGATACGGTGTGTGTGAGTGAGTGTGTGAGCGAGTGCGAGTTACCATTGTTAGGGATGTGGTCTGTTACCCTCTTGGCGTTGTCCTGAGCCACACCAAACACCTCCACCGTCACCAGGGGGTCAATGACGGAGCTGGACCTCTTTTTGTCCTTCGGGAGCTGCTGTGCTGAGATGACCTGTGGACGCAGAAGGACATGGGAACATAGGAGGAGGCCATTCAGCCACTACGCCCCGAAGCTCTGGAACTCTCTCCCTCAATCCCCCTTTGCCTTGACCCCCCCTCCTCCCACCCTCTCCCCAATTTCCAGGTTGTGTTTGAAGACCTTCCTGTTGCACCTTCCCCCTGACATTACCTGTCCTCAGCAACACAACAACAAATTATATTTACCCGGCGCCTTTCGCATCGTGAGGACATCCCAAGGCGCTGGACAGTCAGGGATTTCGACCCGAGCTGGGGGTTGGGATCAGGAAGGGCAGGGAGCCTTGCCTAAGCTTTCGCCCCGACCGGGAATCGAACCCGGGTCCTCTCGCCTGCTTTCTCTTACCATCACGTGCAGCTTCATTGGCGTCAACCACTCCCCATGTCTGAGGTTCTTGGAGTCGAACGTTGTGCTCTTGTCCCTCAGAAACTTTGGCTTCAAAACGTAGCCAGAGAAGCCATTCTGCCGGAACTTTCCCTGATAGATGTCCATCTCTTCCGATGGGGTCTGGAAGTTCAAGGCCACTGTGGACAACAGGAGCCGTCGCATCATTGGCCCATTACATCAGCAACGTAGGAACAGGAGGTGGCCATTCAGCCCCTCGAGCCTGTTCCGCCATTCTATTAGACCACGACTGATCTGTATCTCAACTCCAATTACCCACCTTTGCCCCATATCCCTTGACTCCCTCCCTCCGTCCCCCCCTCCCTCCCTCCCTCCCCCCCTCCCTCCCTCCACAAGGACAAAGAGGAGTCAGAGCTTACCAAGCTGACAGCCTGCGTTCCACATTTCTATGGGGCTGTAGTTGGACGAGTCAGTCCGTAACCCGGCGGGATAGATTCGGCTCAGTTGCCGGGCGTTGAGATGAATGAAGGGATTGTCTGTACGGAAACAGCGATGGGAGGCGGGGGGGAGGGGGGGGGGGGTTAGGGAGGGAGTGGAGGGTTAGGGAGGGAGGGGGGGGTTTGGGAGGAAGGTGGGGGTTCAATAACAAAGCCACGATTCATAAGGATCACAAGAGAGGTTCGAAGATACGAGTGACAAAGGCCCCTCATTCTGTTTAATTCTTCCATAATATACGCTCCCCACAGAATAACATACAGAGTAATGTACAGAGTAGAGAGCAATGTACAGGTGAGGTGAGTGATGTACAGGTGAGGTTACAGGTGAGGAGTGATGTGATGTACAGGTGAGTGATGTGATGAACAGGTAAGTCGACTGATGTACAGGCGAGTGACGTACAGGTGAGGCGAGTGACGTACAGGTGAGGCGAGTGACGTACAGGTGATGACGTACCTGAGTCCTGGACCAGTTTAGAGAACTTTCCCTCCACAAAGGAAGACATCTCGTAGAAGACCTGGTGAGCCTTGGAATGCTCGAAATCGGTGAAGTGCACACTACGACAATAGATCACGAGATCCGACAGCTCTTTGGACAACTTTATCTAAAGTTGGTTGGTTGGTGGGAGGGGGTGAGGAGGAGGGGGTGGGGAGGAGGGGGTGGGGAGGAGGGGGTGGGGAGAGGGGTGGGGAGGAGGGGGGTGGGGAGTGGGGGGGGTAGGAACATACCGAGATGTTAAATTTAGTCTATCCTGAACCGTTCGAGCTCACCTGACTTTTGTTTCCTCAGCCAGGTGTCTGACACGTGCCGGAGCCCCATCACCGCGCTTGAGGGTATTTTTGTGGCGTCCCTGTAGCTCAGCCCTCGCCTCGCGAGCGAGAGGACCCGGGTTCGACTCCCGGCCGGGCTGGTCAGGGTGAGACGTTCGTCAAGTTTCGTTACTCCGCGCGCGGGCGCGCACACACACACGCGCACACACGCACACGCACACACACACGCGCACACACGCACACGCACACACACACACACGAGCCTCTGTTGACCCAACAGTAAGTAGGAACCCGGTTGTTCGTCAAATGGAGGATCGCTTTCCTGGGGGTGGGGGTGGTGGGTGGGGGGAGGGGTGGGGGGTGGGAGTAATAACCCCTTCAAAAAGGTATATATTAATAAGAATTTGGTCACTCAACCCACGGCTGTTTGCGGGGGACGCTGCTGTGCGCAATCGGCTGCCGCGTTTCGCCCACAAAATACGCAGTCACTCCACTTTGCAGCGTATCCTGTGAAGCGCTTTGAGAGTCTCACGCGTCCCCCCCCCCACCCCTCTCACCGGCTGGGGGGGTGGGGGGGTTTCTCTCTGGCCCTCAGACCCACCTTGCTCCCCGCTTTCTTGGTGACTGCTTCGTTCTCCATTTCCGCTGCCTCGTCCTCGTCAGACACCTCGTCGCTCACGTCCTCGCTCTCCGTCACCTCCTCCAGCCTGTTCAGCCTCTTCCCCTTCACCAGGATCTTGTTCTTGAGTTGCTGTGAATCAAGAGTGTGGGGTGGTGGGGGGGGGGGGGTGAGAGCCAGAAACGCAGGGTGCGTGCCCGCGCGTGTACGCACGTCTGCGTGCGCGACATAGAGGTGCGCGCGCGTGAGGTATGTGCATCCATGGTGAAGGATGGGCGGACGTGCTCAATGGGTGGTTGGGAGGTAAGTAGGTGGATGCAGGGAATTCTCAGTCGGGTTTGGAGACTCTTTTTAACCGCCGGCGATGCCGACGACGACAACTTGCACATACCTCGCGCCCTCGAGGCAGGGCAGCGCCTCAGAGCGCTCCACAGTGGCGGAGCCCGACTCCGAGCGGCGGGTGGGAGGAGGGAGGGAGGGAGGGAGCGAGGGAGGGTAAGCATGGAAAGTCTTCAGGCGGGACTTGAAAGAGGGTTGGAGAGGGGTGTTTGGGGGTGGGGGCGAGGCGGAGGGATTGAGGGAGAGAGTTCCAGAGTTTCGGGGCGTAGTGGCTGAGAGCCCGACCCCCCCCCCTCCTCCTCCAATGATGGTGGAGCGGAGGGCGCGAGGCACGCGCAGGAGGCCGGATGGAGCCAGTCGAGGGGAAAAATAAAGAAATTTTTCTTCCATGGAATATAAAGGGCCGACTTTATTTACCGATCAGAATCAATTTCTTTTCCTTAGATTCCCAATCGGGTGTTCGTGAAATGAGCGAAGACGCGGTGCAAAATGATGAAAAGCCGTCTCTCCAGAACGCCGGCGCAAATCTCGAACCACAGCCCAACGAAGATACCTTCGACGAACCGTCCTCTTCAAAGCCTGATGTAAAATGCCAACCAACTTGTTTCGCTCAAATAGTCTATGAACGGCAGTGGGGAGAGAGAGCGAAAGAGAGAGAGAGAGAGAGGGAAAAAAGATCAACCTGGAATCTTGTTGAGAGTGTGTGTGAGTGTGAGTGTGTGAGTGAGTGTGTGTGAGTGTGAGTGTGTGTGAGTGAGTGAGTGTGTGTGAGTGTGTGTGAGTGTGAGTGTGAGCGAGCTAAAGCAAGGTCATGGTTATTTTTTTCCCCCTGGTTGGTTGTCGGGCCCCAGAGCCAAATCGCTCCGCCGATGGTGACTGGAGAGAAGCCCCTCAGGTCATGGTGTCATTGTGTGAACTTTTCAAAATATTAACAACACTTAGTTAGAAAAGATTAGAACTCTCCCTCTCCTCCCCCCCCCCTCCTCCCACCCCACCCCCCACCCCCCACCTCCTCCTCCTTGTCCCGTCGTCAAAGAAGGTTCAAATGAAGAAGAGCATTTGGCTCACGTGATCTCAACCTTCCAGAATCCCAAGCCTCCCCTTTCACGAGGACGTCCCAAGGCGCTGGACAGTCAGGGGCTTAGACCCGAGCTGGGGGGTTGGGTTCAGGAGGGGTGGAGGGCAAGGAGGGTAGGGGGTAAGAGGGTGAACGATGGCGCAGTCGAAGGGGAAGGGAGTGGGGTGGTGGGGGGTGGGGAGGGCAGACATAGGGATTGGGATGGAGTTTGAAAGGGTGGGAGAAACACGGCAGCCAATTACGCACAGCATTGTCCCACGAGCAGTAGCCTCCTGGTAGGCAACACAGCTCAGCATGAAATGCGTGAGAGCATCGCCACCATCCTCCTGCCCACAGCTGAGGCGAGAACACGAGACGGTAGGTTTTGGTATTCCGAAAGGAAACAGGACTTCATCTGACACTTCTGAAACTATCTCGTGATCTGGCAAACTTGTGGTTTTAGGGCTGACCTGTTTTGTTCAGTAAGTTGTCCCCTGTATCGTTATAAACAACTAACTCAATCTCATATGTGTAATTTAATTTTGCCACTTATAATGTAATTATTGGTGTTTGTAATTATTGCTTATTTCTAAGTGTCATTGTATATTATGAGGGTTTCGAACCCACAGCCTTGTGAGGCAGAGATAAGGATGCTTATCTACTGACCGAAACCAGTGACCCAGGGACACAGCACAACAGTACTTCGCTCATAGCAACATGCTTACTGAATGACAGCTCACACGGCAGAATAGCCCGCATTGCGTGAGGCTGTATATCCAAACAAACAGTTTCAATCGAACGGAAGGGGAGATCAGTCTGATTTTAACGTCCAAAATGAATGTTGGCGGCTAACATATCCGTGTTGCTTTCGGGTATTTGCATTTGAGTTAGTCCTAACGTTTCATAACAGTAATTTTTTGTTTGTCTTGGTTGATTTCAACGAGGATCACAAGATTGGTTTGGATAAAGAAGGCCCTTGGGCGCTATGGGCGACAATCAGACAAGCTAGTGCACATTCCATTCCAACTATCTCTCTGGGATTTCCATGTGTAGGTGGGATGCAGGGAATTCTCAGCTTGGCTTGGATATTCTTAAGCAACGGTGATGGGTTTCCGCATGTGTCATTCACCCAAGCTGATCAAAACAAAAAAAAAACGCCATAATGTCCTAGATTCTTCAATGAAGTACTGTCAAATTTAGCCGTGTGTTCACTCGGATAAACCCAGCTATGAGGAAATATGCATGTGGAGAGATTCGCTAATTTGGGATGTTTTTCACTGGAGCAGAGGAGAGTGAGGGGGTTATTCTAGAGGTCTTTGAGATTCTGAAGGGGCATGAAAAGGTGAACAGGGGATCAATCACAAGAAAGCATAATCTCAGGATTCTTAGTGGAAGAAATAGCGGAAGAAGAGGTTGGAAGGAATCGTTAGCGTTTTGCATTCAATCTCACAAATGACTATTGAGGTCTGATCAATAGAATTATTCGAAGGCCTAAACACGTGAGCGGTAAACAACAGATGACATTTACCTTTCATGTCGGGAGGATGTCCCAAGGCGCTGAAGAGTCAGAGATTTGCACCCGAGCTGGGGGTTGGGATCAGGAGGGGTGGAGGGCAGGGAGGGTGGTGGTTTGGAGGGTCCAAAACCATCAAGGAAAAGAGATGGAAATGGGCTGAATAAAAAACCGAATTGATGGCCATTTTCAGCCCATCGAGTCAGTGAGGTAGCACTGACTTGATGGGCTGAATGGCCTCCTTCTGCGCCGCAAATTGCTGTTTCTGCGTTTGTTATTTGACTTCGAGGAGGAATTTAAATTTGTATCTTTCTGCATTCCTGACAGGATGTTTGTGAATATTATGAAAATGCCCTTGGGACCCAAACCCCTCCCTCAGAACCAGTCATGTATCGGCACAGACCAACCTCCAAACGAACTCAGGTAAAATTACAGCAGCGACTGAGCCAGGTACTGCTCTACCTTGGGAACTGTGGATTCCTGCAGCTCAATGGTTAGAGGGCTTGGGTTTGATTCCCGGGCAGGGCAAAATGTTTGGCAAATTTTCTTCACGCGCCTAGCACTAAGTAGGAGCCCACTTGTTAGTCGATTGGCCCATCGCTTTTCTGGGGGTAATAATGCCTTCAAAAAAAACATTATCTGGTCCACGACTGTTTGTGGGACACTGCTGTGAATGGTTGGCTGCAGCGTTTCACCCACAAAATTTACAGTCAATTCAATTTAAAGTATATTCTGTGAAGCGTTTTGAGACGTCTCAAATGCAAGGATTCTTATCGTGTACAGTTTTTTGCGGACGTGCAATCTTTCAGCCGCTTTGCTCCACTCTTTGGACGTGAAATACCTCCATATACCTTTGCTCTCCGCGTTCAAAACCCTTTTTAGAAACCTCCCAGTGAGCCGTGTGAGGCAAAGTGAGATATCTTCCTGACATAACAAGTGCTTTATCACTGTAAATAATAAGAATTCTTGCATTTACTATAGTATCTTTTACATTGGGGGGGGAGTTTGTTTCAAAGCGCTTCACAGGATTTATTATAAAGCGTAGTGACTGTGTGTTTTGTAGAGGAATACAACAGCCAATTTGTACACAGCCAAAGCCATGAAGTTTATCTGGGGGATTGGCCAGGACAAGGCCGAGAGTGTTTTGTGCGGAGCTAGGCTGACACCTGTTGAGATAATAAAAATAATAAAGAGAATTGTCAAACAAGTTTGTGTTTCTACTGCATTTCGATAACTTTGCGCATAAAATGTGCTTTCACCAATTAGGACATCTCTCATTTACTGGCGAGTATTTTCAAGGGCTACTACACTGGAGATGTGATAGGGAGAGACATTGTGGATTACCTTGTGACGTCACAGGGCGGAGATGATGACTTCCACGAGAAATATGTCCAAAAACTGGAAAAGGTACAAGAATTCTCATTTTTTGCCTTTGTGATGTATTGGCTTTCCTACGGACCTTGAGTACATAGTTACCTGCATCACGTCCCCCCCGCCCTAACCACCCCACCATCGTCGCTCGGACTTACAGCCCCTGCTCTCTGGAACTCCATCCCCGAGTCCCTTTGCCCAGAGCAATGCACCTCACTTGCCGAACTTCAGAGTATAAGGCACACTCTGGGGTTCTTAGATTTTCTGTAGTGCTGGAACTCCTGCATCAAGCACCACGTGGAATAACAACAACGACTTGCGCCACTCTCACAGGGTACCGCTTGACGGTGGCGGAGCCTGATGCCGAGCCGGAGGGAGGTGGGGGGGAGGTGACCGTAAGCACGGTCGAAGAGGAAGGTCTTCAGATGGGTAAAGGCAGAGGGTTTGAGAGAGCGTGTTCGGGGTGAAAGAGCGGCCCACGATGGTGGAACGCAGGGCCCCAGGGACAACAACAACAACAAGATTCCATTTATAGAGCGCCTTTCACGTCGGGAGGACATCCCAAGGCGTTGGACAGTTGGGTCAGGACCCGAGCAGGGGGGAGATGGTCAGGGTGAGGGGAGGGAAGGGAGGGAGCGAGGAGGGGGTAGAACGTTGAGAGAGGAGCTGAAGGCATGGTCAAAGAGAAAGGTCTTGAGACCGGCCTTGACCGGACAAGCAGCAGGCAGGACCCAGTTGAGCGGAGACTGTGGGTTCGTGGGTTGGGGAGCAAGCGAGTCTCTTGCTGCTGAAGTGAGTGAAGCCTCACCTCTGGAATTTGAACTCATTCAAGGCTGACACTCCAGTCTGGGGGAAGCTCTGGAATGTTTGAACAAGACTGTACAGAAAGGTGTTGAGAAAGAGATTAAGGAAACCAAGAGAGAACTGGAAAGGAACTTAACAGCAAAAGGAAAACATAACCATCCTCCCCGCCCCAGTTCTTTCAACATTACAATATCAATATCAAATGCAAGGATTATTATTACAGTAGTAGAGTAGTCAGGGAAGTTGTTAGAACCCCAAGGGGTTCAACTGGGGTTGAAAAAGAGAATGAACAGGAGATAATAAACATAATAGTGGAGTCCTGCAGTGTCGAGGTTAGAGACCTCGCCTCTCAAGCGAGAGGACCTGGGTTCGATCCCCGGGCAGGGGGCGAAACATTGGGCAGGTTTCCTTACTCCACACGCCTCTGTTTACCGAGCAGTGAGTCGGAACTCGGTTGTTAGTCGATTGGCGGATCGCTTTTCCGGGGGTAACAATCTGTTCCAAAAAATATATTAAATATATTAAAATATATGAAAAAATAATGCTAATTTGGTTACATGGCTGTTTGTGGGACGCTGCTGTGAGCAATTGGCTGCCACGTTTCGTCCACAAAATATACAGTCTCCACTTTACAGTATATTCTGTGAGGCGCTGTGAGATGTCTGGATGTGATAAGGCGTTGTATCAAATGCAAGTATTATTATTATTATTATTATTTTTATATTCCCTATGCAAAATAACCCGTTTTATAGCGCACAGCTTTTCTGGGCACTCACTGCATTCCCCTGGGACTGAGGCTCAATCACGCCATAAATGCAAATACTCAAAAATTAGATTCTCTTCAAATTCCATCCAATGACTCAATTACATTAGATTTATTGCTGGGGGGCGGGGGGGGGTGGGGGGGAGGGAGGGGGCAGGGAAGGGGGGAGAGATGCAGAACAATTTTGTACGTTGATATAGAACATGTGGCTCTTATCAGCTCAAATGTAACGGAACATTAATCTCTGAAACGCACCAAAGTGCTTCGAAACGTCTGAGCTTCCGATGTGTCAATGGAAAATCTTGTCTTACAAAGAATGTACAGCACGGAAACGGGCTCCTCGTCCCAGCCAGTCCTTGCCGGTGTTTATTGTTGTTCTTTTAATCAATATCGAAATAAACGTTATCACGACTTTTCGGTCCCACTAATTGCGCCACTAACAGAGAATCCCTTCCGTACTGTATAAGGACACGTTTCCACACGGTAGTTAATAAAACTGTTGTTTTTAAAACAGCTGGTTTGCGCAGGGTTTCCACTTAGCGCTCCTTAAAAAGTGGTGTGCAGCGCGCTAATGCTTTCAAATTGATGATGTTTGGTGCTGCTTTCAAATAGCTTCGTAAAGAGTACAACGAGAAAATCGAAAACGTCGACATGATTGAAAAACATATCATTGAGGCCCGAGCCCGAGCCATAGCCGCTGAGGAAAAGGCACTCAACAGAGAACAGGAGGAAATGGGAGAGTTACATGACCTTCTGGGCTTGCCACCAGGTAACGACAGTAACAACAATAATAATATTAATAGTGAGATTTCTTGCGTTTGATACAGCCCCTTATCACGGCTTTCAGACTTCTCAAAGCGCTTCACAGAGTACACTGTAGTGTAGTGACTGCGGCAGCCGATTGCGCACAGCAGTGCAGTGTCCCACAAACAGTCATGGATTGAGTGACCAAATTATTATTACTTTTATGTATTTAAGTTTTTTTTGGATGGATTATTACCCTTGGAAAAGCGATCCGCCAATCGACTAACAACTGGGTTCCTACTCACTGCTAGGTAAACAGAGGCTTGCGGAGCAACAAAACTTGTCTAACTTGTCTAATGTTTCGCCCTGCCCGGGAATCAAATCCAGGTCTTACCAATATCAACAGGACTCTTAATCCTTACATTTTGCAGAATTTACTTATTATGCAGCAAAGGTGGGTCAATGGAGTTGAAGCACAGATCAGCTATGATCTACTGGAGTGGCGGAACAGGCTCTTGAGGGGCTTAATGGTCTACTCCTATTCCTATGTTTCTATGTACTGTACAGTATGGAGAAGAGACATATTTTGTTGGGAAAGACAAGAAGAAATGAAGTAATGATCTATCACAAAAGAAAATAATTCATACTATATTTGATATAGCAACTTTCACATCAGGACTTTGTCTCGAAACATTTTACAGCTGTAAAAATATACCAGAGGACACAAATATAAGATAGCGATGAGGGGATTTAACAGATCATTTAAGAGGAACTACTTCACGCAGAGGGTCGTGAGTGCGTGGAACTCGCTGCCTGAAGTGCTGGTTAAACCAGATTGTATGGATGTATTTCAAAAAGGAACATAGACCTTCACATGAGGCATCGGGGGATGGGAGGGTGTGGGAGGGAGTAACGAATGGGGGTTGTAGACTCATGTGGAATATAAAACCCGGTACAGATTGGTTGGGCAGAGTGGCCTGTTTCTGTAAATCTTTTGTCAGTATAACAAGCTCTATTCAGGAAAGCTAAGTTTTATATAACTGGCACGTGGTCAGATATACAGAGTAGTCTGACTTAACAGTGAATGGTGGGAGTCTAACCTCTACACTGTGCCTCCAATAGACGAGCTAATGGGGGAAAGCACATTGGTCATGATTGGAGTCACAGGGACTGTTTAGTCCTGATAATGCCGACAATGCACAGTGCTCTTCAGAACGATCAATAAAAGCCCTTGTTATGCTGGAGCTTGTACTCCTGACTTGAGTTCAAATCCCGGGCTGAAACGTTGCCACAATTTCCTCGGACTAACCAATTCTGCCTGGATGAAGGATTATAATAATACTAATAATAACAATAATAATAATAATAATCCTGGCATTTGATATAGTGTTGAGAGAGAGGGTGGGTGAAATGAAACTCTACGGATGCAGAAAGATGACAAAGATCCTTAATCTGTGTGTGTTTCGTTCCAGTGAAATCCGTCTTCAGGGCCTGTTTGAACTGTGAAATGCTCAGGAAAAACAATTTAATCACACCCGATGGTTATAACCCAGAACCCCCTGTGCTCCCCGGCATTATTGAAGGTACAGTGAAAGAAAAATCGTATTAAATTCATAATTACACTACATTGAAACAGGCCATTCGGGCCATCATGACTTGTGCTGGTGTTTTATCTGTACATCGCTACCAAATCTAATTAGTTTCCAGCTCTGTCCCTATCTCACACATGTCATCAAATGTTCACCTCCCACCTCTACTTCGCAATGCACTCCTCACCTAATCTCCTAAATTCTACCATCCATAAGCTCCAGCTAAACCCAAACCCTCACACCTCTCTCGCACCAAACTCAGCATAACAAACCCCAGACTCCTCAGGCTCCCCGGCTCCCAATGGATTGACCTCTCTCCAGGTTAAACACTGACATTGTGAAAATTCCTACAACTCAGGAGGAAAGAATCTGTTATCCAATTCTTATCCAATTCCCTTTAAAAAATGTTGTAAATTTCCTAGTTTAAATACTACTAATTGCAACTGATAGAGCGCCTATCAATAATAATAATAATAATAATCCTTGCATTTGATATAGCTCTTTTCACGTCGGAGGACGTCCCAAAGCGCTTCACAGAATATATTGTAAAGTGAATTGACTGTATATTTGTGGGCGAACGCGGCAGCCAATTGCGCACAGCAATGTCCCACAAACAGTCATGGATTGAAAATGACCAATTTATTATTGTTTTTTGTTTTTGGAGGGATTTAAAAGAACCCAAAACACTTCACAGATAATTACAGCAAGTGAATCAATGTTTTTACAGGCTAGCCATCCAGTTCGTCTGGAAGATTGCTGTGTGGAATTAGCTGCCGCGTTTTGCCCACAAAATCCACATCAATTCACTTTACAGTGTATTCTGTGAAGCGCTTTGAGACGTCTCGAAGACGAGATAAAACACTGTTTCAAATGCAAGGATTATTATTATTATTATTATTATTGAGATTGTTGGCCAGAACAGAAAGAGAGATTTTTGAGAGAGCGTTCCAGAGGGCGGAGGCAGAGTAGAGCAGGGGAGGTGGGGGGGGGTAGAAGGGGAAAGATCGAGAAGGGATTTTAAAATCAGGACAAGAATCTTGCAATCGATGTGCTCAGAGTACTGAGAGCCAGTGGGGCCAGACGATAATAATAATAATCCTTGCATTTGATATTGTGCCTTATCAAGTCGGAAGCACGTCTCAAAGCGCTTCAAGGGTGAAACGCAGCAGCCAGTTTGCGCGTAGCAACGTCCCACAAACAGCCACGGATAACGGTAATATAATATAATGACAACGGGGGGGCATTGGGAGCGTGGAGCCCGAGCAGAGCGAGTGTTCGGGGCTGTGGAGATAAAAAATAATCCGAACCTCTTGCAAAATCAGTAACACCTAATTATAGGAGGGGTCGAGACTTTTTAATAAATTGCTCAACGTTGTTAAGTGTTAAAAGGAAACAAAGCCCTTGTGTTCTGTGTTGTGGGTGTGACTGGTCCTGGAGGGAAATCTTCCCTGAGCTCCGGAACCCTGGTCCATCCAACATCTATGTTGCCACCCTGGCAATGTTTTTTCTATGGTTATTGGCACTCATCCTATGTGTAAAAGAGCTCATTGTTTTATTGTGTGTACAGGGCGTTACAAACAAGGGAGTTAAAGGCTGGACTCCAATCAGGCTTGTTAGCTCCCTTGACAAAATCCTCATCCTCGCCTTCAAGGCCCTCCGTGGCCTTGGTCCCCCCCATCTAAGATACTTGCCTAAGATTTCGCTCTGCGCAGGAATCGAACCTGGGTCTTTGCGCTTGCAAGGCGAGAGCTCTAACCACCGAGCTACTGGACTCGGTGGTTAGAGCTCTGTTTCAAAAGACATACCTTTTTTTTTGTCCAGGATTAATTTCACCCACGGAGGAACCAAGCAGAAACCTCAGAAGCATCACCTTCGCTGACTCCGTGGCTGAGGTCCACAAGACAGTTCAGAAGACAGAAACCAGAGAATCATCAGAAGCCCCCAAACTTCAGCAAAAAAAGAGCTCTGATGCAACTAAAGTATTGGAAAAGCCCAGCATTAAGGTATGTGGTCCCATCAATGTGGGAGAAATGTGACTTCTAACCCTATCCTATCCATGCTGCTAACTTTCCATTACTTAACTATGTTGACTGTTATTAAGCCATGTGGAGTCCTTTAGAGTTAAAGTGCTCATCTTACAAGCGAGAGGAACTGGGTTCGATTCCCAGGCGGGACGGGACAGGTCAGGGCGAAACCTTAGGCAAGTTTCCTTACCCCACACGCCTCTGTTTACCTAGCAGTAAGTTACTCGATTGGTGGATCTCTTTCCGTGGGTAATAATCCCTCCAAAATAATAATAATAATTTGGTCACTCAATCTACGACTGTTTGTGGGATCGCTGTGTGCAATTGGCTGCCTCGTTTCGCCCACAAAACACACAGTTACTACACTTTACAGTGTAACCTATGAATTGACTGTATTTTGTGGGCGAAACACGACAGCCACTTTGCGCACAGCAGTGTACCGCAACGGTCATGGATTGAGTGATCACATCCATTTTTTAAGGGATTATTAGACATAGAAAAACGATCTGCCAAACGATTAATAACCGGGGTCCTGCTTACTCTAGGTAAACAGAGGAGAAAGGAAACTTGTCTAAGTTTCCCCCCCCCCCCCCCCCGGGAATCGAACACGGATCTTCTTGTTTGCGAGTCGAGGGCTCTAACCCTTCCGCTACAGAACTCTAATGGGATAATAATCCTGGCAATTGATTCAGTGCCTTATCACGTCATTAAAACACCTCAAAGTTCCTTACCGTGGAGTGCAGTGACTATGTTTCCTTTGTGGGCAAAGTGAATCGAATAATTTTTCGATCTTTCCATTAAGCAGGATAAGAGGGTGACTAAAAAGAACTTGTGGAGGGGCCAGATGTCCTCAAGCGAGCGAGTTGAGGTACGGTTGAATTTGAAAAGATTGGAAGAAAGGCATAACTTCCTGAAGAACCCACGCTTTCTATCCCTTCAACACCCAAACGGGGGCAAATCACTCATCATTCCGCAGCAGAAGGTGCCGAAGCAACTGCCGGAAAGAAAGATCTTTGTCCACAAAACGTACGCAGTAGTTTTCCTTATATCTGGGTATCTATATATATATATATATAAAATATAATGTGGTCATTCAACTGTTGTGGGACTGTTGTGTTCAATTGGCTACCGTGTGTCGCCCACAAAATACACAGTCACTAACTACACTTTAAAATATATTCTGCGAAGCACTTCGAGACCTCTCAATGACGTGATAAATCGGATTGGTGGAAACAGATGCCCTCAACACTCTTCAGCAAAACGTATTCATGGATATAGTCTATTTCAACCATGATGACTACATGAGGGTGAAAAATGCCGCACACGATGTCCAATACCAGTGAATTTTCACATTGCGTCACATTTCAACCTATTATTTTCAAGTGTCATTGTAAGGGATGATCAAGTTAGTATTGCTTGTGTTCATTTTCAACCCACGACTGTTTGTGGGGACGCTGCTGTGTGCAATTGGCTGCCGCGTTTCGCCCAAAAATATACAGTCAGTTCACTTTGCTGCATATTCTGTGAAGCGCTTTGAGAAGTGAAAAGCGCTATATCAAATGCAAGGATTATTATTATGATTCTATGACTATAAACAGAAACCTACATGCATAATGTTGTTGTATTTTGTTGCAGTATCTCCACGGAATCCGTGCCTGTTTTCCTGGCGAATCCACCAATTATTTCCTTTACAGACTACAAAGTGGGACAGATCTATGAGGTGCGTTTGTCATTGTTTTGAACAGACCTGAGAAAAGGGGAGTATTTTACATATATAAAAAAATACACCCTCATTCCATGCTTGATACACCCCAGTCAGCTCTCTCTCTCTCTCTCTCTCGCTCTCTCCTTCCTTCCTTCCTTCCTTCCTTTGTTCTTTTGTTTTTTTTGTTCTTTCCAGTCTCTGTCATTCTCAGTCTTGAGAGAAGACAACTCAGAGGTGTCCATATTAGTGTATCTCAATCGCTCCGAGACGCTACCTCGCGTGAAGGACGCAATATAAGTCAACTTGTTGTTCTTGTTGCATAACATTTTGAATGGGATTGAAAAAGTAAACAATACTTTAGGATGGAACAGGAAAGTACAAGAGGATGTAGTTTAGTATTCAGGAGAGCAATTTCAGGATAGATACAACAAAGTGGGTGATCAATGACTGGAACAGACATCAGAAAGACTGGTGGTTGCCAGGACACTGGGACTCATTTGAAAAGGAGTTGGATGCGGGGATGGGGTGCTGGTAGGGTGTGTGATCTGGAGGGATGAGATCAAAGGGAACTTGTATATTTTGCTCACTGAACAAGCCCAGTTATTTTCCAGACAAATGTTGAGCTGCAGAACCTAACCTCCAACAGTCGCCATGTCCGGGTCATCCCGCCCAGCACGCCATTCTTTTCCATGGGACTCGGTAAGTTCCCCTATTTCAGTCCAAAACACTTGGATCGCGAGAGAGAGATTTAGGTGATTTTCTTTTGTCAGTCTTGATATGTGACACCAATAAAACTCATTTCCACTGGGATCTTGAAAAGGTTTCAACTTTATTCTAGGTTCACAGTCTCCTCTCTCTCCCTGACCAATTGTTTTTCCATTGGATAACCATAATAAAAATAATAATAATCCTTGCATTTGATATCGCGCCTTATCATGTCATGGAGACGTCTCAAAGCACTTCACATGCAAAGTGAATGGACTGTGTATTTTGCGGATGAAACGCCGTAGCCAATTTCGCACAGCAGGGTCCCCACCATCAGCCGTGGAGTGAGTGACTAATTTTATTTGGGGGATTGTTGGGGATTAGGGAAACTCCTTAACTTTTTGAATAGCGCTGCAGGATTTTTAACTTCTCCCCAAACAGACAGATGGGACCTCGGTTTGAGATCTTATCCGCATCGTCTAGATCACATGACTTACCTCTAACAACAATCTTAACTTATACAACGAGCCTGATAATAATAATAATAATAATAATAATGATAATAATATTAATAATAATCCTTGCAAATGATACAGTGCCTTAACACGTCTTCGAGATGTCCCAAAGGGCTTCACAGAACACACTGTAAAGTGAATTGACTGTATATTTGTGGGCGAACGCGGCAGCCAATTGCGCACAGCAATGTCCCACAAACAGTCGTAGATTGAAAATGACCAATTTATTATTGTTTTGGGTTTTGGAGGGATT
This sequence comes from Callorhinchus milii, assembly GCF_018977255.1. Lineage (NCBI taxonomy): Eukaryota > Metazoa > Chordata > Chondrichthyes > Chimaeriformes > Callorhinchidae > Callorhinchus > Callorhinchus milii. The sequence continues at coordinate 654,581 of NW_024704743.1, forward strand.
ATTATTAGGCTCTGTGTGGAGTAAGGAAACTTGCCCAAGGTTTCACCCTCTGCCGGGAATTGAACTCCGGTCTCTCGCTTGATGTCTGACAGAAGCCATGGTTAAGAGTATCCAAAGCAGATTGAGAGTGCCCACATATATTTGGCACCTACACATGGAAATTTCTCTCAGAATGTAATGTGCACACCCTCAATGGAGGGACATACGCTGCTTATTTTATTCGGGAGAGTGTACGTTGGGGTAACTGAAGTACAAAGGTGCTCGGAGTTGCCAGTTTCGTCGCTATTTTTGTCCATTTTTATCAAACAGGAAAATTTCCAGGAGTGGGTGGAATTGTTGCTCCAGGGATGACATGCCAATACACAATACGCTTTGCTCCGGATTCTTCAGCCAACTACGAGGATTTATTAATCGTAGAGACGCAGTCCCACTTCCCTCTCGTGGTCCCCATTGAAGCTAAAAGACTTCCTCCCATACTAACATGTGAGTAGCCTCAGTCTTTGGGGTGGATTTCCTTATAATAATACATTTGATATAGCATCTTATCACGTCGCTGAGACGTCTCAAAGCGCTTTACAGAATACACTGTAAAGAGAGTTGACTTGTGTATTTTGTGGGTGAAACGTGATAGCCAATTGCGCACAGCAGTGTCCCACACACAGTTGTAGATTGATCTATTTTTTTTGAGGGATTATTACCCCGTAATGCGATCCGCCAATTAACTATCCACCTACTTACTGCTAGGTAAACAGAGGTTTAGGTGTGTGTGTGGACTAAGGAAATTTGCCTAAAGTTTCGCCCTGCCCGGGAATCAAAGGTTTCACCCTGCCCATGAGGCGATTGCTCTAAATACTACTCCAGTGTGTAGAGATATTTGGGACTCATTGCCTAAAAATGTCATCTGAAATTTGTGCTTTCTTTCCACTCAATGTAGTGCCCAGGACTTTGGACTGTGGCCATTGTTTGGTTGGCGGAATGAAGATATCCCAGTTCCTGTGTAAGAACAAAGGGTTTAATTCTGGCCGCTTCTGTATGATGCTCAAGAAAATGTGGCCAACTACTAACTTCAGGGTGAGAGTCTGTGAGGTTTCAGAGGCGGTTGGGCTTCAGCTTCTCTGCCCCCAGCCTTTGGAACTCCATCCCACAGTCCCTTCGTCTTGCGCTCACCCTCGCCTCCTTCAAAGCTCGTCTCAAGACCTTCCTCTTTGACCACGGCTTCGGTCACCCTCCTAACCCTACCCTCCCTGACCTCCACCCCCAGCTCGGGTCCAAATCTCTGACTGTCCAGAGCCTTGGGACGTCCCCCCGACATGAAAGGCACTGCATAAATGTAACTTGTTTGCTGTTGTTGCAGAGCGTGGCAGCCTCTGGCTTTCTGGAAGCACCTCCTTTCGCGATCAGACCTGCTGTGTTCGAGCTACATCCAGGCCAGGGCATAATACTGGAGGTCAGTCCACAATTACAACAACAACAATAATAATAATAATAATCCTCGCATTTCACACAGAAACTACAACACCAAAATGATTGTCTCGAAACGCTTAAACAGTAATTACCGTTGACTGTGGTGACCGAGTATTTTGTAGGCGAATGTGATTGGCAACTTGCTCACAGCAACATCTCTAAAAAAAACAGCCAGGAGATGAACAACCAGTTTTATCTTGGGGATTGTTGGTCAGGACGCCGGGGGAGACGTCTATTTGTTTTCAGACAGTGCGGTGGGATGTTTACTGCCCGCCTGAGCAGGTTTATCATTCCTCCCCCAGTGCTGCAGTCTCATGCGTTAGGCGAGGGTGTAAACTCAACGCCCTGACCTGAGGCTGGAACCTACAACAATAACAAATTGCGCCTCTCATGTAGGGTAGTGTTCCAGAGCGCTTTACTGTGGCGGGGCACGACACCGAGCCCCAGGTTGGGGGGTGGGAGAGGTGACTGTAGGCGCGGTGGAAGAGAAAAGTCTTCAGGCACGACCTGAAGATGGGGAAGGAAGGGGGCAAGGCGGAGGGAGGGATCGAGGGCGAGTGTTTTACAACATTGACGATACGAAGGGGCTTAGGCTGGCAGGGAGGAGTTTGCTGGGTTTCTGCGGCTCATTTCTATAGCGGGTGAAACTTTTTATTCTGTCGAGAAACCATTTAACCTGTAAACCTCTGCGTGTCTTGATTCCTAGGTCATCTTTTTTCCGGCCTGTTGTGAAACCGTCTCCCAAATCATTACCATGGTGTGTGACAACTGCCAGGTCAAAGACTTTGAAATCACAGGTATTGGATGGTAAAGCTCTCCCATCAAAGTACGGCATTCGCAACCTGTTTAAAGGAGTTAACGAATTCTCCCAGGTCTTGGTTCTGACCCATGAACACACAGCACACATGCACAACTCAAGCAAGCAAACACTGAATGGCACAATGTTGCAGTCCATGGCACCTCTATGCCGCGACCATATTTCTACAATTTAAGATGGTGCAGAATTCATAGAAGATTACAGCACGGATTGCGGCCATTCGGCCCATCGTACCTCTGTGTCGACTCTTTGGAAGAGCTAAAAATTATCGAGTGTCCAAATTATTTACTATGGTTTAATATTTTTTCTCACGCCTGTTGCTCCTTTGCCCCCAGTTAATTCTCTCCTGGGTTACCTCAGGTACCGGCCAGCTGGTGGCTCTGGATTTTGTCTCGGTGACTGGGGGAGAAAGCCCGGCTGCCCCGGGGGAATGCACGGACATGACGGCAGAACACTTTGTGCGATTTGACACGATCAATCCTCAAACTTGCTCCCAGAAGGAGATCATCATCCGTAACGCCACGTGAGTAAGACAGGCCCGAGCAATAAATCAGCGAAAAATAACCAGTCGTTTTTCTAGACTTTAAAGCTTCCTTTCACCTTGGTGTAAAGATTTTGACAATGTGTAGAACTACAGAAGGTCGTACTGTCAAAATTGCTACACCCTAAAGTGTAGTAATAATAATAATAATCATCGCATTAGACGTAGCACCTTACCATATCGTTAATATATCTTACAGAATATACTGTAAAGCAACCAATTGTCCCACAAACAGTCGTGGATTGAGTGACCAAATTATTATCATTTTTTTGGAGGGATTATTACCCCCAGAATGCGATCTGGGAATCGACTAACAACCAGGCTCCTACTGACTGCCGGGCAAACCGAGGCTTGTGATGTTAGCATTTGCCATTTGATGTTAGGATTGAGGGTGTGCTGGACCTGGCGGGTGGTGGAGAACAGGATTTTGGAGTCGCTTTTGGCCTCCAGAATGACCTGCGAGTTGAATGAGTTTTGGCTTGCGAGCGGGAACAGCGGTAGGTGTGAAGATGCTCGAGCCACAAGTTGGAGGCGAACCGTGAGGCCGGTTTTGTGCTGTCTGCGCAGACCAGAGAGAGAAAAGTTTTGTCTGGGACCCAGATGATGTGGCAATGGTCACAGAAGAGGGTGGTGTGGGGTGGGGTGGGGGGGAAGGTGAGCTGTTATGGTCTGTATGGCCAGAGGGCTGCAAGGACCCCAGCAGATAGATGAGGTGCTGTTCCTCGAGCTTGCGCTGTGGTTCACTGGAACAGGGTAGGAGACCCTAGATGGAGAGGTCAGAGTGCGAGTGGGAGGGAAGAGTGGGAAGCAAGGATTATTATTATAGCAGGGAGTTATTTTCCCACAATGTGGTTCAGTGTAACCGCATGCCCCTCACGTTCCCTTGTTGCCTTTCCAAACAGTTCCTGAGTCTTATCTTTTTTTCCAGGTACGTGGAGCTTCCCTATTGCTGGCAACTAATGAAGCCGAATTTGCAGCCTGTTATTCCCGGAGAGCCCAGCAAGGAAACCAACATTGAGTACATTCCAGATGTGGATTTGGCCTTTGACATCTGCCCTGATTCCGGAGTTCTGCAACCTCTCCAGGAACATCATTTCGTCCTCAGTTATTTTCCTCACGAGGTACATTCAACCGCAGCACTACCTACGCAGCTTTAAATGTTCTTGCCGCCCTGCCCAACCTCGAGACATTATTGCATTTACACAGCGCCACCCCCACCCCCCCCCCCCCCCCCCCGCCCGGGGTGGCGTCTCAGAGCGCTTAGCAGTAGTGGAGGCCGACGACGAGCGGAGGGGAGAGGAGAGGTGACCCTAGGCAAGGTCGAAGAGGAACGTCTTCAGGCGTGATGTGAAGAGGGGCAAGGAGAGGGCAGTGTGGAACAATTGAGACAGGGAGTTTCAGAGTTTTGGGGCGCAGTGGCTGAAAGCACAGCCACCGATGGTGGAGCGGAGGGGACGAGGGATGTGCAGAGGGCTGGAGCCATTGAGTGAAGGGTGGAGCAGGTAAAGGCCTAAGCGGTGAGCAGATCGGAGAAGTAGGGAACCATTATTATCCTAGTGGTTGGAGCGCTCCCCTCGTAAGCGAGAGGACCTGGGTTTGATTCCCGGGCAGGGCGAAACGTTGGGTAAGTTTCCTTACTCCACACACCTTTGTTTACCTCACACTAAGTAGAACCTGCTTGTTAGTCGATTAGCAGATTGTTTCCTGGGGGTAATAATCCCATAAAAAATAAATAATAATTTGGTCACTCAATCCACTACTGTTTGTGGGGACGCTGCTGTGCACAATTGACTGCCGTGTTTCGCCCACAAAATGTACAGTCAATTCACTTTACAGTATATTCTGTGGCGCTTTGAGACGTCTCCAAGACGGGATAAGGCGCTGTGTCAAATGCAAGGATTATTATTACAACAATAACACTTGCATTGTCATTTTTAATTTATTTTCAGTCTGGGATCTGGCAAACAAGAGTGAAAATCATGGTCCTTACCTCTCTCACCACCTCCTCCCCACCTCTTCCCCCCCCCCCCCCCACCACCACCAACCATTCTGGAGGAGGAATTAACTCCACCTTTTCCTGGTTTGTTTTGCAGCTGAAGGACTATCACGGTGTGTTTTACTTGATCCTGCGGGATATACCAGAGGTTTCCAATATAAGTCAACCTGGTCCCTGTGCGTAAGTGCTGACATTCTTACTGTCTCTCAACTAGTAAGGAGTAACAGAGTAGTATTAGTCACAGACCCATCATCAAGATGATTGTGTTCCCCAGGCAGAAAGCTGATGTTTAGATGTATTGACCAAAGACACAGACAAAGAGCCTTTTAAATATGAGAGACATGAATACAAGATAGCTAGTGGCAGATATAAGACAATAACATAGCGCCTTTCATGTTAGGAGGTCGTCCCAAGGTGCTGGACTGCTTGGATCAAGAGGGGTGGAGCGTAGGATTAGGAGGGTGACCAGAGTCACAGTCAAAGAGGTGGGTCTTGAGATGGGCCTTGAAGGAGGCAAGGGAGAGGGCAAGGCCAAGGGACTTGTGGGATGGAGTTCCAAAGGGTAGGGGCAGAGTGGTTGAATGATAATAATGATACTTGCATTTGATAAATGCAAGGATTATTAACCTTTGTTTTTTGATGATAATACCTCAAGAAAAAAAACAATAATATATTGGTCACTTCGTTTGTGGGGGACGCTGCTGTGCGCAAAATTGGCTGCCGCGTTTCGCCCACAAAATGTACAGTCAACTCACTTTACAGTATATTCTGTGAAGCATCTCGAAGACATGATTAAGGCGCTGTATCAACTGCAAGGTTTAATTGTTGCTTGGTTATTGGATCCAATTAAGAAAACATGTTTGATGTAAGTGACCTGTGAAATCTATTTCTTTCAAAACCCAATTCCCTCCAACTTTTCAGGAGGACACTGACAGAAAGAGCTTTGAGAATTGCTTCCACCGTGGTTAACAACGTCATCGCGATGGAGGTGGAGGTCAAAGGTTACACCGAGCCCTTCCACGTCAAGTTGGAGCCCTACGCTATCTTAATTCCTGGGGAGAACTACATCCACACCACATTGAAGAAACATTTCAAGGTCTGGCACGATCGTCATTCATTCTCTCTGCAGTATTTCCCACATGGTTAGCCAGAAAAAGTCTTCTATTAATATAAAATATAGGGTGTCCACAAAGCCCGCTTGCTCCCCCCACAGCGATACTAGACAGCGGAGGAGATGAACCAAGCTGCCAGAGCTGTCACTCCATCCCTGTTACGAAAGATGTCACATTGAACATGGCGACAGATCATTATCTTCCATAAAAATAATGGCGCTCACACTCACACTACACACACCCCACATGCACACATACACACCCCGATCTTCTGGATGTCTAAATACAGTAAACCCACTTGTACTGAATACAATGAAGTACTTCTAAGTACAATTGTCATCATTCCTCCCACTGTTTCAGTTGCCGGTCAGTGCGCAGTAGGAAAAAACAATGGGAGAACATGTCTTTGTGGACACCCTGTAGAATAAAGAATTGAAGATAGGAACTCAACAAGGTCATTCACTCTGTCGAACATTCTCTGCCATTTAGTCTGTGTCAATCTTTTACTTCCTTATCCCTTCACAAGATCACAAGGTTGGGTTTGAATGATAAAGGCTCTTCGACCAATCTGATCTCATCCACGCAGAACACCCTCCTGACCATCCCCCCATCACAGCATTGAGCTGCTGTTTAGACAAGTCGCAGTGTCTTGGCCTCAACCACGTTCCAGTCGTTAATTACCCTCTGGGTAAAGAAACACTTGCTGGTGTCTAATCTTTACACCTCTGAGCCTATGTAGCATTGCTTACCGTATGTCTTATCTATCGCTCACTTGATTGACTTGATAGATTTGTATCTTCTGAGGCAGTCCATAAAATCTAAAGAATCATAGAATCTTACAGCAGAGAAGGAGGCCATTCGGCCCATCGGGACGGTTCTTTGAAAGAGCTGTCCAACTACTCCCACTCCCCCGCTGCTCCCCCATAGCCCTGAAAGTTTTTTCTTTTTAAGCACATATCCATTTCTCTTTTTGAAAGCTGTTATCTAATTTGCTTCCACCGCCATTATAATTAATAATATGCAATCAAGCCCTTCACACCTATACCAGACCCAGTACCACCAAAAGACCTTGCTGCCCTGATCCCAGCTCCCTTTTATATTCTCTTCTCTTTCAACAACATCAACTTGCACTCCACCTAGGGCAGTGTCTCAGAGTGCTTGATGGTGGCGGATCCCGACTCCGAGCTGGGGGGGAGGTGGGGGGAGGTGGTACGGTTGAAAAGGAAAGTTTTCAGGTGGGACTTGAAAAAGGGGAGAGAGGGGAGGCCAGGCGGAGGGATTGGGGGAGAGTGTCCCAGAGTTTCGGGAGGTAGTGGCTGAAAGCGCGACCTCCGATGGTGGGGGTGGAGGGGGGGTGCGAGGGACGAGCATGAGGCCGCTGACCGAGTGGTGGATTGGGGGAAGTGAGGAGGTTGGAGAGGGAGGGAGGTGCCAGGCAGTGAAGGGATTTGAATACGAGTGAGGACGTCACCCTGGCCTGGACGTTACCCCGGCCAAAGCAATTTCCTTACAGAATCAGTATCAAGGACGGAGATAGATGTCCTTTTGGTGGCATGTGGCAAAAAGGCAGAGAAATGCTATTAAATTGCAGATCAGCCAATGATCTAGTAAAATGGTGGAGCAGGCTGTACTCCTGTTCCTATGCTCTTATGTTCTTAAACATGCTTGATCATATGACTTATTATGTGCCGTCCATAGATAAGGAATAGCAGCCTATCAGCCATCAAGTACGAATGGGACAGGGTCAATGACTGTCATATAATAGAAGTGGTGCCATCTTTTGGATCAATAGGTAAGGTCATCTGTCGGGTGGAGACAACAAAGGCAGGGGAAGGCGATCGATAATAAGCCTTACATTTGATATAGTGCCTTATCAAGTTATTGAGGCGTCTCAAAGTGCTTCACAGATATATTTTAATGTAGACTTGACTGTGTATTTTGTGGGCAAAATGCGGCAGCCAATTATGCACAGCAAACAGTTGTGGATTGAGTGACCCAATTTTTTTGGGGGGAGGGGGGTGGGTGGGGGGGAAGAGATTATTACCCCAGGAAAGCGATCCGTCAATCGACTAACAACGGTTCCTACTTACTGCTTAGTAAACAAAAGCATGTGCAGTAAGAAAGCTTGCCTGAGGTTTCACCCTGCCCGGGAATCGAATCCGGGTATAAATGCAAATTCGTGCTGTATTGTTTCGTGACTTTGTGCTGTTCACTCCTCAACCGATTCTCCCGCTGCCGGAATCCAAAGGCTGATTGGATTTTAACTGTTTTCTGTACAGAGCCTAACAACAGTCATGACCTGCAGATATCCATCACAGGAGGGAAACCTGATAAAATAACCCACAATTTGAAGTGCACCATCAAACACCAGAAAGAGCCAATTTTTCTTCATCTGGAGGCAACTGTTTTGGTCAGTGCTTGTCAGGGCAGCAGCGGGTACAGATAAGCCCCCGCCCCCCCACCCCGGCTCCCACCGTCACAAAATTTATTCCCAATAAAGTCAATCCCGTAAAAGCGATTCTTTGACATGAAAGGCACTTTGTAAATGGTAAGTAAGTTCCCACCTTTCGGATGAGACTTTAAACCGAGGTCCTGTGCGCTTGTTCAGTTGGACGTCAAAGATCCCACGGCACTATTTTAAAAGAGAAGCGAGTCTCTCTCCTGGTGTCCTGACCAACAAACCCCAAATAAAAGTAAAAAAATGCGCAAGCGGCTGCCGCGTTTCGCCCACAAAATATACAGTCAATTCGCTTTACAATATATTACGTGAAGCGCTTTGAGACGTCTCGAAGACCTGATAAGGCACTGTATCAAATGCAAGCATTATTATTATTATCCTATTGTATTCCAGGGCCCCCACCTCTGCATTGACCTGCCCTCTCTGGATTTTGGCCTGGTGAGACTGCGAACTGCTATGATCAGCAAAATCCTGATTAAGAATCCGTGCCAGATTTCAGCTCGGTGGCACTTGCAGGAAAGCACAGTGTGCCTGAGAGAACGCAACGAAGCGGTAAAGTCAACAGCAACAACAACTTGCATTTATACAGCGCCATTCAGACCGGACGGCGTCTCAGAGCACTTAATGGAGGCTACTGAGACTACCACAGAGGGTAGACTTGATTCTGATGTTGTATTGCCAAGCGCATCCTTGGATCCCGCTCAGAATCTGCTTACCTTTCAGCCCTTCCCTGTTGAGCAGTGATGGTCCACCATTCATTCCCCGTAGCTTAGTGGTTAGAGCACTCGCCTCGCAAGCGAGATTCCCAGGCGGGCGAAACGTTAGGTAAGTTTCCTTGCCCCACACACCTCCGTTTTCCTAGCAGTAAATAAGTGGTCTCCCAATTCATGACTGTTTGTGAGACACCACTGTGTGCAATTGGATGCCACGTTTCGCCCACAGTCAACTCCACTTTGCAGTCTATTCTGTGAAGCGCTCTGAGTCGTCCCGATGACGAGATATGGCGCGATATCAAATGCAAGGATTAGGATTGTTATTATTTGTGTGTTGCAGGTGTCACAGTTTACCTTTAAACCATGCAGAGGGGAGCTGCTCCCGTTGGCCAGCTGTTGTGTCACGATCCTGTTCAAACCCCAAAGATGCCAAAGCCTGAAAACCGTCCTGCAGCTGAATGTGGAGAATGGCAGCACGAGGTGAAGGAACACGGCAAGGCCACCCACCTTTACCCTCTGTACCCTCCTTGCCCACGTGGGCACAGAGTGGGCGCCGAGACATGGAACTCACCGCCTCACCCTTACACTGAGGCCAAAAAAAAAAAACTGGTCACTTCAATCCACGACTGTTTGTGGGGACGCAGTGGGTGGCAAGTGGGGGGAGAGCGAAGTAACATCATTAATATCCTGTGACAAATTCTCCATCTCTCTCTCTCTCTCCAGCCACCTCTCGGTAATGGCTGAGGTCCAGGAAATGCACGTGTGTCTGATGAATTGCTCCCTCGCTTTCAAAGTGCTCTACGTCGGAATCCCAGCTCAGGGAATAGCAACGCTGTTTAACCAGACACAACTGCCAGTTAAATTCCACTGGGGAAAGGTAAGTATTGGGGGAAAGAACAACTGTGTGCGGAAGCAAATGTCCTGTCCTGTAAAATACCTACCCTGGAAAATACCTGTCCTATAAAATACCTGCGCTGTAAAATACATCCCTGGGAAATATCTGTCTGCAATATACCTGCCCTGTAAAATACCTGCCCTATAAAATACCTGCCCTATAAAATACCTGCCCTATAAAATACCTGCCCAATAAAATACCTGCCTTGTGTGCAATTGGCTTCTGGGTTTCGCCCACACAAATACGCAGTAAATTTACGTACAGCATATTCATAATTATATTTATTATATTACAGTATATTCTGTGAAGTGCTTTGAGACGTCTCGATGACGTGATAAGGCGCTATAGCAAATGCAAGGATTATTATTTCCATCCAACTAATCCCACTCCCCCATTCTAACCTGTAGCCCTGCAATTTTTCCCCTTTTCAAGTACCTATCCAATTCCCTTTTGAAAGATATTATGGAATCTGCTTACACCACCCTTTCAGGCAGTGCATTCAGGACCATAACAACTCTCTGGATGAAAAAAAATTCACCTCGTCTCCCCTCTGGTCCTTTTGCCAATTTGTCAAAAGGTGATTTCAAAGACGAGGATTATTATCATCTTTAAATGTCCACCTGAATGGGCAACACAGTTTAAAGTCTCATTCAAAGGATCACTTGGCTGTACTTAATGACACCATGTCTCCACAGGACACATTTGTGTATTGTTATACAAAACACAGGGAATCGGGTTACAGCAATGAACAGCTTGAACTCTCTCTCACTCTGGATGTGATGGCGCTTTTGGCTTCAGGTTTCAGGGCTTCAGTGAATGAAGCTTCTGTGGAGTGAACATGAGAGGCCGAGCAGTGAGCACTGCTCACATAGTGAAACCTCAGTGACCGAGAGAGGAGAAAAAATACTTTTAAAAAAAATTGAATAAATATTTGTGGGCAACAGGTTTACAATATCTGCAATGTTAGAAGGGAGCTGGATATTTATATTAAAAAAATGCCATCTGGGGTTATTTGTGCCATAAAGACTCCCTTTCAGGTGATCGGTATGTACAACCTTACACTGGGTGTAACCACAATATTTAGATTTCTATGTGGGGAGTCGTGTAGCTCAGTGGTTGGAGCACTCAACCTGCAAGCGAGAGGACCCAGGTTCAATTCCCGGGTGGGACGAAAGCTTAGGCAAGTTTCCTTACACCACACGCTTCTGTTTACGTTGCAGTAAATAGGAACTCACTTTTAGTCAATTGCCGGATTGTTTTCCGGGAATAATAATCCCTTAAAAATAATAATAATTCAGTCCATCCAGTGTGCAATTGGCTCCCTCATTTTGCCCACAAAATATATAGTGTGAAGCGCTTTGAGACGTCTCGAAGATGTGATAAGTCGCTATATCAAATGCAAGGGCTATCATTAAAGATATTACGACACTATTTTAAAAATGAAGCTAGTTTCTTTCTCTCTCCTGGTGTCCTGGCCGACAGTCCCCCAAATAAAACTGGTCACTAGCTCCATGGCTGTTTGTGGGACGTCGCTGTGTGCTTGCTGGCTGCCGCATTTGCCTATAATATAAGCTGTCACTACATGTTACAGTAAATTAAGCGCTTTGAGTTGTCTCGGTGATTGCCCACAAATATACGGTCAATTCACTTTACGGTCTATTCTGTGAAGCGCTTTGAGATGTCGAGAAGACGTGAAAAGCGCTATAGCAAATGCAAGGATTATTATTATTATTATTATTATATCAATTGCAAGGGTTATTATTACCCTGAGGAGTAAGCTGCCTGGTGGTGTTATTGTCATTCGGTTATTCGGAGTCCTGTAGCTCAGTGGTTAGAGCACTCGCTTTGCAAGTGAGAGACCTGAGTTCAGTCCCCAGGGGGTCAGGGCCAAACCTCGGGCAAGTTTCCTTACTCCACACAGAGCCTAATAATAATCCCTCCAAAACAAAACAATAATAAATTGGTCATTTTCGATCTACGACTGTTTGTGGGACATTGCTGTGCGCAATTGGCTGCCGCGTTTGCCCACAAATATACAGTCAATTCACTTTACAGTGTGTTCTGTGAAGCGCTTTGGGACGTCCTCCCGACGTGAAAAGCGCTATATCAAATGCGAGGATTATTATTATTATTATTATTGTACGTTTGACAATATTTGGTTTGACCACAGCTATGCTCGCTCGTACCTTCATAACTCTTTAAGAAACTGCCACTGGCAGAGGAAATGCATATTTCTTTCTTGTCTTCCTTCCTTTACTTCCTTGCTCGTCTTCCTTCTGAATCTGGACAATTTGGCCTTGTGACATTTTTTTTTAAAAAATACAGCTGATTGGAAAACAAGCGTCCGAGTACTCGGCCACTGTCATGCCATCGAGTGGGCTACTGGGACCAAACAAGCAGATGGAAGTGTGTGTGGAGTTCGTAGCGTTTATCATGGTGAGTGCACTGGGGTTTGCAATTCACCGAGGGCTTTGCGAAGTGGGAGTCCTGTGGTTAGATCACCCCGATCACCCCGGGCCTCGCCAGACTGCACTGGCTGCCTATCCCAGAGAGGATCGACTTCAAGATCCTCACCCTCGTATTCAGGTCCCCGCACCCCCCAACCTCTCTGATCTCCTCGCTCCTCAAAACAGCACCCGTTGCCTTCGTTCCTCCGGGTCTGGCCTCCTCCTCGTTCCCCGAGTCCTCCGCTCCACCCTCGGCGTCCATGCCTTCAGCCACTATGCCCCGAGGCTCTGGAACTCCCTTCCTCACTCCCTTCGTCTCGCTCCCTCCTTTCCCATTTTCAGGTCTCTGCTTTTCGACCGCACCTTCGGTCATCTTCCTCCCCCCTCCCCCTGGCTTGGTCCCGGGATCCGTTACCATAAAGCGCTTTGAGACGCCGTCCATCGTGGAGGGTACTATATATATCCAAGTTGTTGTCGTTGTTGTAGAGTGCTCGCTCGCAAGCAAGAGGATCCGGTTTGTTTCCCGGGTGGGGCAAAATCTTAGGCAAAGTTGGGCTTTAACCCTCACCCCCTGAAACCCCATCCTGGATTCCCTTTGACTCGTCCGCTCCCTCTCCTCGTTCATAGGTCCATCTCGAGACCTTTCTCACTGACACACCGCCCCCACCCCCAAACCACCCCGTCTTCAGTCATCTTCACCCTCCCCACCTCCCTCGGCCCCCACCCCCCAGCTCGGGTGTGAAGCCAGGACTGTCAAGTGCCTTCGGACTTCCTTCCGAAGCGAAAGGCATTATATTTCGGCCCACAAAGTAATTCACTTTACGGCGTATCCTGCGAGGAGCTTTGAGATGTCTCAATGACACGATAAGGCACTATATCAAATGCAAGTATTATTATTATATAAACGTGAACTTATCATTGCTGGATCTTTTAAAGCCCTGGTATGTGTTGTCCTCCGAATGCAGATTTCATAGGGCAGAAGATAAGCCAAAGTAGCTGATGAGGAGCTCAGAGTAAGTTGCTGTTTTTCCCTTCCAGGGTGAGGTGACGGACCTTGCACTCCTGTGCAAAGTGGAGAGAATGAAAGAACCGCTATTGCTTCAAATGTCTGGCAATCCAATGGGTTTGAAAGTAACTTACAACGTGTTGAATAAAGCTAATCAAAACAGGTACGTCCTGTGCCTAGGAAACATCTGCATGACTAGCCGACCAAGCCCCTTAGTCCTACCAGCAGTTAGCAGCTGTATGTAAAGTACATTTACATAGCACGTTTCATGTCTCAAAGCACTTGGCAAAGCAGAATAGGTACCCGAGCTGGGGTTTGGAGACTAGGGGAAAGGTTTCAGTCCTGTAACTCAGTGGTTAGAGCACTCACCTCGCAAACGAGAGGACCCGGGTTTGATTCCCGGGCAGGGCGAAATACTGGGCAAGTTTCCTCACTCCACACGCACGCCTCCGTTCGCCTAGCAGTCAGTAGGAATCTGGCTGTCAGTCAATTTGGAGGATCACTTTCTGAGGGTGATATCCCTTCAGAAAGAAAATAATAATTTGGTCACTCAATCCACGATTGTTTGTGGGGACGTTGCTGTGCGTAATTGGCTGCCGCTTTTCGCCCATAAATTATACAGTCAATTCACTTCACAGTATATTCTACGAAGCGCTTTGAGACGTCTCAACGACGTGATAAGGCGCCATATCAAATGCGAGGATTATTATTGTTATTAACTGACATTTTTTAAAAGGAAACCCCTGGGTGGGGTGGGTGGGGGGGTGGTGGTTAGAACAATTCTCTAACTGTTGATAAATGTGCGAGTTCACCACCAGCCAGTGGAGGAACAACCACTAACACATCTCTCTGTCCTTCTCAACATACGCCCAGCGACAATCTGGTTTTGAATTTCAAAGATGTTTTAGTGAACGAACCGGTAAAGCAACGGCTAGTGATGACAAACGACACCGCCATACCAGCATCATTCAGTATAGTTGTGGAGCACTTCAGGCCTTGTTTCCATCCCTCGATAGGAACGGAGAGTCTCACTGCACGGGCCATTCGGTGAGTAGCACAAAGACAACAACAGCAACAACAACAACACATTAACCCTAACCCAGAACAAAACTGAGACAGCAGAAAACGAGGGCCCAGGTTCAACAACGACGACAACAAATTACAACAGCAACAACTTACACTTATATAGCGCCCTCTACGCCGGCCGGTGTCTCAGAGCGATTAACATTGGTGGAGCCCAAGGCCGAGCCTGGGGGAGGGGGAAGGTGACCATAGGTGCGGTCGAAAAGGAAAGTCTTCAGGCACGACCTGAAGATGGGGAAGGAGGGGGCAAGGCCAAGGGTTCCTAGAAGCTTGTATAGCGCCTTTTATCTCAGGAGGAGGTCCCAAGGGGCTGAACAGTCAGGGATTTGGGCCTGAGCTGGTGGTTGGCATCAGGAGGGGTGGAGGGCAGGGTGGGTAGGAATAGGAGGTTGACCGAAGGCGAGGTCAAAGATGAGGGTCTTGGGACGGGTCTTAAAGGAGGCAAGGGAGAGGGTTCAGAGTTGCAAAGTTCAACTTCAAGACAGACGCCAGGAACCATTACCAGGAAAGACAGTTGAGGCAAGTGCACGAGATCTCAAATGGGCTGAAGGATCTTCTTCATTCAAACCTATTTTGTGATCTTGCTTACTCTTGTGTGATCTTGACCTTGTAAAAAACCTAGCTTAATCCTGTGATAGGAGAACAGTTGGTTGGTGTTCCTAAAAGCTGAGATCAATTGGGTTCTTCATCAGAACTTCATTAGCATTCAGATCTTCAGCCTTTCTGCCTTTGGAACTCCATCCCACAGTCCCTGCGCCTCGCACCTTCCCTTGCCTCGTTCAAAATTCTAAAGACCCTCCTCTTCGACCGCGCCTTCGGTCACCCTCCCTGCCCTCCCTGCCTTCCACCCATCCCTGATCGCAACCCTGATTGTCCAGAGCCTTGGGACGTCTTCTCACACCTCAGGGGCACTGTGTAATGTGACTTGTTGTTATCCTGATTCATTTTGCAAATTTACCTCATCAATTCAGGATGAGCGGAGGCTCATGTTGAGTATAAACACTGGACAAGTTAGGCTCAACGGCCTCTTTCAGTGGTGTACAGTCCTAATGATGGATGTAGTTATATGGAACTTCGTTTCTAATCGGTGATGTTTTGCAAGCGCTTTGAGATGTTATGTTCACACTGTGTGAAAGGCACTGGATAAATACCAGTTGTTATTGTTGTTATCTGGAAGCCCCAGAACCACCTTGCTGAAGAAAACAGTCAATCTGACCAAGGGTCCCAGCAAGTCAAAGCGTCGATTGGAAAGCGGTAAGAACATCCGAATCTCACTACACAAACGTGTTGACCTGTAGAACAATTTGACTCTGTGGACGGCGTTTTATTCCCCTTTGGTAACACTGGAAGCAAAGTTATTATAAAGCAGATGAGGCCAGGACCCTGGGACTCAATTTAAAAAAGCATTTTAATGCTGCGATGGGAGGATGATAGGGTGGGTGTTCTGGAGGGATGAGCTGAACCAAAGAACTTCAAAGAGTTCGTCCTGAGCAGGGACAGTTGAAGAGCCTAACAAAGGGGACAAAGATATGAGCGCAAAGTGCTTTACAGGGCGTTTGGCATTTGATACACCGCCTTATTATGTCTTCGATACATCTCAAAGTGCTTCACAGATTATACTGTAAAGTGTAGTGACTGTGTATTTTGTGGGCAAAACGTGGCAGCAGGGTCCCACAAACAGTCGTGGATCGAGTGACCATTATTACCCCCAAAGTAATCTGCCAATCGACTAGCAACCGGGTTCCTACTCACTGCTAGGTAAAGAGAGGCATGTGGAGTAAGGAAAGCTGCCTAAGATTTCGCCCCCTCGTACCCAGGTGCGATTGTATTATGTTTTGAGCTTGTGCGTGAAGCAACACATGCAATTTATCTCGCTTTGCTGCCTGGATTTACTAACGCTTTGTGCCTCCCGCCCTCCCACAGAACACTTGGATATGATGCTGGCCCATTCCAAAGGAGTATCCTTTGA
Source organism: Callorhinchus milii (assembly GCF_018977255.1). NCBI lineage: Eukaryota > Metazoa > Chordata > Chondrichthyes > Chimaeriformes > Callorhinchidae > Callorhinchus > Callorhinchus milii. Next base: position 671,082 of record NW_024704743.1, read on the forward strand.
GGTCAATCCGACAACAGGAACTCTGGGCCCTTTCCAGCGGCGGATCATCAAAGTCACGGCCTTTAACAACATGTGGGGCAACTATCACGACCGTCTCGTCTGCCAAGTTTGTGCTTTTCCTTTTTCTCTCTCAAGGCACTTGCCTATCGATAACGTGAAGTGGGATTGAGGCAGAGAGACACTGCCAAATTGATGTCCCAAGTAGTTGCACTGCAATTCAGCTTCATTTCGGGCGGGGTGATCCGACCGCCGTTCCCGCGGACCACAAAGCATTTCCCAACTTCATTGCCCGATGAGCAAATACAGCAAATTCTATTGAATGTTATTGAATCTGCTTCCACCGTCCTTTCAGGCAGTGCATTCCACTCCGTAATGACTCTCTGCGTAAAAACAATCCTCTTCATCTCCTCTCTAATATTAATATATTAATATTTCTCTGTTCTCTCAGGTCGGAAATCTGGATCCCGCGTACATCAACATCGAGCTGTCTATTAAAGGTGTCCCACTCTATTTCAAGAGGTTAGGAGCACAGAAAGACATTGAGAAACAGCCACCCACAATAAGGTAAAAGGACAGGGAACCAGAGGGTGACAGGTGGTTCGGTAACCAGGGGACATAGGTTCAAGATCATTGGCAAAAGAACCAGAGGGGAGACGAGGAGAAATTGTTTTGGCCAGAGAGTCTTCGTTACGGTCTGGAGCGCATGGCCTGTAAGGGCCGGTGGAAACAGATTCAATAACAACTTTCAAAAGGGAATTGGATAGCAACTTGAAAAGGAAAGACTTGCAAGGATATGGGGAAAGAGAGGGGGAGCAGGACTGATTGGGTAGCTCTTCCAGGGGACTGGCACCGGCATGATGGGCCGAATGGCCTCCTTCTGTGCTGTAAGCCTCAATGAGGAGTCCTGTAGCTCACTGGTTAGAGCACTCGCTTTGCAAGCGAGAGACCTGGGTTGGCAGGTTGAAACCTTGGGCAAGTTTCCTTACTCCACACTCCTCATAATAATCCCTCAAGAAAAAAATTGGTCATTTCAAATCCTTGACTGTTTGTGGGACGCTGCTGTGTGCAATTGGCTGCCGTGTTTCGCCCACAAATATACAGTCAATTCACTTTACAGTCTATTCTGTGAAGCGCTTTCAGACGTCAAGAAGACGTGAAAAGCGCTATATCAAAATGCAAGGAATATTATTATTATTATTATGGTTCTGTTCTAGTCTGTAACTATCGCTTTACTTCAGTCCATGTGAAGTGACATTTCATGTTTCCTGTTGCAGGTTCGGGACTCACACCTTCGGAGGTGACATGGTCTCTCTCCCCGTAGACATCATCAACACAACCCCCTTTGGTAAGCTTCCTCGTGACGGGTTGGTCTTGCTGATTGTCCTGATGGTCACCCAACCTCGATTGTCTAACACAACGTCAACACTGTATAATCTGACAGTCGGGGGCAGAAAATCCTCATGTTCTTCATCTCAACTCTCAAAATTTAAGATTGCGCAGAATTGCGCAATTGGCTGCCTTTTTTTCCCACAAAACATACACTTTACAATGTCTCCTGTGAAGCGTTCTGAGACGTCTAGAAGACGCGATAAGGCGCTGTATCAAATGTAAGGGTTATTATTATTATTATTATTAGATCCGCTTTGACGGCCTTTCTTTATTTCAGACATCCGCTTAGACTGGGAGATGTACAACCGTGGTTTACCTGACTTGCACTTGCTAGACTTGTTTGTTTCATATGGAGAGAAATTCCCACTGAAGGACGTCGAAGGCAACGAATTCATTGCAAGAAAGCCCCCAGAGATTAAGCCTGTGCACCAGGTGGACTGGAATGCCATTCCCAACAATTCCAGTTCCAGCTCCTCTGCCCTACAGGAAGACGAACATGTAAGGACTTCAACTTGTGTTTACAGTCGGCTGTTCTGTGGCATTGATTGTCCTGGAGGCTGACCGTTTACAGACCAAACTACTGGTAAAAAGAGGCGTGTGTGTGTGGAGTAAGGAAACTTACCCAACATTTCCCACTGCCCGGGAATCGAACCCCGGTCCTCTCACTTGAGCCTAGTGCTCTAACCCCTGAGCTACAGGACTCCATGTTTGCTGTGCGCAAAATGGTTTCTGTGTTTGCCAACCAAAAACGGCCACCGCACTTACCAGTTTTGATCTGATCAGACTCTTTCGTTCGTCTCTCACAAGGAGCATGTGCTGGTGTTCGATGGACACCGGCTGTTTCAGGTCCCCCGCACTTCCCGCCCCACCATTGGCAGTCGGGCATTCAGCATTTCTGTGCCCACCCTCTGGAACTCTATCCCACAATCCCTCCCCCTCTTGCCGACTTCAAATCCCTTCTGAAGACCTTCCTCTTCGATTGTGCCTTCGGCCGCCCTCCCCACTTCCTCTGCCCTCCTCCCCTTCTCCCAGCTCGGGTCCAACACGCCAGATTGTCCATCACCCTGGGATGTGAAGGGCGCTAAGTGTCATTTGTTACTGAGCTTTAAGTGATATGTTACCGCTTCTAGGAAGATGAGGAGGAGGAGGTGGAGGAAGAGGAGGAGAAAGAGAAAACGTTTATCGAGGATCTCATCTTGTTGACACTACGTCCTCATGAGGGGGTGTTGTCGGACTACCCCTACGCCATAACGCCAAGGCAGGTGGTAAGTAGTGGACGACAAAAACATAGGCCTCTGTTTACCTCGCAGTAAGCAGGAACCTGGCTGTTAATCGATGGGGGGAATCACTTTTCCAGGGGTAATAAACCCTTCCAAAATCAATACTACTACCAATAATAATTTGATCACTCACTCCACAACTGTGTGCAATTAGCTGCCGCTTTTTTCCCACAAAATATACAGTATATTCTGTGAAGCGCTTTGAGATGTCTAAACAAAGTGATAAGAGATTATTATCTACTATTATTCCCTGCCCCCATCGATGAGATATGATGATTATTGTTATTATTTTTACTTCAGATGTCCTTAAGACTACTTGCCCACATGACCAGGTGAGTTTTGTATTCAATGAGTTTTATCCTCTGCTTCTAGGTGGTGCCTGCAAAAAGATCCGCGGCTGTTAATGTCTCTTTCACCCCACTCCAGCTCACTGACCTTATTATGGAAAAAGAGTGTGACAGCTTTGCCCAGGGCTTTATGTCTTTGGACAGTGAGGTAAGGCAAGATCACAAGATCAGTTTAGATCAAAAAAGGCCCATTTGATCTCATTCACCCGATAGTCCCTCGTTTTTTCTCTGCTCAGCCGGGTGTCTGACACACGTGTAAACCCATCACCGTTGCTTAAGGGTCTCCAAACCTCAGCTGAGAATTCCCCGTCTCCCAACTACACATGGAAATCCCAGAGATAAGATTGTTGGAATGGAATGCGCTCTCTCTCTCTCTCTCTCTCCTTGGAGGGACGCCCCCCCCCTTACCTAATTCCGGAGAGTATTAGGCGCAGGTTGCCGAGAGCCAAGGCTTGTGGGGGGTGGGGGGGGTGGTTAGAGCCCAGAGTGTGCGTTGGGGTAACTGCTGGAGTCTAACCAGCTAAACCCACACACAGCTCGGCCATCGAGAGCGCTGTCTGGCCAAGCTTTCCCACTGCTTGTCCGGCCTCGGACCACCAGCAACCTCGAGAGCTTTATTCAAAGGCTATCGCCTCCTTTTGCAGGATGCACTGGAGATCCCTGGGAAGGTGGAGCGGATGGATGGCTATGACATGCAGCCTTTACATCTGAACTTACATGCGTTTGTAAAGCCTGCGATGTGAGTATTGCGCCCGGGGTGGGGGGGGGGTGGGGGGGGAGTGGGGTATATTTTGTGCTCTATTTCTTTTGTGGTCTTTCTCGCTTCCTCAACCCTGTGTAGTCTTCATGGTCTCAACAACAACAACTTGCATTAAATAGCGCCTCTCACATGGGGAGTCAGGGGAGAGGGAGAGGGGGGAGGTGACAGTAAACACGATCAAAAAGGAAGGTCTTTAGGCAGGTTTTGAAGGTGGGGAAGGAGGGGGCGAGGCGGGGGGATTGAGGGAGAGAGTTACAGAGTTTTGGAGCGTAGCGGCTGAAGGCACGGCCCCCGATGGTGGAGCGGAGGGGACGAGGGACAAACAGGAGGCCAGATCCAGCCGAGCGGAGGCAGCAGATGGGGGAGCAGGGGGTGGGCTAAGAGATTCAGATAGGTAGGGAGGTGCGAGAGCGCTCACCGCTCAAACGAGAGGACCTGGGTTTGATTCCCAGGGAGGGCAAAGCATTGGGCAAGTTTCTTTACTCCTAGTGCCTCTGAAAAAGGCGCTACATCAAGTCAATGAACTCACTCTCTCTCCGTTTCCCCCCTGGATCAGGTTGTTATTGGAAATTGACGACAAGGATATGGAGGATGACAAGAAGCTGGTGTTTTACTCCGCTGCCAGCGATTTAGTACCACACGGAATGGACGGAGAGGTCAGCAAAACATCCAGTGGGGTTTACAGACCTTTAGCAACAAGCAATTTATATAGCACTCGTACAACAACAGTAAACTCCTGATCACAAGACACTGGCTTAACTACTCACTACCATTATTCCAGCTGCTCCCCTCCACTCCACCCTGAAACTCTGGCACTCTCTCCCCTGATCCTGCGGTTGTTAGTCGATCGGTGGATCGCTTTCCGGGGGTAATAATCCCCTCCCACAGCTCTCCAAAAAAATTGGTCACTCAATCCATGACTGTTTGTGGGACGCTGCTGTGTGCAATTAACTGCCAATATACAGTCAATTCACTTTACAGTATAATCTGTGAAGCGCTACATGCAATGATTATTATTATAGCTTCAGGGTAGCAAAGGACAATTTCGAGGGCGGGCAACAAGAAGTATTTTGTGAGGACGTCTCAAAGTGTTTCGAAGGATTTTCTGTAAAGTGGAGTGACTGTGTTCTACGTGGTATAAATAATAATAATCCTTGCATTTTATATACCGCTTTTCACGTCCTCGAGACGTCTCAAAGCGCTTCACAGGATACACTGTAAAGTGAATTGACTGTATATTTGTGGACGAAATGCGGCAGCCAATTGCGCACAGCAATGTCCCACAAACAGTGGTGGGTTGAAAGATAAGGTCCTTCTTTATCCAAAGCAATCTTGTAATCTTGTGATTTCCCTTTGTTCCTTCCTGCCTCTCTCTCTCTCTCTCTCTCTCTCTCTGTGTCCCCCCCCCCCTCTCTCCTCTCCCCACCACCCCCCCACCACCCCAATCCAAGATCATGAAGGAACATATAAAGCTCATCAGCATGAAGTTGATCAACAGCACCGAGATCCCTCTGCACTTCAAACTGCTGGTGTGGCGGCCTTTCCGGGTCATCAAAGTGGACCTCTTGAATAAATCCTCCAAGAACGACGCTTCTAAAACCCTAGTGCTCCTCGCACAGAACTACATGCTGGTAAGTAGCGCAGCGGTTGGCTTGTTCGCCTCGCAAGCGAGAGGACCGACTGGGGTGAAGTTTCCTTACTCCGCACGTAGTATGTAGGAACCCGGTTGTTAAGTTGATTCGCTTTTTTCCGGGGTTGGGGGGGCGGCGGCAATAACGTCTTCAAAAAGCATAATAATAAGTCGGTCACTTCAACCCACGGCTGTTTGTGGGGACGCTGCTGTGCGCAATCGGCTGCCGCGTTTCGCTCAGAAAATAACACAGTCGATTCACTTGACAGTACATCCTGTGAAGCGCTTTGAGATGTCTCGAAGGCGTGATAAGGCCCCGTGTCAAAGGCGGGGATTATCATCATTGTTATTATCCTGCCTGAAGGGCGCTATGTAAATGTAAGTTGTTGTGGTGCTGAAGTTTTCCCTCTAAATGTAAATTGTATTGCACTGCAGGTTACGGTGGGTTTCTGCACTGCTCTGGATATGCTGGATCAGGAGTCACCAGATGCGCAGAGGGTGGAGGTAGAGTTCATCGAGTCTGCTAACAAAGACCGATACCTGAAATACACTCAAGAGCTGATAATTGAGTATAGCAACAAGTCCTCACAGGTAATCGGGAGGGAGGGAGTGACGGAGAGTATTCATAGAGCCTTTTTCCTGCTTCATTCTTTCATACGCAGATCGCTTTCCAGGGATAATAACCCCTTCAAATAAATCGACAAACAAATAAATAATTAGGTCACTCAATGGGATCCGCTGTGCTCTCAATTGGCTGCTGCGTTTCGTCCACAAAATATACTGTGAATTCGCTTTACAGTACAGTCCCTGAAGCGCAATCAATGACATGATGAGGCGCTGTATCAAAAGCAAGGATTATTATTATTATTATTATTATTATTGTTATTTTAGGTTCAAGCCCTAAGTTGCGGCTTAAATTCAAACGCCAAGCACAGGCTCACACTTTGGGGATGAGATGTTAAACCATTGCCAAAGGACCGTCTGCCTGTTTTTCAGACAGGTATCGAAGGTCCTTTGGTTAAGATAGTTGAGTTTCTCCTGATGTCCTGACCAACATTCCAGGGCTATTGATGGCGTCTATGTGCTGCTGAAGGTGTCAGCCCCATTTGCCCACAGAGATACGCTTATAATTTGCCTGTCAAGTGCTGCTGGATGTTTTACAGTGAGATAGAACGCTATAAAAATGCAAATTCTCTATTTATTCAAAAAAATTGGCTTTGAACCAGGTTTCGTCATCTCCATCCACAGCACCCTCTGCTGTTGGATATCACAGTATCTCCGTAATAAACCCACGTCCTTGAGATGAGCCGAAGCCCTTTTCCGGGGCTAATAATCCCTTCAGAATAAAATAATAATAATAATTTGGTCACTCGATCTATGGTTGTTTTTGGGGATGCTCTGCTGCGCACAAATTGGCTGCCGCTTTCCGCCCACAAAATCTACGGTCAACTCACTTTACCAGTGTATTCCGTGAAGCGCTTTGAGACGTCTCGAAGACGTGATGAGCCACTGTATCAAATGCAAGGAATCCTGAGCTCAGATTGACGTAGTCTCTTCTCTGTAGACGATCCCTCTCTACGGTTATGTGTCTGTGCCCGGCTTTGAGCTCTCCTGCGATGACATTGACTTCGGCATCTGCCTGGTAGGGCAGACCAGAATCAAGGAGGTCTTCCTCATCAATAACACCGCGTCCAAGAGCTTCTGGACAGCAAGCTTCGGTAAGGACCACGGGCCTACCTTCAGCTCACCAAGCTTACTCCCGCTCCAGAGTATTAGTCCTGTAGCTCAGTGGTTAGAGCAGTGGGACTGTGGACTGTGGGATAGATTTTCAAAGTTTGGGGGTAGAGTCGCTGAGTGTCTGAACCGCCTCTTTCTCCACAGATAAGTCCAAATACTACAGTGATCGGGATGCGTTTGAGTTGTCGCCCCGCAGCGGGATGATAAACCCCCGGGTCAACTCACTGATCAGCACAAGATCCGTGCTTCAGATCAACTTCACCGCCAAGTGAGTGGGTCATCATCTCCCTCTCTGCCCCCCATCCCCTTTGGAATACCGAACCGTCTCTTCGACCGCGCCTTCGTTCACCAACCGACCCCCACCCTGATCCCAACCCTCCCAGCTCGGGTGCAAGCCCCTGACTGTCCAGCGCCTTGGGACGTCCTCCCGATGTGAAGGGCGCCGTATAAATTAAAGCTGTTGTTTGAGCTCGTGTTCACGGCTGGAACCACCATCTAAGCCAATCTGTGTGACGGGATCAAATAAACAAATAAGAATAATTTGGTCACTCAACCCATGGGGACATGGGTTATGGGGACACTGCTGTGTGCAATTGTCTGCGTTTCACCCACAAAATATACACTCAATTCACTTTACAGTATATTCTGTGAAGCGCTTTGAGACGTCTCGAAGACGTGATAAGACGCGACATCAAATGCAGGGATTATTATTATACTATTATCATCATCAACCTTCCTCCCACAGTCATGGTGTGAGCGTGAGGTTCTCTAACCATCCCCTCAGCCAGTGTGTGTGTGAGGGGATCTACCATCAGCTTCCCAACACCCCCCCCCCCCCCCCTCGCTCCCCCTCTCCCCGCGCAGTAACTAACATCACCCTGTTTCTTGTCCACTGCAGAGACAGTCAGGAGTACAGCATAAATGTCCTCGTGCGAGGCCTATTGGGGGAGAACCCACACACCCTGTCAGTCAGCGGCAGCGGCTCGTATGACGGAAGATACGAGGCCTTCTGTACCCCGTGACTCCCGGAGCCGGGAGCTCACACGGCAATCAATCGAGCGCGACAATATCCAGAACAATAGTTAAGAGAGTCGAGGTTTCAGAGCCACTGCAGCTACACAGATATCAGACTGGGGAATAAAGTTTTGAAACGTTAGACCTCTCGTATTTTATTTATAAATTCTCAGCCCGGCCCTACCGAGCGTTTCCACCTCTTACAGAAGCTGACAGAACACGCCCAGCGAGCGAGCGGGCGGGCGAGAGGACCCGGGTTCGATTCCCGGCCGCCAGGGCAAAAACCTTGGACAGGGTTTTCCTTACTCCACACGCGCACCCGCGCGCACACGCCTCTGTGTGCCAAGCGGTAAGTGGGAACCTAGTCAGCAGGTGGTTAGTCAACTGGAGGATCGCTGTCCAGGGGTATTACACCCTCCGAAAAATATTAATAATTATGGTCCACAAAATATACAGTACGTTCTGTGAAGCACTTTGTGACATCTCAACTTCACGACAAGGCTCTGTAATCAAACGCCAGGATTATCATTATTATCAATTTGGTCGCTCAATCCACGGCTGTTTGTGGGGGAACGCTGCTGTGCGCGATTGGCTGCCGCGTTTCGCCCACACACCACACAGTCGATTCGCTTCACGGTATATTCTGTGAAGCGCTTTGAGATACTAAATCCAAGGATTATTAGTATTATTATTAATTATTTATTATTATGAACTTCATGATTGATGCTCCTTTTTAAAAAAAATCTCCGTTTCTATATTAAAATCGCATTAATATTTCCAAAATCTTAACACAGCAGAACCCGCAGGACACCGCAGGGGGCACAGGAAAGGCAACGTGAGCTCACCCAGGCTGAGGGGTCTCCTTCAAAAACATACAGTCAATTCACTACATCAGTTACAAAGATTATTACTATTATTATTATCATCAAAATGGCTGAAAGGCCTTCTTTGTTCAGGACAGAAACCAGGAAAGTATTTATTTTACCCAGAGGGTAATTAACGACTGGGACAGGTTAAAAAGGACACTTGTCTGAACAGCAGTTGTGGATGCTGTGATGGGGGTGGGGTTGGTGGGGTTGGTGGGGGGAACGGGACGGTGGGGTTGGGTGGGGTGGGGGTTCCGGAGAGGATGAGATCAAATCCAGGGGGAGACGGAGGGGGGTTGGTGACCGGAAGCACAATCAAAAAGGTCTTCAGACGGGATATGACAGTGGGGAGAGAGGGAGGGGGTAAAGCGGAGGGATTGAGTGAGATAGTTTCGGGGGGTAGTGGCTGAAGGGGACAATTCGGAGGGATCCAGTGTTATAGAAACATAGAACCTTACAGCACAGAAGGAGGCCATTCGGCCCATCGTGCCTGTGCCGACTCTTCGTAAGAGCTACCAACGGGGGAGTCCCACTCCCCCACTCTTACCCCAACTAGTCCCCACTCTCCCGCTCTTTCCCCAACTAGTCCCCCACTCCCCCGCTCTTACCCCAACTAGTCCCCACTCTCCCGCTCTTACCCCAACTAGTCCCCACTCCCCCGCTCTTACCCCAACTAGTCCCCACTCTCCCGCTCTTACCCCAACTAGTCCCCACTCTCCCGCTCTTTCCCCAACTAGTCCCCACTCCCCCGCTCTTACCCCATAGCCCTGCAAGGTTTTCCTTTTTGAAACCGTTGTCCAATTCCCTTAACCTTTGAAAGTTAGTATGTTAACTCTTTTGGGGACACCCTCTTTTCCCCCCTCACTGGCCTTGGGCTTATTCCTTTTCAGTGTCCTGGGTATTCAAAGACGGCTGCAGCTCCCATCCCCGTCCCGATACACATCGACACCACTCCATAAGCTCTGAAATCCAACACACACACACAGACACACCACAAGTCATGAACCAACAACAACTTGTGTTTACACAGCGCCCCCCCCCCACCCAAACCCCACACAGGGAGTGCCCCAGAGCGCTTGACAGTGGCGGAGGTGGGGGGGGGGGGGGGGAAGGGGAGGTGACCGTAAGCCCGGTCCGAAGAGGAAGGTCTTCTGAAGATGGCGGCGGGAAGGGGCAGGCGAGGCGGAGGGATTGAGGAAGAGCGTTCCAGAGTTAGTTTAGGTTTTAAGGCTGACTCGAAGACGGGAGGAAACGGGAGTTAGTCGAGGGAAAGAGTTCCAGAGATTAGGGGCGCTAATATTATTTCCGGAGCCACTCACTGACCTCTTGCCCCTGCGTTTGAGTTCATTCAGCAGGGTGATGATCTGCCTCGCTCCTGTACAGCCCAGGGGATGTCCCAGGGCGATGGCTCCACCGTTAGGGTTCACTTTCTCCAGAGGAATGTTCAGTTTCTCAACACAATACAGAGCCTGCGAGAAGGAGGAAGCCACGGAGGTCACAAGACACCGTCAATTCACTTTACAGTGGGTCCTGTGAAGCGCTTTGAGACGTCTTGAAGACGTGATAAGGTGCCATATCAAATGCAAGTGTTATTATTATTATTATTATACCTGCCGTCCGGCTAGTGAGAGCTCCAACCCACTTGTCGGATTTCAGATAGCAAAACTGATGACTATCCTAGCGGAGGTCGGGGGGGGTGGGGGGTGGGGTGGGGGGGGGGAGGTGGTTTGGGATCGGGGAGGGGAGAGAGGGTAGGAGGGTGACGGTCGAAGAGGAGACCCTTGGAGGCAAGGGAAGGGGGACGAGGTGAAGGGAATGTCGGACGGAGTTCCAGAGGGTGGGGGCAAACACAACAGCACGGTGAGTAAATACTAATCCCGTGCGTCTTTTCTAATCAAGCAGCGCCTTGTATAAAGCCTCTTCTTACCTGGCTGGCAAAAGCCTCATTTATTTCAAACACCTCAATGTCATCTACGGTCAGACCTGGAGTTGGAGGAAACGGGAGCCAAAAAAACAGTTAGTTCCGTTCGAAACGACCTGTTTATCGATCCCTTTTCGAGTCTTAAACCCCTTCCTTAAACGCGTAGGGAAAACTACAACAACTTGCATTTACAGGGCGACCAAAAAGTCCTGATATCGACCCGAATACCTAAAAGAAACAAAAAAAAATCATCGTTTCTTTAAGACTTATTCGACATTGTAATGGTACGGCGCCTTTTTTTGGTCACTCTGTGTATAACGCCCCTCACGCAGGTTAGAGTCGCAGAGCCCTTAGGGCTTCCTGACTCGGTGTCTGTCAGTTCCCTCTTGGCAGGGGAAGAGGGCAGTAATAACAATCATCATAGTAATAATCCTCGCATTTGATACAGCGCCTCATCACGTCTTCGAGACGTCTCAAAGCGCTTCACGGGATGCACTTGTACAGTGCAGTGACTGTGTGTTTTGTGGGCGAAACGCGGCAGCCAATTGCGCGCAGCGACGTCCCCCACAAACAGCCGTGGATTGCAGTGTCCAATTTATTAGTAATATTATTATTAATTTTATAAAGGGATTATTACCCCCGGAAAAACGATCAGCCAATCGACCAGCAACCCGGGTTCTTACTTACTGCTGGGCAAACACGGGTGTGTGTGTGTGTGTGTGCGTGTGTGTGTGTGTGTGTATGTGTGCGCATGTGTGTGTGCGCGCAGAGTAAGGAAACTTACCCAAGGTTTCGCCCTGACCAGCCCGGCCGGGAATCGAACCCGGGTCCTCTCGCTTGCGAGGCGAGAGCGCTCTAACCGCTGAGCCTCAGGGCTCCACGGATTGGTGCTAGAAGGAGAGCGAGCCCCATCTTACCCGCTTTCTCCAGCGCTGCTGGGATGGCGTAAGCCGGTCCGACTCCCATGATGTCCGGCGGAACTCCCACCACGGCGTAGGAGCGGAGAACCCCCAACACCGGCAGCCCCAACTCCACAGCCTTGCTACGTTGGGCGACCAGCACCGCAGCTGCCCCATCGCTCACTTGGCTTGAGTTTCCTTCAGAGTGTCAAAAACACAGCGCTTAGCGGCCAGGTCAGACCTGCGGCTCAGCGCTTAGAGCTCCTCGCCTCGCAAGCGAGAGGACCCGGGTTCGATTCCGGGACGGGGCCAAACCTTAGGCAAGTTTCCTTGGTTCGCAGGTTACTGCTGGGAAAGCAGAGGCACGAGCCTGGAGTAAGGAAACTTGGCCAACATTTCGCCCCGCCCGGGAGTCGAACCCGGGTCCTCTCGCTTGCGAGGCGAGGGCTCTAACCTCTGCGCTTTGGGAGCTCTCAATTTTCCTTTTCAAGTACCTTTTGAGAGTTGATATTGATCGTTCCCCCCCCCCCCCCCCCTTTCAGGCACTGCATTCCAAACCATAACAACACTGTGTAAAAAAAACATTCCCCTCATCTCCTCTAATTCTTTTGCCAATTATCTTAAATCTATGTCCCCTGGTTACCGACCCATCTGCCAGCGGAAACAGTTTCTCCCCATCTACTCTTTATCAAAACCCCTCATAATTTTGAACGCCTCTATTAAATCTCTCCTTAACCTTCTCTGCTCTGAGGAGAACCATCCCAGTTTCTCCAGTCTCGCCACGTAACTAAAGTTCCTCATCCCTGGTACCATTCAGGTAAATCTTCTAAATCACCCTATACAAGGCCTTGACATCCTTCCTAAAGTATGGTGCCCAGAATTGGACACAATACCCCAGCTGAGACCCAACCACTGACTTATAGAGGCTTAGAGGAACTTCCTTGCTTTTGCACTCAAATGTGGGGAGGACATCCCAAGGGCTCTGCACGTGAGAGGAGTGTGGGTGGTCAGTGCCAGACCTGCGGTGGTCGTGCCGTTCTCCTTGAACGCGGGCGCCAGTTTGCGGAGCCCCTCCAGCGAGGTGCTAGGCCTCACCCCCTCGTCCCGGGTCACGGTGAGGGGCTGGGAACTACCCGTCTTGCCCGAGACAACGGTGGTCACCGGAACCATCTCCACCTCAAACAGGCCCTCCTTCTGGGCACGAGCTGCCCTGGGTTTAATCCAAAACAAAAATCCTGTCAACTCTTCTCTCCTCCCCAACGTTGGACCGTCTAACGAGAGAGGTCGGGTGGGGGGGGGAGCAGGGGGGGCGGGCGAAGAGATCAAGAGGTAGAGAGTGTGAGAGAGAAGAGAGTCACACACGGTGAGACAGAGAAAGAGACCCAGACAGATCGACGGAGAAAGTTGGGGTAGATGTGTAGATGGTGTATGAGAGCGGGTGTGGGGGCGGGGGGTTGGGGGGGGGAGGTGGACAGGTTGATATGGGGTCAGTGGGTCACAGAGGAACAAGGCCTTGGAAGGCTTTGAGGGCAAGGACGAGAATCTTGAACTCTATCCTCTGGGGGTGGGGGCGGTTTCCACACAGTCTGAAGGAGGTTCCTTCTTTTGTGATAACCTTCTCCCCCCTTCCTCAACCCCACCCCCGTTTCCTGTTGCCGACCCCATTCCCGAGAGATTCCGATCCCGAGATGTTTACTTCTGGTGGGAAGTCAGAGCGAAGGCGTCTTGACGTTCCCTGGAAATTCCAAACTGTTCGGCCACATTCTCCGAGGTCAACCTGCGTGAGAGAAAGAGAGAGAGAGGGGGGGGGGTAGGACCAGGTCAGAGTCTGAGACACCCCACTCCTCCCTCAGACCCCCCAGACCCCTCTCCCCCGCTCACACCCCCACCTCCTCCTTCGCTCCCCGCCCCCTTCCCCCACATTCCCCCCCCCACCCCTCACTCTCGCTTCTCCCACACCAACGCCCCCCGCCCCCTTCACCCACACCACCCCGGTTTGCAGTCCTCGGGCTAACTGTCACACGATTATACATTTTGCGCACAAGACGCACGGTCACTACACGTGACAGCGTATCCCTCGAAGAGCTTCGAGACGTCTCGAAGATGTGATGAGGCGTTGCTTCAAATGCAAGGATTATTTTATTATTATTATTATCATTATTTCCCCCTCCCACCCGTAAAACCCAGGACCCCTGACAGAGAGGGCGTTACCCCATGGGGATGAGACACTGCCTGGCTTTCTCGTGCTCCATCATCCGGTCACTGACGTCCCCGAGGCTGGAAGGATCACCTGCGCTACGGAGGCTCATGCTCTCGACCCTACAACACAACCCGACATCAGTCACCGCGGCCTCCCTCCCCCCCCCCCACCAACCACCCCTGTGCTGTGTGGCGTCCCAGAGCGGCTCAGGGCGTCCGAGTCTGAGAGGGAGGGACGAGGCGGAGGGATTGGGGGAGAGAGTTCCAGAGATTCGGGGGTAAACAGGAGGCCGGGGCCAGTCGAGCGGAGCCTGACACCGAGCTGCGGGGGGGGGAGTGGGGTGGTGGGAGGAGGGAGAGGTGACTGTAAGTACCATCGAAGAGAAAGGTCTTCAGGCGCGACCCGAAAAGGGGGGAGGGAGGGGAGCAAGGCAGAGGGAGGACTATGTCCATTGAGGTGGACGTTAAATTCAAGGAAGTTCCTTCTCTCTGGTTGACAATTCGCCAGATAACATTGGTCACTCACCCCGTGGCTGTTTGTGGGGGCATCAGCAGTTGTCTACGGGGGTGGGGTGGGGTGTGTTGGGTGGGGGGGAAGGGGAGAAGAAGGGATATAATAGGATGTGGAACCAGATTGTGCTTCCAAAGCGTTGCTTATAGTTCTTGACTTACTTACCCACAGGCCAGTCCGAGATCATAGGACCCGTTCCTAATACCTCCTGAAATGGAGCGAGGAGCTGTGTGAATTTAATTACCACCCCCCACCCCCCCCGTTACCACCCCGAGATCAACCCACGCCCCCACCAAACACACTGAACCCCCACTTCCCCACCAGCGCACATCACTCCCTCCCTCACTGTCCGCCCAGGTCACCTCTCACTGACTCCACACCCGCTCCTCTCTCCTCCCCCCCTCTCCCCCATTCAACGTTCAGGTCTCCCACCCACTTAGTGACTGCACTGCACATCAGATCCCCCCCCACCCTCCCCCTCCCCCAGGGTGAGCCCATTAGCAAGCGAGAGGATCCGGGTTCAATTCTTCGGCGAGCTTCCTCACTCCGCGCACACGCGCACACGCACACACACACGCCTCTGTTTGCCCAGCAGGAAGTAGGATCGGTTTTCCGGGGGTAATAATCCCTCCCCCACCCCGAAAAATAATAATAATAATAATAATTTGTTGGTGGTGGAGCCCAATTCCTCCAAAAAAGATAATAATAATAATAATACTGAATAATCTGGTCACGGCTGTTTGTGGGGGACACGCAATCGGCCGCCGCCTTTCGCCCACAAAATACACAGTCACTACGCTTCACGGCGTATCCTGTGCAGCGCTTTGTGACGTGATAAGGCGCTGGGTCAGGCCTCACTGCTCCCCCCACCCCACCCCACCCCACACACGCACACAGCCACTCACCTGCTATGTTGATGAAGGCCTGTAACCCGGATGAGCATTGCCTGTTCACGCAGCTGAGGGGGACAGTCTCTGGAATGCCACTGAGAAGAGAGAAACGTATATATTTCTTTTTCGGGGGGTGGGGGGGGTGGGGGTGGGTTCGTGTCTGACGCACGGAGAAACCCATCGCCGTTGCTTAAAAATATCCAAACCGAGCTGTGGATTCCGAGCCGGAAAATCCCAGAGATAGATCATTGTCGGGATGGAATGCGCTCTCTCTCTCGCTCTCGCTCTCTCTCACGCTCTCTCTCACGCTCTCTCTCTCTCTCACGCTCTCGCTGATAAATACCTGAGAAACTGAGCCACTCTCGCCATGAAAGCTCCCGCTCCAGGCTGCAGCACGTTCCCTACGGAAAGGCAAGAGGTCCGCTTAACATTTGGCGGCTGCACTTGGCTGAAACCGCGGAGGTTCGGGATTGTTTCCCCCAGAGAGCGGAGAAGGTCAAGCGGGAGGTTTCAATAGAGGCGATGAATTATCGGCGATTTCCGTAGCGTGGGCCGGGTGTTATAATCTCACCGCAGTTGGCCGCCCGCAAAAACATACAGTCACTACGCTTAACGCATACGCCGCAAAGCGCTTTGAGACTGTGTTGTATTTTTGTGGGCGAAACGGGGCAACCAATTGCGCGCGGAGGCGTTCCCGCAAACAGTCGAGGATTGAGTGACCTTATTGCTATTAATAATATTTTTAAAGGGATTCTTGTCTTTTCACCCCGGAAAAAAAAAAATCCTTTACGAAATCTCCGCACTCCACAGTGATTCACTTGACAGTTTGTACGCTGTTCGCTACACAGACACCACGAGAAGTTTCCGCGTAAGCTGCCCGTTGGCGTCTTCACTAATGATTCCTTCCCCCCCACCCGCCCCCCGCCGTTCCTCCCCCCCAATCATCAATACAGGCTCAGTCCGTAGACACGCAGCACAGTTACCAACACAGATGTCGCCGAGGTGGTGTGGGCTCAGGTTGACATCTCTCAGTACCGCTGCCATGACAGTGGCCAACAGCTCATCGGGTGTAGTGCCCTACAGCAATGAAACGAGACCCGGTCACCCTCCGTCCCGGCAGCAAGATCTGTGTGTGTGTGTGTGCGTGTGCGTGCGCGTGTGCGTGAACCATAATAATAATAATAATAATAATCCTTGCATTTGATACGGCGCCTTGTCACACCTTCGAGAACGTCTCAAAGCGCTTAACGGAACTCCCTGACACGTGGAATCGACTGTGTATTCTGTGGTTGGGGAGACAGCGGAGCCGGGCGAGGGCGAGGGCTGGGGGTGTGAAGGGGGAGGACACGGGCTGCGGGGTGCTGAGTGATCTGCGGCTCGCTGGGGGTGGGGGGTGGGGGTGGGGGGAAGAGTCGGGAAGGACGACAAGCAGGCGGATTTCCGGAGTAAAAAAAAAATCCCTTAAAAATAATAATAATAATGATATTAATTTGGTCACTGAGTCACTCGACTGTTTCTGGGGACGTCGTTGCTGTGCGCAAATGGCCTGCTGCGTTTCGCCCACAAAATACGTAGTCACTACACTTTAAGGTATATTCCGTGAAGCGCTTTGAGACGTCTCGAAGGCGTGATAAGACGCATATATATACACACACACACAAACATGTGCACACACACACACATACACAAGCACATACACATATATACAAGCGCACGCGCACACACATATATACAAGCACACACGCACACACATATATACAAGTACACACACACATATACAAGCGCGCACACACACACGCACATATATACAAGCACACACGCACACACATATATACAAGGTCACACACACACACATATACAAGCGCGCACACACACACGCACATATATACAAGCACACACGCACACACATATGTACAAGGTCACACACACACACATATACAAGCGCGCACACACACACGCACATATATACAAGCACACACACACACAAACACACAAGAGGGGGTCAGTGACCCCCATGTCGGCCACGTCACCACACACCACGCAGAGCCCTCTGTCTCCCTCCTGCCCTCCGCGCTGTGCCCCGGATTCACCTTGAAGCACCCTCGCTTGGCTCTCCCTATGGGTGTCCTCAAGCCGTGTACCACCACCACGTCCTGGGGGCTGTCGGGCTGCCCGGCTCGGCAGGCACTCCGCTCCGGCCCGGAGCCCGAAGCCAAGTGACCGAAGATTATTTTCACCCTCTTCATTTCCTGGGATTCCTGTGGATGTTTTTTTTGTGGGTGGGGGGGGGGTGGGGGGTGGGGGAGTGGGGGGGGTGGGAGGTGGGGAGTCACATTGCATCGTTACAACACGTCGCGTTTCAATCACTGTTACAATTTAATCTTCATATTAATAATAATCCTTGCGTTTGATTCGGCGCCTTATCACGTCAGGACATACTGTAGAGTGTAGTGACTGTGTATATAGTGTGGGCGAAACGCGGCAGCCAATTGCGCACAGCAGCGTACCGCACCCCCCCCCCCCGACACACACACACATTGTTAATCGATTGACCGATGGCTTTTCCGGGGGGTAATAAACGGTTCGATAAATTGTGTGTATGTGTGTATGTGTGTGTGTGTGGTGGGGGGGGGGGGGGGTGGGGTGGTGGGGGGGAACGTGTCCTGCCAAGCGCTTGGGAGACGTCCCGATGGCGGGATGAGGACACCGGGTCGAACGCAGACAGTATTCATTAATTATTATATTTAATAACGTGCAATCACAGCAGCGGCACGAACGCAACGTGGCCACTCTGCGGAGGGACCGGAGGGGACCACCGACCCCTCCCTCAGCTCAGCTCAGCTCACCGGGCGACACCTCTGTCCGGATGCTCTCGGCCACCGCGTCTGCGCTGAGGATCAGCCCTCCTCCCTTCGTGACGTGAAAAGCAGCTCCTGTATGGCAAGCGGCTACTGCCAAGTACTGCAAACAACAGCCGGTCGGCCGCACTGCCTCCTCCCCCCCATCCCCCTCCTCCTCCCCCCATCCCCCCTCCTCCTCCTCCCCTTTGCAATCCTGTCTGAACCACGTGCCTCAAAACACACAGTCGATTCACTTTACGGAGTGTCCCGCGAAGGGCTTTGAGAAGGCTCTCGGAGACGCCAGCGTTATTATTATTATTATTATTATTAATTATTATTGACAAACCCGACAGGTTTGCGAAGCTCTCTCTCTCTCTCGAGACGTACGCAGAACATACTCTGAAGGGAATCGACTGCGTATTCTGTGGGCAGGAACACGGCAGCCAGTTGTGCACGGAGCGCCCCAAATTATTATTATTATTATTTACCCAACTATGGCCTCGGAAAGCGATCCGCCATTCCCCGAACAGCGAACCAACCGACCAACCTACCAACTCTCTGGGCTAACGAAGGGAGGCGCGCGGAGCAAGGAGACGTGCTCACTCGGCGCGACCGTCGGTCCCAAGGGCTGTTGATAACGGACGAAATAATCTCCGCGCGTAGCACAGCGCCCTTCCACGTCAGGACATCGCAAAGCACTTCAACAACAAATTATATCTGCACATAGCGCCCTTCACATCAGGACGTCCCGAGGCGCTAGTCAGGGGGTCCCGCTGAGCTGGTGGTTGGGATCAGTGGGTGTGGGAGTTGATTGAAGGCGCAATCGAACGGGGTGGGGGGGTATTGAAGGTGAGGGGACTTTGGGAGATCCCGACGCGCTGGTAACTTAATAATAATCATTGCATTTGGAAGAGCTCTTTACGGCTCGAATATACCGTGAAGTAAATTGACTGTGTACTTCGTGGGAGAACCTAATTTTTGGTGATCATTAAGCGTTGACCAGTGTCGCATCTGCTCCTCACCAACTCCCACGGTCTCCGCGTCTCGAGTTGACCGCCGTAAGATTGGGAGCCTTTAGGTCAGTTCTTCCAACGACCATTTCTAACATCTCGTAATCTTTCGACAATACTGCACGACGCTAAAGATTCATTGATATTTATTTCGAACAAAAAATATTGTTTGAAAACCGTACACTTTGTCCACATGGATTTACACAATAGAAATGTTACAACAAACACTAAAGAGTGTTTTGCGATCAGTTTGTCAGTCTTGTTTTTTTTCTTAATAGTGCTCAGGTGTCCTGTTGGGTGTTGCCAGTCTCTCCTCGTATATATTTATTATAATATTGGCATCACTTACTCCCGATGGCATAAACCCAGGTCTTGCGGGTCGCATTTAATGTCAGGACATTGGGGCTGTTCCTCCCGTCCTTTCAGTAACTATCTGATATAGCGCCTTATCACCTCTTCTGAGACGTCACAGAATACTGTAAAGTATATTTTGTGAGAGAAATGCGGGATTGGCAATTGCACACAGCAGTGCCCCACAAATAGTCGCGGATTTATTAGGATTCTTTTTTTTTGAAGGGATATTCTACCCCCGGAAAAGCGACTAACAACCGGGTTCCGGCTTACTGCCCGGTAAACAGAAGCGTGTGGAGTACATTTTGCCACTCTGGGAATCGAACCCAGGTCCTCTCGCTTGCGACGCAGAACCCCCCCCACCAATTTACGCCTACGTGGTTTCAGTTTACAGGGTGAGGAGCAGAAGAGCCATCAATAAATAGCTGCAATGGTGAACCGAACACACGCTGGGATTTACCGAGTGACACCAGGCACTCCCCAACACCGAGGGGGAGGGGGCGCGGAAGGTTTTATTTAGAACAATCCCCTGTGTCGGGTTCCGTTCACGTTTTCGTTGAGATCGGAGTATCTTAGGGCAGAGGTTCTGAAACGGAATAAGAAACAAGTTAGTCACTTGTTCTCGAAGTCCTTACGTTTTTTTCTTTGTCTTTCTCCCCCCACACCTCGTGAGACATTTCCTGCTTTCACTGCTGACCAGCCGAGCACTCACGTTAAGATGATGCCCCTCTTGTTACAAGATAAATGTGTGAAGTTTCTATAACCTTGCTTTGCGGGAAGTTAAAGCAAGGTCTCAAACAACAATCAACAACAATCTAGCAAGTACCAGGAAAGGCACAGCCATGAGCTGACTGAGACTTGCTGTAAAGACTTGCACGTGATAAATCTGGCCAACTACATCCCAGAGCCCCTCCGCCTCGCCCTCAGCTCCTCCTGGACCCTTCCTCTTTGATCGCTCCTTTGATTATCTTCCCACCATCCTACCCTCCAGCTCGGGTGCAGCGCCTTGTCTGTCCAGCGCCTTGGGACGTCCTCCCCAAGTGACAGACGCTGTACAAGTGAAATCTGTTGTTTGTTGGAGCTGCATTACCTTATCGGTTGGGCCCCATTATATTTCTTAAGGAGCCACTTTAAATTGGTAGTAGCAAATAACCACTGGCAACAGCCCAACATAATTCCTGCCACCGAATCTACCGCCAAACTCAAGACTGACAGGTTAAGATGCAACATACCCACCACACTGAGAACCAATAGCTACTTAGCCCCCACCCCAACTTTGTACCGAGTGAAAAGATTACACAAAGGTAGGAGAAAAGTAAAAACCTTAACTAACACCGAAAAGAAAGCACGAACCCACCTGCGTGCTGTGAGCTCCTCGTGAAGAAAGCAAAGAGGCACGAGAGAGCCAAGGCCCCGCTTCACCAAATACCGCCATTCTGCAACAAAAAGGCAACCGAACCGGTACATTAACAAACCCGGTCTGTGTGCTGACCAATAACATCGATGAACAGATTAACTGTGCGAGACTTCCTAACCTTTGTTCCTTAAGAGGAGTGAACAAAGCCTCAAATATCTCCCACGTCAATCTAGCAAGTACTCAGGAAGAGGCACAATCACAGACAGACCTGCCTTGCTGACACGACTTGCAGAGGGCGAAGTGATAAGAACTTGCATTTACATAGCGCCCCTCACGCAGGATAGCGCCCCAGAGCACACGGCCCTTAACAATTGGCAAGTCTCTGTAAGTCACTTTGGCAACAAACTCTAAATACTAGCGGTTCAAACCCCCAAACGTTCCCCTCTTATTATAACCATTGATGAGCACCAAAGTTTAGGGAACCACGGACCGAATGGCCTCTTCTGTGCTGTAACATTCTGGGATTCTACGATTGCAAAAACACACTATAAGACATCAAAAAAAAAACTTTTTTTTTAAAAAACCACACCAACGCGGTGAAACCTGTACCTGCTGAACGTGCTTCTTTCTCAACATGTCGGATTCAACAACGTCAGCGTACGAGCACAGGGCCTCATTAACCCAACACTGCCACCTCGCGAGAAAGCGTCGTCTCAAGGCGCCCATCGTGGCTCGGTGAGATGCTTCAGGGCAACGAGCAAACCATCCGCTCCTTTCAAAACTTGGGGACCTGCAACGGGAATGAAGACGGGTCGAAATAGGTCAGGAAACAGAAAAAAAAGTTGGTTAACCTGAAAAGTGCTCTGTAGTAATCTTTGAATTCGGTACAGCGGACTTTCACGTCCGCCCCGAAGCTCCTCAAAGGATTTACCGTAAAGCGGAGCTACTGCTTTGTGGGCGAACGCGGCAGCGGATTTGCAACGTCCCACAAACCGCCATGGAACGAAGGACCAATTTTCTTTGGGGCGGTGGTGGTGGGGGGCGGCGGGAGGGGGGGAGGGGAGGGCAAGGGATTGGATTGTTGGCCGACGGCCTGGACAGCGCGCGGCCACCGACCCTTACACCGACCGGCGGCCGCGCTCCGCCGCAACGCTAGTTTCTCCCTTTGTTTAAAAAAAAGCCCCTGAAATCTTACAGGGGGGGAGAAAAGGAAACGCAGACACCCCCGAGAGTTAATTTCGCTCCCCCCCCCACCCCCACTCCTCGCCAAAATACAGTCAATCGACTCGCTTTCCAGCCTATCCCGTGGAGCGCTTCGAGACGCCTCGAGAGAGAGACAGAGAGAGAGAGACTCTTGAGACGTGACAAGGCGCTGCATCCAATGCAAGTCATTATTATTATTATAACGCACACACACACACACACGCCTTTCGCGCGCAGAGAGCGCGAGAGACAAAGCGACGGCCTCGGCCGGTGTCTTCCCCCCCACACCCCGCGCACCGCCCGACCAAACCGCGCCTTGAGAGAGAGAGAGAGAGAGAGAGGAGACGATCGTCAGAGAGGCGATGTGCGGGGTTTTTTTTCTTACTCCCCACCGTCTCCGCGGAAAAATAAGTAATGCAAACTCGAACCCCCCCAACACCCCCCCCCCCACCCACACACACAGCCCTCCACCACCCCCGGGGTCGGGGGGGGGGGGGTCGTGAGAAGGTTGAAAAGAGCAGCGACAGAGGAGAGAGAGAGAGAGAGAGAGGGAGAGAGAGGGAGAAGTGAACAACAACAACAACAACAAAAATCCTCTTCAGTTACAATCCTCTTCAGTGATGGTCTGAGGAGGACCTCAGACTGTGTGTGTGTGTGTGGGGGGGAGGGGAGGGGGAGGGGCTTCCGCGTCACGTGACCCTCTCCGGGGCCTACAGGCGCCGCCGCCCCGTCAGAAGCCTCGGCCGCTTTTTAACCGAAGAACCAACGCCCGATCGCCGCCGCCGCCCCCCCCCTCTCTCTGGAAGAACACCCCGCGCTCGGGCGAACGCCTCCCGGGTCCGCGGTCGCGCGCTGGGCGGAGGATGGCGACGGATTGCGCCGCTTTTCACCTCTCGCCTCTCTCTCTCTCTCTCGGCGCCGCCGCCTTCGCCGCCAACCGTCAGGGAGGGAAGAGGGTGCGCATGCGCGCCCCGCCCGCTTTTAAAGGCGTTGCCCCGCCCCCCCCTCCGCCCCAGCGGCGCGTGCGCGGTGGCGCCGCTGAAGCGGGTTGGCAGACCGGATGTGATGTCACGTGCTGGCAAGGGAGCCCCGCCCCCCCCCACACTCCTTGTGACGTCAAGAGTCCCAATGATCATCAATAATAACAACGATCACAATGATAATCAATAATAATACAATAATCACAATAATCATCAGAAAAACTACAATCACAACGATAATAATAACTACAACAGTCACAACAATAATAATAACTACAACAATCACAACAATAATACAATAATCACAATAATCCTCATCATAATAATCATAATAGTAACTACAATAATCACAATAATAATCATAATAGTAACTACAATAATCACAATAATAATTATAATAATCGCAGTGATCACCATAATCATCACAATAATAATCCTGGCATTTGATACAGCGCCTGATCACGTCTTCGAGACGCCTCACAGCGCTTCACATATTGTAAAGTGAATTGACTGTATATTTTGTGGGCGAAGCGGGAACAGCCGATTGCGCACAGCAGTGTCCCCACCAACAGCCGCGGGTTGAGTGACCAAACTTTTTTTTGAAGGGATTATTACCCTCTGGAAAAGCCATCGGCCAATCGACTGACAACCGGGTTCCTATTTTACTGCTCCAGGCGACCTCAACGTGACTGTGCGATACTCCATTGATGTGCTCTGCCCCTTTGGAAGATTTTTTTTTAAGCCTTTGATTGTGTCTGTCCTTACGTGTCTTGGCCTTTGTCCCCGGTTTCGTGTGCGTCTGTGTCCGCGCGTGTCTTTGTGTGTGTTGTCGAGAGTGTGTGTGTGCGTGTGCGTGTGTATGTGTGTATGTGTCAGTTTGTATTTGTATTCTGTGGGTTTGTACGTATCCGCGTGTGTTTGTATATATGTGTGTGTGTTCGTGCGCGCGTGTGTATGTATCTGTATGTATGTTTTTGGTATGTATGTGTGTGTGTATGTGTGTGTGTGTTTGTACATGTGTGTGTGTGTGTGCGTGTGCTTGTGTCTCTCTGTGTGTACGAGTGCGTTTTCGTTGGCCACTCGACTTAAAGCTCTGCTTTGTTATCCTTTCAATCTTTGCTTCCAGGAAGCAAATCCAATTATCTAATGGGAAATTATGTTTGAAACTGAATCGCATGGGGTGGGAGCGCGGGGACCGGGGGAGCCGGGGGTGGGGGGGGGGGGGGTCTATATGTTACACTGATGAAAGTAATGCAGGAATAATTGACCGCTGAGTGCCAGGGAAGCTTTCCAGTCATTGATCCCACTGGGTGCACATTGGCAGTTCGGCAAATGAATGAGACCTGTTGTCTCCAGCGAATGGCATTAACGAGTATCGAGTGATGGGCAAAGGGGGGGGTGGGGGGGGTGGGGGCGAGAAACGTCTGATCACCTGGAGAGTGAAGGGAGCCCTCCGCCACACGTCATGTCACACTTACCGCCTTTGAAGCAGAATAAATCAGTCACTCTACCCCTCGGCTGTTTGCGGGGACGCTGTTGTGCGCAATTGGCTGCCGTGCTTCGCCTGCAAAACCCACAGTCCATTCACTTTACAGCCTATCCTGCGAAACGCTTTGAGAACGTCTCGAAGGCGTGATACGGCGCTGTGTCAAATGCAAGGATTATTATTATGATGTATTATGTATCAGGGAAAGTAGTACGAGATTCTCCAATCCTGAAATGAAGAAGAAGGACGTTGGCAATGGGATCTTCGAGGGTTAGGGTTGGGGTTAACGGGCACAGACCTTGTTGTAACGTCTCATCCAAAGGACGTTTGATGTCTCATCCAGTGCTGAACTGGAGTGTTCAGCTGATGGCGTTGTTTGCGTCAGAGAACAGTCCCAAGATGTGACCGTAGAGGGTGATGTTGGCACACGATTGTGTGGGGGTTTTTTTCTGGTCCAACCGGAGTGTCTGACACTGCGAGAACCCATCGCCGTTGCTTAAGGGTCTCCAAACCCAACTGAGAATTCCCCGCCTCCCACCTACACCTGGAAATTCCCAGAGATGGATTGTTGGAATGAAACTCTCTCCCTCTCCCCATTGAGGGGACGTTCCCCCCGCTTACCCTCCATACAGAATCGTTCCCAGGTTTCAACACCCCTTGGCGTGATGCCGGAGAACCTCGAGGCACAAGGTGTGTCTTTGTCTCCAACCTGACAATCCCCCCCCCCACCCCCTCGTATTACAGTGTCAGTCTGGAAAACCAAGGGCTGTCCTCACGCCACCGAAGGTGACCGGCTGTTCCATTCCTGCGCTCCGCACGTAATTGGGCGAACCCCGGAACGGGAGCGGAGAGCGCGGCTGTCGAAGGCTCTCGCTCGCTCCACCTCCGAAGTTCCAGCTCCTCTCCCGCACGGGGCTAACGACAATGTGATCGCTCAACCCCACGCCCGCAAAAAAACACACGGTCAATTCACTTTACAGCCCGTCCCGCAAAGTGCTTTGAGACGCCTTGAAGGCGTGATCGGGCGCTGAGTCTAGCGCAAGGATTATTATTGGTATTATATCAAAAGGCTTGAATACGTTTCAACCCTTAAGGGTCGGTCAGAAGGCAGCACTTCCTGCAGTCGCTAAGCAAATGCCTGAAACTATCTGCTTGAACCAACTCAACCTCAATAAACCAACGTCAGTACTGGGAACCCTAACGACGAACATATGGAACCCTTGAACGAGCAACACAGGATTGCGCTGTTATGTTCCGGGGTTCTGTTTGGTGTGGATTGATGAATTAATTATTAATTAATTGATGTCCTTCGATACTTAAGTATTACACAGTGCTTTGTCTCCGAGCATTTCCAGACAGAGTCCAATCGATACCGTGGATCTATGTGGCGAGTTGTCTCGGTTATGAATGAAAGATTTGAGTGGGGATGAATTATTTACTGGAACCGGGTATTATTTTACGTAAAATGACATTAGAGGACGACAGTGGTATTTAAAATCACAGAGCTCTACGCGGCTCTCCGAGTCAGAAGGTTTTGGGTTCAAGGCCCACCTCAGAACTTGGAACCAATATAATACCAATCCTTGGGTCGTTGAGACGTCGCAAAGCGCTTCACAATATACCGTAAAATGGATCGACGAGGTTTTGTGGGAAAGTTTTTGCCGGGAAACGATGCTGAGGCCAAAACACTGGGACACCCGCGGAAAAAAAAACACACACACAGCTCGACGCTGTGATGGGGACGGGAGGGCGGGTTTTCTGGAGGGATGAGATCACGTGAGCCGAAGGTCATCTTCATCCGAATCAATCTTGTTGATTGTGTGAGAGGCCACAGCGCAGACCTTTGCAGTGAAAGCACCGAGTCCCTGCAGTGATTAGAGCACTCGCTTCGCAAGGGAGAGGACCTGGGTTCGATACTCGGGCGGGTCAGGGGTTATTTTTTTGGTCAGGTACTTACTCTACACACACACACGCGCGCGCGCACACACGCACGCACGCGCCTCTGTTTACCAGCAGTAAGTAGGATTGTTAGCCGACAATAATAATAATTATCTCTTAATCCCTTAAAAAAAAATTTACAAATAATTTGGTCGCTCAATCCACGGCAGTTTGTGGGGGGGCCGCTGCTGTGCGCAATCGGCTGCCGCGTTTCGCCCACAAAATACACGGTCAAGTCGCTTTGCAGTATGTTCTGTGAAGCGATTATTAGAATTATTAAAATGCAAGGATTATAGTTGTAATGATTATTATTCTCGAAGAAGAAGAAGAAGAAGAAGACGAAGACGTAATAAGATATACGAAATGCAAGGATTATTAGTACTATTATATCAAAATGCTTGAATACGTTTCAATCTTTAAGGGTCAGAAGGCAGCCCTTCCTGCAGTTGCTAAGCAAATGTCTGGAACTATCTGCTTGAAATCAAGACAGCCTCAATAAACACAATGTCAGAGAACGCTATTGACGAATGAATGGAACGCTTGAGTGAGTAACACGGGGTCTTTCTTATTTCAAGTGCTAATTGAAGCCTTTAGTCGATGGAGAGGTTGTTATTTGTCTTGCGTTACTGGTAACACATCGGGTAGAATAGGAGAATCTCGGGTAATGACTATCCGACTTAAGTAGCATCTCCGCAATGTCAATATTGTATTCAACAGCAGATTAATTAAAACACAACGCCAAAGCTTCTCTGTTTCCGTTTACGAGATTCCCTCTGAAATAAAGGCCGCGGATATTGAAAGAATATTAAATGTCGAAGTTTTGGAATGTCGGACTGACCAGTTTTTATCTGGGGGACAACAACAATAACCCTTACATTTGACGTAGCGCCCTATCACGGTGGATGAGACGTCTCAAAGCGCTTCTCAGGATATACTGTAAAGCGGAGTGACTGCGTACCTTGTGGGTTAGGAGACTCTCCTCTTTTCAAACAGTGGGATCTTTGACATCCGCCTGAATGGGCAGATTTAACGTCTCATCTGAAGGGAGGAATCTCTCCAACTTGTCCTGACGTCACAACCTTCGGACTCAGCGGCAACAACAACAACACAGAATTACACTCTCTCTCTCTCTCTCGCCTCTGAGTCAGAAGGTTGTGGATCTGAGCCCCACCGCGGGACGTGGAAACATAAAGTCTTATCGGAGGCTCCAACGCGGCACTTGAGGGTGTGTCGCGTTGTCAAGGTGCTGTCCCTCGAGGTCCAATCCGCCTGTTCAGGTGGACGTCAAAGATCCCACGACTTTGCTTGAAAAGAGAAGGGAGTTTGTCTTTCCTGAAGTCCTGGCCAACAATTCCCCCCAAATAAATCGGCCGCTCACCCCACGGCGGCTGTTTGTGGGGGACGCTGCCGTGCGCAACTGACTGCCGCGTTTCGCCCACAAAATACACAGTCACTCCACTGCGCACTACGTCCCGTGAAGCGCTTGGAAGTAAGGCCTGATAAGGCGCCGTATCAAATGCAAGGATTATTATCATTATCGCCATCATCATCATTACCATTATTAAGGTAGAAAACGTTTCTCGGAGTGCAGGGCGGCAATGAGACAGTTAACCCCGGAGCGGGCGGGCGGGTGGGGAGTGGGTGAGGGGAGAGGAAATGAAGAACATTGCTTTCATTCCATTGACCTTGTGGACTCTCCCACCTGTTTGTGCGGGCAGGGTGAGAGGAGACATGTCAGGCCGATTACTCGTCAGACTCATGTGTCGAAAAAGCCGTTCGCCGGTTGTCTGATCCGCCCTTTCAGACTTTGCGGAGTAACGGGGAGTTATCCCAGCTCCCAGGGCAGCTGCTGAGGGAGGCAGACCTCACCGGGAGCTTCCTCCGCCCATTGATCCGCACAAGAACAACACCTAATACCGTCCTCACTAATGCCGATCGCGATGAAGCGGTAGCTCGGTGCGCTCGCCTCGCACGTGAGGTTCGATTCCCGGCCGGACAGGGCGATACCTTAGTCCTTACTCCACACACGCGCCTCTGTTTACCAGGCGGTAAGCAGGAACCCGGTGGCTGGTCGATTGGCTGATCGCTTTTCCGTGGGTAACAACCCCTTCTCGAAAGAATGTGAGCGCTCAATCCACCGCTGCCGCCTTTCGCCCACAAAATGCGCTGTCGATCCACTGTACGATGTTCTGCGGAGCGCTTTGAGACGTCGGTGATAAGGGGCTCTATCAAGTGCAAGGATTACCATCATCATCATCATTATTATTATAAATGCATAGAAACATAGAACCACAAAAAATTTACAGCACAGAAGAAGGCCGTTCAGTCCGGTCGGTGTCTGTGACGGCTCTCTTTTAAAGAGCGATCGTTTCAATCCCACGCAGCTGCTCTTTCGCGACACCCTAACCCCTCTGGCGATCAGATGACGCCCTCTCGTCACCGCAGGTTGGTGCTGCTGTGTGTGTACGTTGACGTGTGTGGCAGTGTCTCCCCCCACCCCAAACAGCCGAGGATTGAGTGAATGACCGATTTTATTTGGGGGCGGTTGGTGGTGGCGGGTGGGGGGAGGGGAGTGGATTGGGGGGGGGGTTTGTGGGCCAGGAGACAGGGTGAGAGAAACTCCTTTCCCCTTTTGGAATCGTGCCCCGAGGACTTTAACGTCCTCCTGAACAGGCGCAGACGGACGTCAACACACCCTCCCTCCCGGGACTGCATTGTGGGGTTTCCGCCGGGACCGTGTGATCCCAAAGTCGCGAACTGGGGTTTGAACCCACAACCTTCTGACTCAAGAGGCGAGCGAGAGAGAGAGAGAGAGAGAGAGAGAGGGCGCGAGCACTACCTCCGAGCCGGGCCGACACACGACGAGCTGTTGGGTTAGCTGTGAGACGAATCCATCCTCGCTTTTGGCCTCCAATTGCCCAGAGCGATGGCGCAAAAAAGCAGCCCAACCTGTCCGGTGTTTGCAGTCCACACACACCTCCATCATCCACCTCTCCTGTTCCCCTCTTTGACGCACACCTGGATAGGCAGCAGATGAGGTGACCAGGGCACTTGTCACGAGTGGGGGCTAAACTCAAAGGGGTTCACTTTTATCCCACATCCAGCAGCAAGCGCTAGAAAGACAATTCCTACAGGTGAGGCAATGCTTCAGGTACTTTGTTTCAAACCTTCAAAGCCAGAATCGTACGGTGTCGATAACGATCAAATAACATTGTGTAAAATGTGCCTAAGATTCCGTAAAAACTGCCCAAACGGCTGCCGACAAAACCCGCAATGACCTTTATTAATATTAATATTAATATTATGACGACGATGACGGCGACGATGACGACGACGATGATGGAAGGGCAACTTACCGGTGGGAGAATTTCGAAACTACTGCTGGGAAATTCCTCGGGGCTGGTGAGGATTTTTCCCCCTATCGCTGTGTACGTTAAAAAATACCTCCGTGTGTATTTGTGTCAAATGCAAGGATTATTATCATTATTATTATTATTATTATTATTGTTCTTGCTCAGTTTATTGCTTGAGGTCAAGACGGGGCAGATTTGGCCCCAGGGACACAGTAACTCATCGGAGGTCTGTTCCCAGAAATCAGGGACATATAGTCAGGGGCTTCCTGTTACCCACTCCCCCCCCCCCCCAGTCGCTGTCCGAGGGCGGACGGGCTGAGGAATCCACTCTCCCCACTTGGCAGTGTGTCGCGGTTACTTGATCTGCCCTGAGATTGCCAGGACCTCGTGTACAAATCCCTCCGTTGCTTAATTTAGGCTTCGCCCGAGCCGCCTCTCTTTACGATGTGGGCGCTAACATTCGCAATCTGTCAGGCGTTTCTGCGAATGAAACAGACACCAAACAGATGGAACCCGTTCCCTGACTCCCTCCATCCCGCCCCCCCCCCCGCCCGCCCCCTCCTCCTCCTTCCCACTCCCCCCACACCACACACACACACACACACACACACACAGCAGCTCCCTTCGTGCTCCCCCTTTCCCCCCCCCCCCCCACCACCCGTCTTACCCACCCCATCCCATCGGTGGTCAGGCTTTCAGCCAGTCTGCCCCCGCTCTCTCGCACTCCATCCTCGAGTCCCTCCCTCCCTCTCCGACCTCCTCACTCCCCCCCAATCCACCACCCGGTCAGCGCCTCCGCTCGACTGGCTCCGGCCTCCTGCTCGTCCCTCGCCCCCTGCGCCCCACCATCGGAGGTCGCGCTTTCGGCAGCTACGCCCTGAGATTCTGGAACGCTCTCCCTCAATCCCTCCGCCTGACCCCCCCTCCCTCTCTCCCCTCTCTCAAGTCCCACCTGAAGACTCCTCCACCTCTCCCCACCGGCTCGGAGTCAGTCTCCTCCGCCGTTAAGCGCTCTGAGCCGCTGCCCTGTGTGGAGGGCGCTGTGTAAGTGCATGTTGTTGTTGTTGAAAGGTGAGGACCGATATACCTGACATCAGCCCAACGACTAGACCCTGAGCTGGAGAGGCGGGGTGGGGGGTGGTGTGTGTGTGGGGGTGGTGGGTGGTGGGCGGGGGGGAGGAGAGCGGGGGAGGAAGGTAACACTGGATATTAAACGCCCCCAAATCAGGAGGGCGGTTGTTTTTTTTTCCTCTTTCGAGCCGTTTATTGCATTTCCCAGAGCGGAAGAGAGCACTTTCCTCCTTCGACGCGAGAGACAAAATGCAAACGCATTTGGATAATTGATCGTCAAAGTGCCGTTTAAGGCTGGCGACAGCTCCCACGCTTTGCTTTGCTTTGCTTTGCTTTGCTGTCCTGTCGGGGATGGGAACTCCGCGGGGCTGGTCCGTGCGTCTCCAGAGTACGATGGAAAGGAATTGACTGAAAGTGGCTTCGCTCTCGTCAGTCGCCTGTTGGTAGGAACGTAAGAATTTGCCGGACGAAAGAAGACCGAGGTCCATCCGGTTCGCCTTCCATCGCCCTGGCTCTCGCTGGCACGTGTCACGTCCCAAACTACGCACTGCATCCCCCCCCGGACGTCATCGCCTCAATTAAATCTTATTTAATTTCCTCGTGCCAACACGTTTTCCTGCCGGCTCACCGGAGTAATTCTCTCGTCTCTTTCGGCTTTGTCACCATCCATTCGCGACGGCTCCTTTCAACCCCTCGATGGGCTTAACGGGGATTTTTAACGGGAAAGTGTAGTGACCGTGTGTTTCGGTAGGCGAACGTGGAAGCTGATTTTCACACCGCAACGTCTCACAAACAGCCACGATAGTGGGAGATGGTTGGCCAGGACACCGGGAGAGAGAAATTCTCTTCTCTTTTAGGATAGTGTCGAGGGATCTTTTGCAGACACCCGGACAGCCAGACAAGACTCAGGGTCAATTACTCCCAACATTATCCAGCACGGCCTCATTTCTTTGTGGGGGGGGGGTCGGCCAGACGTCTGACACGCGGAAACCCATCACCGGTGCTTAACTGAGAATTCCCCGCCTCCCGCCTACACCTGGAAATCCCAGAGATAAGATGGTTGGAATGGAATGCGCTCTCTCTCTCTCTCTCCCTGGAGGGACGTCCCCCGCTTACCTAATTCCGGACAGTATTAGGCGCAGGTTGGGGGGGAAGGGAGGGGGGGGGGACAGAGTGTGCGTTGGGGTAACTGCTGGAGTCTAACCAGTTAAACCCACACACAGCTCGGCCATCGAGAGCGCTGTCCGGCCAAGCTTTCCCGCTGCTTGTCCGGCCTCGGACCCCCCTCCCCGCTAGTTAGTTAGTTAGTTAGTTAGTTAGTTAGGGCTTTGGCTGCGGGGTTACCAGGAGCTGAGGGGGAGGATTCCCTGCCCCCAGAGACTGTAGGTTTAGCTGGTTAGTTAGCAGTTACCAGCAGTTACCCCAACACTCCCTCTGGAGTCCTCCTTAAACCTTGGTTCTTGCCATCCTGCACCTGATGGCTCTCAGTCCGGTTTGAATACTCCTGATCACAGCCCTGGGTTTCCACACGTGTCAGATGCCCGGCTTCACC
Organism: Callorhinchus milii; assembly: GCF_018977255.1. NCBI lineage: Eukaryota > Metazoa > Chordata > Chondrichthyes > Chimaeriformes > Callorhinchidae > Callorhinchus > Callorhinchus milii. Next base: position 703,666 of record NW_024704743.1, read on the forward strand.
CAAGAAAACGTTACCTTCAGAGACTTTGGAAAGCAATTTATAAAGTAAAAGACTTGATTTAAGAATTCTCCACATTTCTGTGTGGTCTTAAGGCAAACGGTCTCTCAGGGGTTCCTGTCTGGGGTTTGTGGGACTCGTATACAATAATAATAATCCTCGCATTTGATACAGCGTCTTATAATAATAATAATCCTTGCATTTGATATAGCGCTTTTCACGTCGGGAGGACGTCCCAAAGCGCTTCACAGAACACACTGTAAAGTGAATTAACTGTATATTTTGTGGGCGAAACGCGGCGGCCAACTGCGCGCAGCAGCGTCCCCCACAAACAGCCGTGAACTGAAGTGACCAATTTTTTATTATTATTTATTTGGAAGGGGATTATCATCCCCCGGAAAAGCCATCCGCCGATCGACTAACAACCGGGTTCGTGTTTACTGCTGAACGTCAAGCGAGGAGAATAAGCAGAGAATAAGACTCCGGTTTAAACAGTTCACTTTTTAATGAACAATTCTTTTCTTAAAAAGCTCGATTTCGTTTTTTTTTCCAGAATTGTGTACAGAAATAAAACCGTACGGGAAAGGGGGAGAGATAGAGAGAGATGAGAGAGTGAGAGAGAGAGAGAGAGAGAGAGAGAGTTCGTAGGGATTGAAATATGATAAGAGAGCAATATAGTGAGATACGAGAGAGAGAGAGAGACGATAGAGATAGACATGTTAGAGAAGGAGAAAAAAATGATAGAGACAGAAATATGATGTGAATTCATAGACAGACAGTCAGTCAGACAGACAGAGAGATAGAAAGTTATGCCGTGGAGATAACAGTTTCGACCGACCCAATGGCCTCCGCCATTCCTCTGAGCTTTGCGTTAGTCTGACAGATTGTGGGGGCAAATCTGCGGGATTTCCTAACGGGATACCGTAGGCACAGATCTCCCAAAGTCTCAGGGGAGCTTCGATCCGGAAGTGGATCGGGATCCAAACCGAGTTCCTTGGTGACGTCCTTCAGGAGCTGGGAACCCCCCCCCCCCCCACCCCATTTCCCCTTCGACCCCACCTTCGATCATCTTCCCTCCTCCATTCCAACCAATCCCGTTAGGAAATACCGCAATTTGCAGACCCCACCGTCTTAATCTCAAATGTTATTCTTAATCCCAGTTCCCCCCCCCACCCCACTGCACATTTGGAGGCAAAACCCGGCAGCACAGTTGCACACGGCAATGTCCTACGGTTACAAAACAAAGACTAATTGATGGACCTCTCTCTGTTCACTCCTCCTTTACCCCCACGAGACCCCCCCCACCCCCTCCCGCCCCCTCAAATCGTCTAACTTCTCTCTCTCCCTCTCTCTCTCTCTCTCTCCCTCCTGCATCCACTGTAATTCCCCAGGGGAAGGAGGGTGATTAATACAACGCCTCAAAGCGCTTCACACCATTTCACTGGGAAGTGTAGTGACTGTGCTTTTTAACGTCCGCCCGAATAAGTGCAGACGGGACCTCGGTTTAATGTCTCATCCGAAAGACGACCCCCCCCCCCCCCCCCCACCCCCAGCGCTGCAATGGAGTGTCAGCCTGGACTGTGAGCTCAAAGCGCACCCCCAACCTCCGCCCCCCCACAAAGGGGCCCACTAAATTGACACGTCAGCCCTCAGTCACCTCCAGCACCCGGCACTTTCACTCTCAAACCTGACCTTCCTTTGACCTGCAAAGAAAATTAATTGATTGATTGATTGATTGATTGATTGATTGATTGATTGATTGATTGATTGATTGATTGATTGATTGATTGAGTGATTGAGTGGACCGGCACAGATCTGATCAACCAGCAATCGATTGCAGAACAGTAAGCGCTTAAAAACATGTCGCCATCAACGCAGCAGAAGGGAGGGTGAGGATGATGATGATGATGGTGGTGGTGGTGGCAGGGGTTTGTGGGGGGGGGTTTGAGAAAGGCGCTCAAACTGTTAAATCTGATGTCCGCAAGAAGACACCTTGGTGCGTAAAGCTCGACCCCCTCCCACCCACCCCCCCCCCACCCCCACCCCCATCAAAGCCCTTCACAGAATATACCGTAAAGCGAATTGACTGTGTGTTCTCTGGGCGACACGCGGCAGCCGATTGCGCCCAACGGCGTCCCCCCCCCCCCCCAAACACCCGTGGCTTTGGCGAGCGACCGGATTATGCTCATTATTTATTTTGAAGGGATCATTTACCCCCCGGAAAAGCGATCCGCCATCAATCGACTAACGACCGGGGTTCCCACTGACCGCCGGGTAAACGGAGGCTGGACGCGAGTGCGGGCTGACTGGACAGGTCGTGAGTTGGGGAAGAGTTTCCCCCTTATTCATACCCTCCCCTCCGCACCCCCACTTCCCACCCCAGAGACCTGGGGGGGGGGGGGGGGGGGGAGTGGGGGGGTTCATTAACCGAGCCACAGATCCCGACTGTTGCTGTGCGAGACTTAATTAGAGGCTGAACCTGCTGCGATGCTCAATATTCTTTATTAACGGACGTGAAGCGGACTGTGACCCTCTCTCTCTCTCTGTCTCTCTCTCTCTCCCCCCACCGCACCCCTCTCCCCCCCGCACCCCAGCCCCTTCGCTCCCCCCCCCCCCCACCCACCCCCCCCTCCCAAACCACCCCCCCAAACCCAACGGGGGAATCCTGTCGGACAAACAGACAATCAATCACATGCTTGAGTAGAAAAATATCAAATATAATAATAAATTTATGAAAGAGCCATAACATACGCCATTAAGTGTTGTACAATTTCTTTTCCGCTACGGCAGGAGGTTACGATAATGTTAACGCGAGATTTTTGCTACTTTAACCAGCGGGAGACACTTCAATATGATAGGGTTTCCGAAAAACGCAGACAGTCACCGAAATCGTCGTGAAAAAGTGATACATTGCATTTCCCCCCTCCACCCGCCCCATAACCCCCTAACCCAACCCCTCGCTCTCTCTGTCTCTCTCCCTCTCTCTCTCTCTCACACCCCTCTCTCCCCCACCCGCCCCTCCCGCCCGCCGCTCCCACCGCCACTCCCTCCAGGCTTTCACGACGTAAGACACGGGTGGGGTGGGGTGGGGTGGGGTGGGGGGTGTTCAAGAGTCGCAGTCGCTCAAAAGTCACTCGGCGTTAGGGAGTCGTGCCCCTCGCGGTCTCGCTCCGGTTCAATCGGGGACCGTGAAAGCCCGCAACCCCCACCCACCCCCAAAAAAACACACAGCGGCAGCAGCAGAAGGTCAACCAAACACTCCCCCCGCCGCCCGCTAACGGCTTGGGCTTTGACACCTGCTCACTCACTCACACTCTCTCTCTCTCTCTCTCTCTCTCGCTCTCTCTCGTTCTCTCGCTCTCGGCGCCCGACCACTTCACCTTCCGCTGTTCCGCTACGCAGTGGCGTTGGATCGTCTTCAAGTCATTTCGATTGGAAACCTCTTTTTTGTAAACAAGACATCTTTTTTTTATATATATATGTATGTGTATGTATATGTATATATATCTTAGTGTTTGTTTTTTGCCCCCTTCTGTTTTCACCCCCCTTTCCCTCCCCCCACCAACCCTCCCAACCCCCCCACAGTCGGTCTCTGTGCGCAGCCCCCCCCACCCCCCCACCAACCCCAAGTTCACACCAAAGACTCCCTGTCTCTGCCGGGGGTCCTCTCCGTAAAAGAGTCCGTTCGGCCCTCGACCTGCTCGGAGCTCTCCTCCTCCTCCGCCCCCGCCCCACAGCCCGCGGCCTGGGTCACGCTGTTGTAAGAGGGAGGGGACGAGATGCACAAGCTGGTGTCCACCGGCTCTGTCCTGGGGCCGTAGTGCTCGTTGATCATGGCCGCGATCAGCCCCTCCTTCTCCGGGGCGCTTTCCGCGAGGAAGTCGCAGTCGCTGGCTCGGTGCCGGTACAGGAAGGAAGCTTGTCTCATGGAGCGTCGCAGGAGGTGCCTGCGGTAGGCCCTCTGGATGACGATGGCGGACACCTCCTCTTGCCTCCGCCTCAAGGTGCTGGTGATGGGCTCGTAGGAGATCTTGGAAGGGTTGGCGGCCATGAACTTCTCTTCCATCTGGAGCTTGAGGGCGTCCATCTCCCCCGACTCGCCCAGCACCCGCTTGGTGAAGGCAAACAAGATGTCCAGGCAGTGGATCCTGTCCCCGCTCACCATGGGCAGGTCCATTGTGATCAGCTTGATCTTGTTGGGCCTGGCGATGCGCAGGGGCTCCTGCAGCGCGTCCGCGAAGCTGGACAGGGCCTTGTAGGCAATGAACTGGGTGGCTTCGGGGTCGAACTTCTCCCAGACCTCGTAGAACATCTCGAAGTCGTCCTCGCTCAGAGGCTCTGAGCTCTCCTCCGTGGCCACGCTGAAGTTCTCCAGGATGATGGCGATGTACATGTTGACCACAATGAGGAAGGAGATGATGATGTAGCTGACGAAGAAGAAGATGCCCACGGACCGGTTGCCACAGTTGCCCCTGACGGTGCTGCCCGGGTGAACCATGGTGGGATCGCAGTCCGGGCGGTCGCTGTTGAGGATGGGGCTCAGGAGACCGTCCCACCCTGCGGAGGTGGTGATCTGGAACAGGCAGATCATGCTGTTGCCGAAGGTCTCGAAGTTGAACATGTCGTTGATTCCGTCTTCCTTCTTGACGTAGGCAAAGTTGGCCATGCCGAAAATGGCGTAGATGAACATGACCAGGAAAAGCAGCAGACCGATGTTGAACAAGGCGGGGAGGGACATCATTAAGGCAAACAGCAAGGTCCTTATTCCTTTGGCCCCCCGGATAAGGCGAAGGATACGTCCGATACGGGCCAGCCGGATGACTCGGAAGAGAGTGGGCGACACAAAGTATTTAATGATCAGATCGGAAAGGACCAGACCTGCGGACAAGGGATGGTGAAACAACCCGGGCGTTATTCAACTCCGAGACTCGATCCAAAATCACTGCCTGCATTTGGAACGAACGGTAATTAACGGTGGCAATTAATACGCAGACTGATCCCCGGGGAGAGGGGGCGGGTGGGGGGGGGAAGGGGGGTCACTGGGGGCTTCGCGATCATTGCCACTGTCACCTAACCTCGCCTCCTTCAAGTCCCATCTCAAGACCCTCCCCTGTGACCCTCCTACCCCCTGCCCTCCCCGACCTCCACCCCCTCCTGATTCCCAACCACCAGCTCGGGTCCAAATCCCTGACTGTCCAGCGCCTCGGGACATTGTTGTTGTTGTCACCTCTGTTGCTTGCCCACCCGAGAGGTTGGTCACACCACATAATGCCACCCCACCCCCCCCAACCACCACCTCCCCCCAACCCAGCCACCCGGCGACATGTTTGTGGGACATTGGCTGTCAAGTTCGCCCACAAACTATATCCCGCCTTATTATGTCGCTGAGCAGTCTCAAAGAGCTTCACGGAACATATAGTAATGTGGATTGACCATATATTTTGTGGGTGAAGCACAGCAACCAATTCCACACAACAGTGTCCCACAAACAGTCGTGGATTTTTAAAGGGGGTTATTACCCGGGTAAACCAAGGCGTGTGGAGTGAGGAAACTTGCCTAAGGTTTCCTTCCCCCTGACCCGCCCGGGAATCAAACCCGGGTCCTCTCGCTTGCGAGGCGAGAGCGCTCTAACCACCGAGCTACGGGACTCCACGTTTAACATCTCATCTGAAGGACGACATCTCTGAAGACTTGGACAACATGACACCCTCTTTAACCCCCCCCCACCCCCCACTGCCTCCCTCTACACGCCCCACAACGTACACGGTCACAACAACAACTTGATACAGTGCAGTTGGTGTGGGGGCAGAGTCTCAGGGTAGACCCTTAATAATGGGGAAGGTTGACTCCGAGCGGAAGAGGAACAGGAGGTGATACGGTCAAAGAGCAAAGTCTTCAGGTGCGACCTGCAGATGGGCAAAGAGGGGGAGCAAGGCTAAATATCCAGTCAATTCCCTTTACGGTGTACCCTGCGAAGCGCTTTGAGAAGTGATCGGGCGCTGTATCAAATGCCGGCCTTATTCCTTGCGAGGCGGAGTGAGGGGCCTAACGGTTCAGCTGCTTCAATGTGCCCCCTGACGGCAGGGAGGCTGTGTCGGCAGTCTGCCTGCCCGCGCGTGTGAACTGACGTGGGGCTGAAAACATAAACGGATGAAAGGGCCACATCTGTGTCGCGTCACCGGTCACCCATCGGATTGGCCTCTGGCAGACAGGAGGCTTTATTTACCTCGATTAAAAACAATCATTTGTTTTGCCCGCGGGGGTGACGGGGCTTAGCTCGAAACTTAGTAACTCGCATGTGAAAAGTTTAAGCCGCTATTAGTCCTAATGAAAATCTATTCCTCGTCGGGTCGAAGGCTTCAGTTCTGCTTTCGCTGCGGCAAAGCCGTTAAAGAGGGCCGGGGCGAGATTCCGACCGGCTTCCCTTCCCGCACACCCGCAGCTCTCAACCGGATTCCTTCCGCAGAATGTTGCTGCGGAACACACCGTTCAGAGAGTAAACCAGCGGGTCTAACCCACTGGGGAAGCAAATCCTGTCTAGTGCCACACTTGCCCCCCCCACCACCCCCACCAACACCCACTCTCTAACCCACCACACATACACACGGTATAATGCGGAGGTCAAGTGGGATCGCAACCATAAAACATAAGAACAGCTGGACAGTTCGCTTTCCACCATCCCGGCATTCCTACTGACTGCCGAGGCTTGTGTGTGGAGCGAGGAAACTTGCCTCAGGTTTCTCTCGCCCTGGCCGGGAATCGAACCCGGGTCCTCTCGCTCCACAACGCTCACAGCAGCATTACCCCTCCCCTCCCCACCTCTCTTCCACGTCCGTCAGTGCTGCGTTGGATCGTTGGCTAAAGGTCTCGGCCTGCAATCGAAACCCACCCCCCCGAGTCTCCGGGGGGGGGGCAGAGAGCGCTACTGACTGACTGAGCCTGGCTGACGGAGAAGATTGCATTGCTGGATGAAGGGAAGATTTCACTAACAAGATAAAATAATGCACGTAACAACAGAGAGGCAAAAAAAAAAAAAAAAAAAATACGAATCCTTTCGATTCGATTGGCTTTAAGCAGACCTTTTTGGTCTTTGAAGGATTAGGTTGAACCTAAGCAGATTACACGACTTTAATGTAAAGCCTCAGTCAACTTTGGAACCCGTCCCAACAATACGCCGGGCGAAGAAATCATCCCCCGATAAGGAGGGAGGGAGAGAGGAAAAAAAATAATAATAATAATAATAATTTGGTCACACAATCCACGACTGTTTGTGGGGCACGTCTGCGGGCGATTGTTGGCTGCCGCGGTTCGCCCACAAAATACACGGTCACTACGCTTTACAGTATAACGCACGGTCACAGAGATAATAGTAATAATAATAATCCTTACCTCCGACACAGTGCTTTATCGCAGGGTCAAAATGCCTGGAAGCGCTTTGCAGGATATGTTGTAGAGTGTAGCGACTGTGTATATGTGGCAGGAATGTCTCTCAATCGACAGACAACCGTGTTCCTACTTACCGCTATGTAAACAGAGGCGTGCGTGTGGAGTAAGGAAATTTACCTTGCGCCCTGCCCAGGAGTCTGGCTTGCGAGGCGAGTGCTCCAACCCACTGCCCTACAGAACTCCGGGGTCTTAAGGTTGGGAGGGGAAGGATTTGAAGCAGAGATAACAAGGCGAGTTGTCTATTGGCAAGTGCGATTCATTAACCTACCAACAACGGAGAGTATAACCACCACAAAATCGAACACGTTCCAACCCACTGTGAAGAAGTACTGCCGGAGGGCGACGAGTTTGAGGGTGCACTCGGTGGTGAAGATGACAATGAAGATTATGTTGATGTTGAAGAGGATATTGATGGTTTGCTTGTCCATGTCGTCGCTCTCCACCATCATGGTCACCATATTCAGGCAAATCATGATCATGATGATGATGTCGAAGGCTTGCTTCGAGACCAGGTCAAAGATCAGGCCTTGGAATTTGTTCTGCACCGGGGGGGTGGGTGAGGGGAGGCCGATGGGTGTGGGGGGCGGGGGGGGGAAGAAAACAAACACCATATGTGAGTTGGACTGTGACTACAGTCTTTTCTACTCTAGGCTCCATGAGGCTAGTACCTCCACTGTCTCACTTGTCTACACATCCCTTAGTTTTATCTGGTTAGACTCCAGCAGTTCCACCCAACGCACTCCCTGGGCTTCCCCCCCACCCCCCCCAACCTTGGCTCTCGCCCACCTGCGCCTAATGCTCTCCGGAATTAGGTAAGCGGGATGTGTCCCTCCAGGGAGAAAGAGAGAGAAAGAGGGAGAGAGCCCATTCCATTCCATCTATCTCTATCGTGGGATTTCCACGTGTAGGTAGGATGCACGGAATTCTCCCCCCTGGGAATCGAACCCGGGTCCTCTCGCTTGCGAGGCGAGCGCTCTAACCACTGAGCTACAGGACTCCATGACTCCAATACAAAGTCGTCCTGGGGAGCTTCGTTCACTCTTGGGCTTACCGAAGGTCTTGGGATTGGCTTTTGGGGCTTCTTTGAGCCCAGCTTTTTCATAGCATTGTAATACTTCTTCTGTTCCTCCGTCATGAAGATGTCCTGACCTCCAAGGTACAGGGGAAGAAAACAAAAAGGCCAAGTTATTTTTTCAAATCAATCACTGTAAAGATTTCAATAATAAACTTTCGAAAAGGGAATTGGATATTTACTTGAAAAGAAAAACGTTTGCAGGGTCTTTGGGGGTAAGAGCGCGGTGGGGGGGGGGGGGCAGAGTGGAATTGATTTGGGGAGCTCTTCCAAAGAGGGACGCACAGGCACCATAGGCCGAATGGCCTCCTTCTGAGCGGTAGGATTCTACGATAACTGAGCCAGGAATAAATCAGGGTTTTGATACTTATCTTCTTCTTCTGCTGATTGAAGTTGTCGATGATGACACCGATGAAGAGGTTGAGAGTGAAGAACGAGCCGAATATGATGAAGATCACAAAGTACAGGTACCAGTACTTGCTGTACTCGTATTCCGGCTGTTCGTTCAACTGCGTCAAACCATAAATAAAAAACAATGGTTGCATTTGAAGGTAATAATAATAAATAATAATAATCCTTGCATTTGATATGGCGGCTTATCACGTCAACGAGCCTCACAGAATATACTGTGAAGCAAAATGGATTGACCGTGTATCTCGTGGGCGAAACTCGGCGGCGAATTACGCACAGCAGTGTCCCCTACACGATCAGTCGCGGATTGAGTGACGTCCATTTTTTTGGGGGGGGTGGCGGGGGGAGGGGGGGGGGGGGGAGGGGGGGCGGGGGGGGGGATCATTACTCCCGGTGGGTAAGGTATTTAAGGTCCATTTCCTTACGTTTCGGGAATCGACAGCAGCGTACATTATGCTCATCCAACCTTTGAAAGTTGCCTGGAAAAGATCAAAAGGGAGAGATGTCAACAGCTGGAACTTACATAACAACCCTTTCATTTAATGCAGCCCCTGAACACCGCTTCGCAAACCTCCGCACAGAACAGCCACCGTGTATTTTGGAGGCGAACCACAGCTGCCACTTTGCAATTAACATCCCACCAACAGCCATGAAGCGAGTGATCAGTTTTATCGCGGGTAACCTCTCTTTGAATTGTGCCCCGGGATGTTTCACCTCCACCTGAACAGGCAGATAGGACCTTGTTTTAATGTCTCATAGGAAGGACGGTACCTCCGACAATACAACAGCACCCGCCCACCCCCCCCCCCACCCACACACTCGTGTAAGCCCCCTCCACATCGGGAGGACGTCTCGAAGCTCTCCACGGAGCTGAAGACTTGCCACGTAATAATAATCCTTGCCTTCAATGCAGCGCCTTATCACATCTTCAAGACCCAAAGCGCTTTGCGGGATACACCGTAAAGTGAGTTGATTGTGTATATTTGTGGGCGAAACGCGGCGGCCGATTGCGCCCGGCAGCGACTCACAAACAGCCGCGGGGGCGAGCGGGCAAATTATTATTTTGCTTGAAGGAAGAGCGATCCGCCAATCGACTAGCAACCAGCTTCCTCCTCACTGCTCGGTGAGCGGAGGCGTGCGGAGAAAGGAAATGTTTCGCCCTGCCCGGGAATCGAACCCAGGTCCTCTCGCTTTGCGAGGCGAGCTCTCTGCAACATAAGCTACAGGGACTCCGCCGCAACTGAAATGCTTCACACACTCCACTTGTTGGGAGATCTCCTCCATCAAGACGCGGAAGGGAGGGAAGGAGGGAGGGAGGGAGGGAGGCTGGAGCTATGGTCGGGGCCAGCAGTAAGTTATTCCAAACAAAGCGACCCACACGCCAGGCAACAAAGGCGGGCGATATCACTGCTAACCACCTCTGTTTGCTTCGCTGTCAACGGTGTTAATTTTAGACCGCGCCGCGCAGATGGGCGATTGAATGCCTCTTAAATGCAAATGCTGCGTTCTGTCTGCATTGTTACTCGGGAGCAGAAAGGGGCGGCAGATACCGAGGAAGCCGGTTGCCAGGATACACAATAATATTAATAAATCAATTTGCCCAGCCATTCGAACCGCGATAAGGTAATCAGGTGAAAGGGGCCTTAGCATTGCTCAATCACCAACCGTGCGAAGCCACCTCGTGATAAAATATCCATGATATTTTTGCAACGGGGACCTGCATTTATACGATACAGCCCAGACTTATACGTTACGCCTCGTATTATAATACAATACAACGTGCGCGGGAATAGCGCCTTTGCGTGGTCACTTCGCTTAGCGGTAAACGCCGGCGAAGCATTTCGAGACCTTTCGTCGGAGTTGTAACGCAAAAATACTCGGATGTCGGCCTGGCTCAGTGGCCGCGCTCCTGCCTCCGGGTCAAAAGCTTGTGGGTTCAAGCCCCACGTCGGCACATGAACTCGCAGCCGAAGTTGACACTCCAATGCAGTGCTGGGGGTGGGGGGGGGGTGGTGGTGGTGGGGAGAGGGGGGTTATCGGAGGTGCTGTTCTTCAGTGAGACCTTAAACCGAGGTCCCATCTTCCTGTACAGGTGAACGTTAAAGGTCTCACTGTTTGAAAAGAGAAGAGATTTTTCACTCTCTCTCTCTCTCTCTCTCTCTCTGTCCCGCTCTCCTGGCCAATTCCCCCCCCGCCCCCACCAAATAAAATTGGTCACTCACTTCATGGCTGTCTGTGGGAGGTTGCTGTCACGGTTATCTTACAAACACACACCAACTTGCAGTGGAGTTATCTTACAAACACGTCACCATAAATCCCGTGAAGTGCTTTTGATGTCCTCACAACGTGAAAGGCGTTATACCAAATTCAAGGATCGTTCATCATTTTTTTGTTTTGTAATCACCGACGGCTTTGTGCCACGTGCCTCTCTATACCCCTTCAGTGATTCACCTGCATTATCCCCCGAAGGCTCTCTGCCCTTTTAAAACACTACCATTCGCAAAACACCGAAACTTTACACGTCCTCTCCCGATTCTTCCTTCCAAAGTGTGCAGAAAAAAACAAAAATCACACTTTTCCACATTAAACTGCATCTGCCGTCGCTCTGCCCGACCCTGTAGTCCGTCAAACCTCTTTATAATTTTAAACGCCTCTGTTAGATCCACCGAGAAAAGTCTCTACCCCTAGCGACTAAAGGCACAATATAGCCAGTCTATGCCAGTCCTGATATCATCTATATTTTGCATTTAATATCACGCCCCTCATGCAGGGGAGTGTCCCGGGGGGGGGGGGGGGGCTCGATGTGACGGCCATCAAGTTGTCGTGTGATTGCGCGTATTGTGAGGGGCGAACATGAAAGCTATTCAAACTGCAGCCGCGTTCTCTCTTGAGTTACACACCCACACCTGTGTCAGAACTGCACCGGATGACTGTATCTCACTCACGAGGAGCGGAAATATGCAGGCAAATATTTAGTCACTTGAGAGGGAGGGAAAGGGGGGGGTGGGGGGCAGGTGCGAACAGCGCAACGACTAACAGACAAGAGCGTAGAACCACATCCGTGTATCTTACAGTCGAGTCGACTTATTTTTAGTTATTATAGGCGTCAGCGTTTGAAAGCAATCCTTGTCTCGTGAGTCCGAAGGGTTTTGTGTGTGTGTGCGTGTGGGTGTGTGTGTGTGTGTGTGTGTGCGTGTGTGTGGCCAAAGTAAACGACAATAATAACCTTGCATCCGATACAGCGCCTTGTCGCGTCGTTGAGACGTCTCCGAGCGCTCCTGTCAAGCGAACCGACCGTATAACTCGCGGCCGAGACGCAGCAGGCGAAATGCGCGCAGCGGAGTCCCGCAAACAGTCGTGGATTCGGTTAATTATTAATCTTAACGCGGAGGGAGAATTACCCCCAAGAAAGCGATCCGTCCGCCAATCGACTAGAAGACGTGGTGGGGGGGTGGGGGGAGTGCGTGCGGAGTAACGAAAGGAGACTTGCCCTAAGGTCTCGCACCCACCCTCCTCCCCCCACCCACCCAACCCCACTCCCCAACCCCCCATCCTCGGGCGCTCTAAGTCCCGGCCAAAGAAAACTCACCACTTGCAAGAGCGCGAGGTATCCCAAGGCGACGTTGTCGAAGTTGACCTTCTCGTTGATCCATCGGATGTCGGTGTTATTCAGGGCCTGGCATTCGGTCTTGTTGTTGACGTCGTGGACGGGCAGGAGGATCCCGCTGGTCATGTTCTTGCACCTGTAGAATTTCCCTGCGAACAGGTTCACTCCCATGATGCTGAAGATCAGCCAGAAGATGAGGCAGACGAGGAGGACGTTGATGATGGAGGGGATGGCCCCGATCAAGGCATTGACCACCACCTAATCCAGATTCGAGGAAGAGCGTTACACATCTACTCAAATGAGGGGGGCCGGGGGGGGGTGGTGGGGGGGGAGGAGGGGAGGTGGTGGGGAGGTGGGTGGGGGAGGGGGGAAAGCATCGCGGGGTCGATTTTGCCGCATTAATCTAATTTCGGAGCGGGAGGAGAAGGAGGGGGGCAAAAAAGAGGGGGAGGGAGGTGGTTGGATATTCCCTCTAAGCTGAGCGACGCAGTCCCAGTTCCTAAAATAGCCCACACTCCGAGTTTCCTAATTAGGAAATCGTTAGGAAATACCGCAAAATTGAGCTCGGCAATCTGTTCAATCTGCACCCCTCTGGTCACCTCTATCTACTGCCTCTTTCCCTCTCTTCCCTCCCTCTCTCCCTCCCTCCCTCCCTCCTCTGTTGCCTTTTGGAGCAAAGCTTCATAACGATCACTTTAATCTATTTTACCTATAGAAATTTGCAGCCCTTTCAGTCCCATTTCCCTGCCCGTTCCCCATTCCCTTGTTGTTGTCTCCTTTTCCTGGATTTATCTAAAGGGTGTCCACAAAGCCCTCTTACCCCCCGTGACAGCGAACATGAGACTGCGGAGGAGCTGAAACAAGCTCCAGGAGATACACGTCACCTCCTCACTCCATCGTGTTCCGTGGACCCGGAACACTATGAAAATGAATACTATGAAAATGATGGCACTCACTCACACACTCACACACACTCACGCGCACACTCACTCACTCATACACACACACACACTCACTCACTCACTCACTTACACACACACTCATTCACACACACTCACGCATACACACACACACTCACACACACTCACTCATACATACACTCACTCACTCACTCACTCATACACACACACACACTCACTCAGTCACACACACACACTCACTCATACATACACACACACTCACTCACATACTCATACGCACACTCACTCACACACTCATTCACTCACACTCACGCACACACACACATATACTCACGCACACACACACACACACACGCGCAATGCAGAAAACAAAACCACCAAATGGAGGTAACATGTCTTTGTGGACACCCGGTGTGGATTCAAATGTGGGTTCTGCCTCGACCATCAATCTGATGATAATAATAATAATAATAATAATAATAATAATCTTGGTAGGGCATTACATATCCTAATACAATACAAAATTGACATTTGTATATTACCTTTCAAGGCACTAACTACCCTGTGTGAAAACAACTCTAACCTCCCCATTTGCTCGATCGCTAACCATCTCAAAGTGATGCCCTGGTCTCTGGCCATTGACTCAAAGCCGTTTGGTTTTTTTTCCCAACCTTTACCGCCTTCCAGCACAGTATAACATCGGGAAAGAGAGAAACGAGATTACAACTGCAATCTATTAACTATTACTAATGAAATTCAGGCAAGCAAAAAAAAAAAAAAAGCCTTTACTGCACTTAGGCTTGCCGGTTTCTGATTTTAATCGGCAGAAATCTTTATTCGTCGGGTTTGCTGATTTCCCCCAAATCGCGGGAAATGAATTCCCAACCTTAAACAATGGTTGCTTTGCTCATCGAAACGTGGTTCGATTTCGGGTTTGATTTGCACCCCCACCCCCCCATCCCCCACCCCCCAACCCCTAAAAAAAAACAGCCGAATTCCGGGTTGTAAGGTCCCGGCAGATGTCGCTTCCTGCGAGTACATTGGAGGGGGGGGGGGTGGAGGGGGGGGGCGAGACCTTACGAACCGGAGGGCGGCCCATTTTGAAATTGAAAAGGGGAGAGAAAAGGCAAAGCGAAGCGTGAGTTTTATCCGTCGAAAGCGGTTGCAAATTCACAGTCAGAAACCGGCAACTCTAACCGCCCCACACCACGTCTCAACGGCCATTCACGGTCATGGAAATTAAATGCATTCGTGAGTTATCGATGGCCGGAACTCCCGCAATTCGATTTAGCTCTTCGAAACCTTTTATTCCAATGCGGAATGGTCATTGCTAAGAAAAAAAATGAATAAAAATGACGATTTTTTCTTTTTTTTTATTATTAGTAGTAGTAATAATAATAATAATATAATAAAAAAAGAAAAACAACAAATAAAATAAAACAAATAACCTGCCAGGGTGTGCAACGGGACCATCGGTCTCTGATATGGGGCATTGGAGGTGAAATTTTCATCCCCTCCTCCCGTTCGTCGGAGCGAAATTTCTGATCATTTGATCCCATAAATAATAATAATAATAATAATAATCCTCGCATTTGATACGGGGCCTTATCAGGTGATTGAGAGACGTCTCAAAGCGCTTCACGGGATACACCGTGAAGTGGATCGACTGTATGTTTTTTTTGGGGGGCGAAACGCAGCAGCCAATTGCGCACGGAGTGGTAATCGAACGCGGGCAGAAGAAGCCACAAAGGAGTATCAGAGATTCCTTCAAGTAACAGGAGCGCGGGCCGCTGTTTAGCGAATGCTCCCGACTCTCCCGCACGGAGCACGGGTTATTCTCGAAGGAGTTTCGGGAACTGGGTTAGCAAACGACCGCTGTGCTTCCCGAGACACTCTGGCTTGTCATCCGTCACATCAGTACGTGTCACACAGCAATGTAAGCAAAAAAAACCACACGCCCGACGGTACTCAGAAGATAGAGTGCCCAGTATAAAGCACAGAGGATCGAGGCTGGCTCTCGTCTCCTACGCAAACTCAGAGGCTAAATGCGTGCCATTTGTGTGGCTTTTGGCCTTATCTGAAATGCCAGACGGTGACTCTTGTTCTCAGTGAGGCTTAGCCTCTCTATTATGATAATAATCATAATAATAATAATCCTTGCCTCTTATATAGGACCTTATTACGTCTCGGGCCTCCCTACCTCTGCGACCTATTAAAAGTTCACCGACCTGTCCTCTCTCTTTAGACGCTGGCCTTTAGCCTCTCCACCCTCTGAGTCTCTCCGCCTCACCCCCCCCACCCCCCCCTCTCTCTCTCTCAAGCCTTTCCTTTTCGATCGGGCCTTCGGACATCTTCCCATCAATGCAATTTATTGTTGTTGTCGTTGTACCTCTACTGTTACATCTGTTACGTCACCGACGCTCTAGTTTGAAACGAAACTCCTCTGCGCTTCGAACGACGTATTTTCACCGTGAAGCAGCGTGGCAATGAATGACAACAACGACAACAATAAACAAGTCACGTTTGTGTTGTTCCTTTCACGTTGGGAGGACTTCCCGAGGTGCTGGGCAGTCAGATCCTGTGATGGGAGTACCGTAGGGTAGGTGTGTTCTGGAGAGGTCGAGGGGATCTAACAGGACTAAGGAAGGACTTTATCTCTCTCCCCATCATCCGCCCACACTCTCACTTGGTCTTCCCCTCTCCTACTGTCTGCCCAGCAATGGAAAACCCACTCTCTCGCTGTAGAGCTCACACGAAACAGCCCTCGCTCCAGACGACAGCAGTAAAGGCAGCTCTCCCACCAAAGAGGAACCCACAATGAGAAACGAGTGAAACTAGAAACCTTCTAAAGGACTAAACTACTTGACACACAATTGCATCCGTTTTGGTGGAGAGGAGAGAGAGAGAGGGAGAGGGAGAGAAAAGGGGGGGAAGAGAGAGAGAGAGAGAGAGAAAACGAGCCAGAGAGGGATTTGGGGGAAGAGGAAACAAGGGGGATGCAATTTGCCCAACATGCTTTATCCGCATGTTGTCTCAGGAGCTTTCCTCCGTCTTACCCTCATCCCATCAAATCGTGACAAGGCCCTGAGTGGCCTCAAAGCTCTTAAGGTCCGTAGAGATTTAATGGCACCTAGTTCCGAATATCCCAGGGCATTAGCTGCCAGGCTGACTAAAGAGACCTAATGCAAGAAACACAAACACGTAAACCTGAGGACTGTTTCCATTGGCAACAAACTTTTTTGTTCCCTTTACAGAAGAAAAAGGGAAGAGTTAAGGGAACCTGTTTTGAGAAGGAGCAATAAAAAGGTTATTATTTCAACCTGTTAAAGGTGGGGAAAGGAAAAAAAANTCTCATTAATTGACAAAGGCGACTACAAAGCCTTAACCAAAGTCCTACGCACATGTTGTCCGGTAAACCCTCAGTGTCTCCTTCTAACTCAGAAGTGACCTTTTCGAGGAAAACGCAATCCTAAACTTGATTGAGGAGGGAAACCGAGAACATTGATGTTCAGATCCCACCCCTCCAACACCCACCCACCCACCCCAAGGCAGCAAGACATTGGAGCACAGGTTCAGGAGCAATTTCAGGACAGACACAGAACAAGCCTTTTATCACGTCGTCGAGACGTCGAAAAGCGCTCCACAGAATATACTGTAAGATGAGTTGACTGCGGGTTTTGTGGGTGGGCGAAACGCGGCAGCCAATTACGCGCAGCGGCGTCCCGCGAACAGCAGTGGATTAAGTGGCCAGGTTTTGTTTCTCAGAGAGTTTATTATGATTTCCCCGGAAATCAATCTGCCGATCGACTATCAATCGGGTTCCTACTTGCTGCTGGGTAACCAGAGGCGCGTGGAGTAAGGAAACTTGGCTGACGTTTCGCCCCCCACTGCCTGCCCGGGGAAACAAACCTGGTTCCTCTCGTTCGGGGGTTGCAAAGGGGCTAAAATTTCGGGACAAAGACACCAGAGGGGAAGTTAACAGTGGAACAGGGTTGCCAGCACGGGTGGTTGAGGCGAGACCCTTAGGGGTTCCTTTAAGCAGCAGCTCGATGATGGGCGGATGGTTGGACGGCTGTTCTGGAGATGAGACCAAATGGGCTGAGGGGCAAAAGGGACCCGAAGCCGACAGGTGGCAAACTCCACATTAAAGGGGAGGAGCGCCATTCCCTCTCCCTATAATTAACCCGGCTACCAGTTGCCAAAGCAACCGTCTTCCTCTGATCCTCTCGCTCTCGCTCTCTCTCTCTCTCTTTCTCTCTCTCACCTGAGCTAACAGGGGGGGAGATTTCGCTGTTTACTGAGCGAGACCGTGTTTCCATCGCAGTGACCTCGGTACTGTCCTGAGGTACAGCCTCCTCGGTTACCGCTCGTCAGCTGTGGCCACGGATCAGATAGCACAAAGCGGGAGTTGGTGCAAATAATAATAATAATAATAATAATCCTGGCGTTTGACCCGGCGCCTCATCATGCCTTCGAGACGTCTCGAAGCGCTTCGCAGGATAGGCTGTAAAGCGAATTGACTGAGCGTTTTGTGGAGCGGCTGGATTGCGCAAAGCAGTACCCAAACAGCTGTGGATTAAGTAACCAAATTAATATTTAAAAATATATATTTTTTTGGGGGGTGGGGGAGGGATTATTACCCCCGGGAAACCGATCCGCTAATCGACTAACAACCGGGATCCTACTGACTGCTGGTAAACAAGAGGGTGTGGATTAAGGAAACTTGCCCAACGTGTCGCCCTGCCCTGCCCGGGAATCAAACCCGGGTCCTCTCGCTTGCGAGGCGAGAGCTCACCTGCCCATTGAGTGAACCCATCGTGTGCTCCATCTTGGCCTGGCCTTCAGATGGCCTTTGAGATTCCCCCCCCCCCCCGCCACCCACCCATCGCCTTTTCCATACACCACAACATGTGCATCAAACTGAGGTTAAGACTCCATGTGCCACACTTAAGACTATAAGCGCAGACAGTAATAACTTTGATGGTGGGTGATTCTTAATGGGGAGATGGACAAGGTGGGGGTGGGGGGGGTTGGGGTGGAGGGTGATTGGGGGTGAATCCGAGTAATTCAACCTGGCTCCCCGTTTGCTCGTGTCCTGTTTTGTGAGTCCGCGAAGGCGAGGAGTCACATCTCCGTCAAGAAAGCCAACTTACAGTCAGAAGAGTGGGAAGATGGGGAGGTGGGTTAGCACATGAGTGTCAGCACATTTGTGGTCCTGCACTGCTTTAAGGAGTTCCTCAAGGCGATGGCCTTTCCACATGGTCACAGAGCTACACGTATAGGTGGCCTTACCCTCATGCCTTCAAATCTGGACAAGGCTCGGAGTGGTCTCAGTGCCCTCAGAGTCCTGAGCGATTTCATAGCACTCAACTGGTCGTAACCCAGAGCCGTGGCTAACAGGCAAACCACGGAGATCTGCACAAGATCGAACGGAATGGAGTTATAATAATAATCATAATCAGAATAATCCTGGCATTGAATCATAGAATCTTACAGCACCATTCGGCCCATCGCGCCCGAGCCTAGCTCTTGGCGACAGCTATCCAACTAGTCTCCCTCCCTCCACTCTTACCCCACAGCCCGGCAAATGTTTTCCTTTTTTNAAGTACGCCGCATTTGAGATTGCAAAGCACTTCATCAAATGGTTGAGACATCTCCAAACGCTTCACGCGATATACCGTTAAAGAGGACTAACTGTATATTTTGTGGGCAAAATTGGGCAGCCATTTGTGGGGTCCCACAAACAGTGGTGGATTGAATGACCACATCTTTTTTGGGGAAATTATTACCCCCTGGAAAGCGATCCGCCAATCGATTAACAACCGGGTTCCTACTTACTGCTGGGTACACAGAGGCGTGCGTGTGGAGTAAGGGAAACTTGCCCAAGGTCTCACCCTGCCCGGGAATTGAACCCGGGTCCTCTCGCCTGCGAGGCGAATGCGCTAACCACTGAGCTAACAGTCTGGTCCAGTCCATCATTGGGTTCGGGAAGCAGAAGGATTCTCTCTATACAGGGAATGTCCAGGCGACACGGTTCTCATTATCAGACTGACCCCAGAGCCGCTGTATCTCTTGACGCAACACTTTGGACGTGTTAAAATAACAAGTTAATTATAGACCCCCCCCCCACTCCGCCCTCCACCACCAACCGCCCACTTGAGCGTTGTTCACAACAGCTTAACCCTCTCCCACCAGCCGATATTTCAGGGGAATCCAGATCAAGGCGAACATAGGGCGGGTAATAATCGTTGCATTTGATACAGCGCCTTATCACGTCTCAAAGCGCTTCACAAAATAGACTCCAAAGTGAATTGACGTCGTATTATGCGGGCGCGATGGTGTGTATGTGGCAGGTGGATTGAGCCAGCACGAGTGCTGGAGCTCTCCACTTCAAAACCAGTTCCCTGGGCCCGTTTATCCCGCTCCTCTTCTTGGGGTCCACAAGCCTTGGCCTTGGCAACCTGCGCCTAATACTCTCCGGAATTAGGTAAGCAGGGGGGGGGGGTCTCTCCAGGAAGAGAGAGAGAGAGAGAGAGAGAGAGAGAGAGAGAGAGAGAGAGAAAGAGAGAGCGCATCCCATTCCAACAATCTATCTCTGGATTTCCAAGTGTAATTGGGATCCACTGGATTCTCAGTTTGGTTTGGAGACTCTTTTGCTACGGTGATGGGTTTCCGCACGTGTCAGCCACACCCGGCTGGGCAAAACAACATTCAAATCGCCCCGGGGCGCTGCACAGGGCGAAGGGGCGCTATACAAATACAAGTTGTCGTTGTTATTCGGTTCCGTTTTATATGCTCTCACGATCTCAACCTCTTGTAGAAAGCGTTCCATCCTTTGGCAACCATCTGTGTGAAAAGATCTCTTTCAAACTCCCCCCACCTCCTCCTCATCTCTTAATGCTGTGTTGGGGAGGGGCGAGCGGGGTGGTGGGGTGGGTGTGTGGGGTGGTGGGGGGAGCGGGGGAGGGAGGTGGTGGTGGTGGCATTCTAATTTAACAGTACAATAAGAGTAAATAATCCTGGGGTCTTGGCCAACTCAACTAAAATGGATCACTTTGTGACATTACTACGCTCCGCAGTAAAATCCCGTGAAGCGCTTTGAGACGTCTCGATGACGTGATAAGGCGGCGTATCAAATGCAAGGATAACCACAATAACAATGGCACCCTCGTCACGCCGTTGATACTTATTCAGGATCGTCGGACGTGCCGACGGGGAGTCCTTCTGCATTGAGGATCTGCGGCTGGACACTGCAGGAGTTAAACACATTCTGCGGCTTACTCTATAGCATCTGTTGCAGATCGGAGGACGTGTTGGAGAGCTCACCCGCAGGGAGATGGAGTGGGTGGGCGGGGAGCATGATAAGAGGTAGGTTTGACGTAGACTGTGGCGCAAGCAAAGCTGGCGTCCGTGCCTCATTCCGCCTTGGTCTCGTGGTCTCGTTCTAACACGCAAGGTTCTTTCCCATCCAACCCCGAATGATAACAGCAGAATGCCAACTTACGTTGGCATTTACGTGGGCATTTACGTGGGCAACTTTACCATAAATTCAACACCTGAAAGGGCTTTAGCTAAATATATACCTCAATAAATTGATTGGATCAGAAAATGGATGTTACATAGACTTAAGGTGGACAAGCATTGTGGATTTCCACATCTCCTTGAAAGACTGGAGACTTCTAGTTTGGCCAAGGACTCCTTCCTCTAACACTAGAGATAAACCTCATTACTCTACTCTGTACTGCCTCCAGGCAGCCACCTTGGGGCACATCAACCGGAGGAACAACAACAACTTGCATTTATACGGGTCCTTTCACGCGGGGCAGAGAAGTGTACGTGGTGAGGACTGGGGTGCTGGGGGCGTAGAGAGTTTGGTGAGCGGTGAGGACACGGGCGACAGAATTCTGTACAGGATGGGCTTTGTGGACGAAGGAACTGGGAGACCGGGGACGAAAGCGTTTGAGAAATCAAGGAAGGAGGTGACCAGGGCGTGAATGAGGGATCGATTCATGGGCGAAAGGCGATGCGATCGGTCGGAGGCGGGAGACGGAGCGCGCAACCAGGAAACCTTTCCCCCAGGCGCAGGGTCTGCCACACGTGGAAACATCCAATTGAGACATACGGACGCCAAACAAAGTTAACAACAAGAAAAACAAACGGTATTCACAGCCACACTCGTGTGTGTGTGTTTTTTTTCACGTGCGCAATAACGGGTTTTCGACCCGACAGACCGGAGAAGTCGTAGGAGAACTTCAACAACGACTCGTGTTTATACGGTGCCCTTCCCGCAGGGGAGGGCCTCGGAGCGCGTGAATGCGGAAGGCTGCGTTTTTAGGGCCGAGAACATCAAACTCTCTCGGGAGAGCAGCGCCGTGCGGAGGAACTCTCATTTTGCACGTGAAACCCAGCAGCCATTTTGCAGCTCGCCAACGGGGCCCCCACAAGCAGCCATTGTGTTTTTGGAGTTATCGTCGACCAGGACACCGGGAGAAACCGCCTCCCCTTTCCAAAATAGCACCGAGGGGGTTGTCAACGCGCAGCGGAACCGGGCAGACCGGACCTTGCGCTTTAGTGGCACAGCCGAAGGACGACGCCTCCTACAATACCACTGGAGCATCAGGGTGGGCTGTGACATGGCGGGGGAAAGGGTTGGTGGGGGGGCGGGGATCGAACTCACCACCTTCTCGCCTGGTGGAGTGGGGGGTTGAGAGAGTTACTGACTGACTGACTAAGGCGCAGTGATGACAACAACAGGAGACATTTACACAGCGCCTTTCACGTCGGGAGGACGTCCCAAGGCGCTGGACAGTCAGGGATGTGCACCTAAGCTGAGGGTTGGGATACCTATATATATATTATATATAAAATGGACGTGTCATGGATACACAGTGAGGAGGAGAGAAAGAGACGTCTGTGTTCATACTTACATCCACGATGAGGAAGTCCAGCCAGCACCAAGCGTTGGTAAAGTACTTCTTGAAGCCGTAAGCCACCCACTTGAGGAGCATCTCCAGCACGAAGACGTAGGTGAAGACTTTGTCCGTGTACTCCAGCAGAATCTTCACCACCTTCTTGCTGTCGATATAAATGTCTTCAAACGCCTGCGGGCGACGAAAACGCCGATCAGGGCTGTAGAATGGTGCTCGCACGCGAGCGCACAAGAAGCGTTTGCCCTTCACGGTGCAATTTTCCGCGTGTACGAGTTTGGGGGAAAATATCGTGCGCGGTCTCGGACACTTGGACTCCGAATAATAATAATAATAATTATAATAATAATAATCCTTGCATTTGATGTATATAACGCCTTATCACGTCTCACAGAATATGCTGCAAAAAAGTGACTTGACCGAATATTTTGCGGGGCGACACTCGGCAAAGAGCCCGCACAGACACGACGGGCCGAATGGCCTTCCTCCGCGCTGTGAAGATCTCTGGCTGCCACTCTTCGCCTACAAAACCAGGCAAAAAAAAAAATCCGCACGCGATCCCACATTTGACGGTAAAATCCTGCGCGACATCTTGCCGCGTGGCGTCCTTCGGTCCCGAAAGGAACGGCGACCAATGCGACGATTGCTATCGCTGTCGGTCGGTCGGGGTTCAGTCTGCGTTCAGCGCGTTTCGCCCGCAAGACGCACAGTCGCCCCCACTTTGCGGTATCTCCCGTGGAGCGCTCTGAGGCGTCTCGAAGATGTGATAAGGCGATGTATCGAATGCAAGGATTATTATTATTATTATTATTCCTTCGCACTAAAGCTGTTGCAATACACGGACTGACCATTGGTGACACTATCTCACCCCCCAATTGTATGATAACTCTCGCGTGACACAAGCACCTTATCATCTCGTCGTTGGGACATCTCAGAGCCCTTCACGGGATTTGTACGGTGACGCGTAGTAACTGTGAATCTCTATTCTTTGGTGTGAAGTCTGTTTGCCACGTTGGCCTACAAAAAACACACAGTCCACCACAAAGACCACAGGCTACAGGAAACCCAACCGCTGTCCAGCTTACCAAAGCCCCGCTGCTGAGGAGAATCATGAAGATGATGAAGGTTTCAAACCAGTTGTGCTCCACGATCCTGAAGCAGGTCTTCCTCAGGTTCCACCACAGCCTGCCTATCCCCGACAAGGTGTCTATCTGGCAGCAGGAGCAATGGCGCACGCACACTGGCAAAAAAGAAAACAAAACAAGGAATTGTTGGTTGGGAGGGGGTTGTTAGATGATCCACAGACCCTTTTCCTGCTGGTGTTCACGAGGCACAGCCCAGGAACATACGCTCACACCAAACAGCGGCTTGTGGTGATACAGTTGGCACAGTGACACAGGAAGCGTGTGTGTGGAGTAAGGAAACTTGCCCAAGGTTGCGCCCGGGAATCGAATCCGGGTCCTCTCGCTCGCGAGGCGAGCAGCGCTCTAACCACTGAGCTACAGGACTCCGAGCAGAGACTTCTCTCACTGTCTGGCAAGCTTTCCGCTGCTTGTCCAGCCAGGACCACCCTTAGCCATTAGGGATGGTAGGATTAACATTTTGCCACTCAAAGTGTTGAACTGCGGTACAATTGTGGGCAAGGCATCGCCAAGGGGCCATGCCCTCCACGAGCTGAGCAGGAATGTGCTAGGCCTGTTATCCGCTGCTTTGGAGATGGGCCCCGTGACCGGGCTGGTTATCAGCTGGTATGAAAACAATCTGCAGAGTGCCTGGCACATTACTCTGCAATATCACTGCGCACAGTCCCAGGCAAATGACCCAGTCTCTCTTTATTCAGCCCCCTGAGCCTGTTCTGTTGGTCGAATAATAATAATAATACTTGCATTCGTCATAGCATGTTATTACATCGTTGAGACGTCTCGAAGAGCTTCACAGAATATAGTGTAAAGGGAATTGATGGTGACTGAACTCTTATTCCTAGAATTGTCTTCCTCAAAAGGCCGTGGATGCTGAATCCATTAACATTTTCAAGACTGAGGCGGATAGATACATCTGTTTGCTACGTCAGGGAATCAAGGGATATGAGGAAAAGGTGGTCAATTGGAGTTGAGGTACAGATCAGCCATGATCTAAGAGAATATTGGAACAGGCTCGAGGAGCTGAATTCAAGGAAAGGAACAGCCTGGGGGTGTGGGGTGTGGGAAGAGTTCAGTTCAGATGAAACAGATTGCGTTCGGAGGTGGGGTGGGTGGGGGGGGGGGGGGCGCGCGGGAGGGAGATTTCAATTTAACAAATAACTCCGGTCTCACTTATGTCTAATCCAGCATTAGCAATAATAATGCTGAGGCCTTTCAGTGTGATTACTGAGGTTATGTAACTGATCTCCTCACGTTTCCTGCTCAGAGACTTAATGTCCTACATGCAGAGCAATCAAACAATTACTGCAAGTGATATGATTATATCCTCCTTCCAGCATATCGGAGCCAAGGAATCATCCCACTCAGCCTCTGTTAACCCAGCACAACAACAGCCCAAATGAGTAGGATGGTCATCGCTGGACAGACAGGAGGAAGCTTACCAGACAGTGTTCTCGATGACAATCTGTGTATTTTTTGGGGGCTGCAAAAACTCCAGCTGCTAACCGTGCCCCCCACGTGCCCCCCCCCCCCCAATCCGCATTCTTGGGTTTCCCCCAAGCCTTTGCTCTTACAGAACCTGAGCCTAATACCCTCTGGAATTAGACGAGCGGGTTGAGAGTTCACATTCCATTCCAGACACGGGAATTTCCACGTGTAGGTAGAGACATGGGCGCATAGAAACGGGAGGAGGCCATTCAGCCCCTCGAGCCTGTTCCGCCATTGTATAAGATCATGGCTGATCTGTACCTCAAGTCCAGTTACCTGCCCTTGCCCCGTATCCCTTAATACCCCGACCTAACTTGGAGCCATTACTCCATTACTTGTGTTGAAACCCAACCCAATGAATGTGCTCCTTCCCCTCCTCTCTCCCTCATCCCCCACTCCCCACCCCCCCTAAGGCACAATTACTGAACCAAAGCAACTTAAGACATAATCTGCTGTAACATTTAAGCCTTCCCTGCATATTGACTTCCACTGACTTTACATGCTCAAAACCGATCCACACACACACACACTGCCTTCTCTCTGCCAAGAGATTGATATGACTGGGAGGTTAGTTTGAGGCATTAATAATTGATATCAGATGCTTTACAAGTCCATTAAGCCCCGACGATCCCATCATTTCACTTGCAGAGTGGCTCACGTATTGTTTAACGGTGAAACCAGGTGAAATGAGATACCCTTCGTTTAGATGTCCTTTGGATTTCCAGGGTTCACTGTTCGTTCTGATTTCCCTCCTCCTCCTCCTCCTCCTCCTCCTCCTAAACATGGTGACTGACTACCTTGCCGTTCATCTCACGGCAGTTTGTACTGCACTCGAATTGGCTTCCTCAACAGCAACAAAATTACATTTATTTTGCGCCTTTCACTTCGAACGAGGATGTCCCAAGGCGCTAGACAGTTAAGGGTTTGCACCCGAGCTGGGTGTTGGATTCAAGAGGCGTGGAAGGGTAGGAGAGGTGGCCGAAAGCAGAACAACCAAATCTATCTCCACTGGAGCGATCCAGGAGAACCAGCGGACAGAAACTCAGCGGTTATTACTGTCTGGCCAAGCTCTGCTGCTTCTCGTCCACCTAGGACCAACCTACCCGATTTGGCTTTGGTTTGCAGGGGTAACAGGAGCTGAGTGGGAGGATTCCCCGCCCACAGTGACTGGTCTGCCTTTCCAGGTCCTGCCGATGAGCCAGACAGTTGGGGCCCGGAATACTGTGGATCAGGAACCGGACAACCGAGACCACCATGGGGGGGGGGGGGGATTCAAGGATCCAAGGATAGCTCTAAGGATACGATTCTCACCTCCCCCCTCCCACCAGAAGATAGTCACTAGTTGGTATAGGCGTCATTACAAGGTGCGATGAGAAAACACGGTGCTAAGGTGGGCTATCGTTCGTCAGCTAAAGGCTCAGTTGGTAGCAATTGCCTTTGTGTCAGAAGTTGTGGATTCGAGCCCCGTGAACGCATGTAGTCGAGGCTGACACTCCGATGCAGCGCTGGGGGGAAACGAGCTGCATTGGCGGAGGTGCCGTCCCTCTTGCGAGACGTTAAACCAGGGTGCCATCTGCCCGTTGAGGTGGCCATTAGAGATCCCTGGCCAGCAATCACACCCCAGATAAAGTTGATCATCCACTTCGTGGCTGTCTACCGCTGTGCGCAAACCGACCGCCGAGTTTGCCTACAAACTACACAGTCACAACACTTCCCAGTAGGTCCTGTGAAGCGCTTTGAGACGTCCTCCCCGATGTGAAAGGTGCTGTATCAAACTGCGAGGATCGTTATTTTTTTTGTTGAGTTTCACTGCTCAACATTTGCGACCGTTGGAAATTTGCGGGCGAAGCGCGGCAGCCAATTTGCGCACAGCAGCGTCCCCACAAATGGTCGTGGATTGAGTGACCGAATTATTATTATTTCTTTGAGGGGATTATTACCCCCAAAAGCGATCCATCAATCGACTATAACACTTGGGTCCCTACATACTGCTGGGTAAACAGAGGCGTGTGTGTGTGTGTGGAGTAAGGAAGACTTGGTTAAGGTTTTGCCCTGCCCGCCCGGGAATCGAACCCCGGGTACTCTCGCTTGCGAGGGTTTAAGCTACGGGACTCCGCACGCGTTAAAGACCCGGGTCTCTGCTTACCTTCCGTGAAGCAATCTTCCGGGTCCACGGCCTCTTCCGTTTGCTCAGAATACTGATCATCCGCATCCCCAGCGTTTTCCAGGTCCACCGTGCTTCCTTCCGAACTGCTGGAGAGTTCATCCAGTTTCTGGAGAGGAATAGCAAGCGCACGGACACACTTAATCGCTTTTGTTACCAACCGGATTAATGCCCACATACACACAAACAACACCCAAACCTAATTTCCCACTCTTGATTCCGTTCTCTCTACTTCCCTGCCAGACAGCGCTCTCGATGGCCGAGCTGTGTGCGTGGGTTTAGCTGGTTAGACTCCAGCAGTTACCCCAACGCACACTCTGGGCTCCCCCCCCACCCCCCACCCCCCACAAGCCTTGGCTCTCGCCAACCTGCGCCTAATACTTTCCGGAATTCGGTAAACAGGAGGAGGAAAGAGAGAGAGGGAGAGAGAGAGAGAGAGAGCATTCCATTCCATTCCAGCCATCTATCTCTAGATTTTCCATGTGACGCATGAAATTCTCAGTTAGGCTTTGGAAACTTTTAACCGTGGGGATGGGTTTCCGCCAGTTTCAGACACTGGACTGAAAAATCTGCTTCCCTGTGAGACATCAAGACCTGGATGAGCCACAGTTTCCTGCCGCTTGTCGCCCTGGCTCGGTTGGCAGCGCTCTTCCCTCCGAATCAGAAGACTTTGGGTCCACGTTGGGAACTTTGAGCAGGTAGTGAGATTGAATGGACAGTTTGCGTCGAGAGCCAGTGCAGAACTCGATGGCGCACATTTCCACGATTCTACGCTTGCAGTGCTCGGACGTCAATTAAATGCGAGCGCTGTATTGCTTAATTGACGTTCGAGCACTACAAGCGTAGAATTGGAGGTTGGCCACGTTCGTTGGAGGACCGTTAAACCGCAGAACATTGCCAGATGTTCCGTCCCTTCACATCAGCAGCTGGCTTGAACTGGAGCAGGTTGATTTGGCAAATGCTCGGTGGGGATTTATCATTCTAAAGTGAGTTCTCCTGGTTAGTGAGCGAGTCTTGATCCAAGGGGCACGGATAAACTGAACTGCAATAATATCCTTTATATAACCGCGAGCTCCAGAGTAAAGGGTGCATGGGCTTACGCACACAGGGTAGAGGCAACTACTTTTCATGGCAGTAACTATAGAACGGCCTTTCCCTCCTCCAATAATTACCAGTGCCCCTCTCTAGGTCCCGTGCTGCCATTTTGTTTAACCCTGAGGCAAGGGTTTATTTATTTTGTTAATTCCAGGCCTGACGCTGGGCTCCAGGTTGTTTTTTTTTCCCCTCGACATCTATCTACCTATACTAATAAAGACGAAATGTCGGTCTGTCTGCCAATAACCCAACAACCGATTGACGTAGAGACATGATTTATAGCTCATCAGAAAGGGCTTGTGTGCGAGAGTGCCATGGGCATATTTTTCTGGGGGGGAATCTCCTATCATTGATGATCTATGATCTAAAGAAGCTCATCACATATGTATGGCAGTTTTGCTTAAGGTACACACAAGCTCCTCCCCTGGCTGCAAAGCTCCTCCCCTGGCTTCAAAGCTCCTCCCCTTTCTTCAAAGCTCCTCCCCTGGCTTCAAAGCTCCTCCCCTGGCTTCAAAGCTCCTCCCATCGTTATAAACCCCACCCGTCAGAACAAGCCCCGCCCATTGTTACAAGCTCCGCCTGCACTGCAAGTAAATAACTGAGTCCCGCACAGAGTACCTGCAGTGACGAGATTACAACATGAGGGGCGTCAACGAGGCAATCGCCTCACAATCAAAAGCATTAATTACATTAAAATTACATTAAAAGCGCCTTTCACGTCAGGAGGAGTTGTTCAAAGTGTGACTGTGTATTCTTGTAAGCAAAGGCGGCAGCTCGTCTACACGGCAATGGTCCACGAACAGCCATAAAGTGCATAATAATAATAATTATAATAATAATCCTTGCATTTGATCCAGCGCCTTATCACGTCTTCGAGACGTCTCAAAGCTGCCTCACGGGATACAGCGTAAAGCGAATCGACTGCGTATTGTGTGGGCGAACGGTCATTTGTGTCCGGGGGAATTGTTGGCCAGGACACCGAGGGAGAGAGAGAGAGAGAGCGAAACTCCCTTCTCGAATCGTGCCCCGGGTCCCTTTAACGCCTTAACTGTTGGTCTTATCGCCTTAACGGGGTGATGGTCTTCACCCTGGCACGGCTGCTCACACGACCTTGTCCACTATCTCCTGAGGTGCCAACGAAACCTTTTTGACTGACGAAAGAGGTTCAACGTAAGCTCTTTAGAGCAGCTCTCTCTCTCTCTCTCTCTCTCTCGCTTTCCTCGAATCACCAGGGGACAGAGAGAGAGAGAGAGAGAGAGAGTGAGAGTGAGAAAAAATATAGTGTAATTACAGTAAGAGCTTAATGCATGAACGTGATTTATTACCATAGCAATGGGTTCAGCTCAGTGCAGTGCACCCTTAAAATGACGGCGTTTCCAGGGCTATTGCTATCTCCCCTGAGCTCACTGGTTTTGCTCGAGTTACTGGCTCAGGCTCAGAAACACCACCGCTAAAGGAGTAATAAAACACACTCACGGTGTCAGGAAATATTCATGTTAAATATTAATTTGGAGTCCTGTAACCCAGTGGTTCAGTAGGGAGAGGACCTGGGCCGGCACGGCGAAACCTTAGGCAAATTTCCTTACTTGTTCGTCGATTGGCGGATTCCGAAGGGTAATAATCCCTTCAAAAATAATAATAATCATAATAATTTAGTCACCTCAATCCACGACTGTTTCCGGGGCATTGCTGTGCGCAATTGGCTGCCGCGTTTCGTCGACAAAATACACACTTTACAATATGTTCTGCAAAGCGCTTTGAGACATTGGAACAATGTGATAAGGCGCTCTATCAAATGCAAGGATTATTATTAAATATATATATTGTTATCAGACCACAAATAAAGGCGCTGTATAAACATAAATTGCAATGTTATTTCCACAGGGATGGAAGTTAGACACGAGATAATAATAATAATAATAATAATCCTTGCATTTGATACAGCGCCTCATCACATCTTCGAGACGTCTCAAAGCGCTTCACAGGAGATACTGTAAAGTGAATTGACTGTATATTTGTGGGCAAAACGCGGCGGCCAATTGCGCACAGCAGCGTCCCCACAAACAGCTGTGGATTGCAGCGCCCAATTTTTTTTTTGGAAAGAATTATTAACCCCCGGAAAAGTGATCCATCAATCGACTAACAACCGGGTTCCTGGGTTAACAGAAGCTTGTGGAGTAATTTGCGAGGCAAGTGGTCCAACCACTGAGCTACAGGACTCCACTGTGGGTTTCTCCTGGAGGGTTTCAAGACTCCATGGGTGTATGAAAGATAGAGACTTGAAGGGATATGGATAAGCCGAGTATGAAGACTGAATCGACTATTTACGAAGGGAAACACTTGGGACTCTTCCCACTCAGCTCCTGTTAACCCTGCAAACTAAAGCCCTAACGGGTAGGGTGGTCCTAGTTGGACAAGCAGCGGGAAGACAGGGCTCTCAATGGCAAGTTATATGGTTTTAGCTGTGGTTAGACTCCAGCAGTTCCCCCAACGCACACTCTGGAGGTCCCCCAAGCCTTGGCTCTTCCCCCCGACCCCACGCCTAATACGCTCTGGGATGAGGTGAGCAGGAGGCGTCCCTCCAGGGAGCGAGTGTGCATTCCATTCTCTTGTGGGCACGTTCTCGGTAGTTTGGTTCAGATACTCTTTAACCATGAGGTTTATTGGCTTAAGCACCGGGAGAAACTGCCTCCTCCTAATGAAGAGTGTCACAAAGAACATCTTGTTCGTGGCGATCGATTCACACTTTCCATCTCAACACCCACCCCCCAACTCCTCCGTTTCCCCCCTTCCTCCTCCACCCCTCCTCCTCTCTTCCCCCACGGCCTCTCCTCCGTCCAACTCCTCTGCTCTCCACTTCCCCTCCGTCCCTACTCAATTCCCTCCCTTTCCCTCTCCGCATCCTCTCCCTCCCCTTCAACTTCTTCCCCATCCATTTCCTCCCTCTCACACCACTTCCTCTCCGATTCCCCCCCTCCCCACTTCCCCCCCCGCCCCACCATCCCTCCCTTCACTTTCCGCTCCTCGTCCTGCCACATTCTCCCTCTTCTGCTCTACTTCATCTCTCCGCTCCCTCCCTCTCCCATCTCCCCTCACCTCAAACGAAGCCCCCTCCCCCCCGCACTTCCTGCCATGATACCCGCCACCCCACCGCCCGGTCGGCCCCTCTCAGGCTTATCAGAGAGAGAGCCAGGATTTCCTTTTACGGATCCTTGCGTCCATCAGACCTCAGCAGCGTGACATGTGCTGAAATGCCGAGCCGGGCTGCTATTAATACCCGACTGAGAGCATTGTTTTCTCATCTCTCCTCTGCTGATCATCCACTGAGCGCTCACTCGCTCACCAGCCAGGGCCCGGTGTCCCACACAGGAATGCCCGGCTCGGTGACCCTGGGAATGCCAAGCATTGTGCCCGCTGTACATCAGGTCGTTTGTGCCGTGAGGGGGTGGAGGTGGGATGTCAGTCAGCTCCTGAGAACAAGGCAGCTCTCAGCCCAGCCGACGGCAGAGACCTTCTCAATACCGGGTGGCACAGAGAGAAACAGCCTTGTTCCCCACCCTTCAAATGTCTAACACAGGGGTCTCAATACCCCACTCCCCTCCCCTGCCGCCCCATCTCCCATCCAGTATGGGGCTGTGGAGCGCAGCAGCATATAGTTACAGCGCTCGCCTCGCAAGCAAGAGGACCAGGGTTTGATTCCCGGCTGGTCAGAGAAGTTTCCTTACTCCTTTACTCCACACACAGACGCCAGCAGTAAGTAGGAACTCAGTCGTTAGTCGATTGGCGGATCACTTTCTGGGGCTAAGAATTCCCCCCTCCCCACCCGCCCCCGAAAAAAAATGTTTTCACAGAACATACCGTAAGGTGAATTGTGTATTTTATGGGCAAAACTCAGCAGCCACTTGCGCACAGAGGTGTCCCACAAACAGTCGAGGATTGAGTGACTAAATTATTTCTTATTTTTTTGAAGGGATTATTATCCCCGGAAAAGCCATCCATCAATCGACTGACATCCGGGTTCCTCCTGACTGCCACTAAAACAGAGGCATGGCGTGTCGAGTAAGGAAACTTGCCTAAGATTTTGCCCTGGCCGGGAATCGAACCCGGGTCCTCTCGCTTGCAAGGCGAGCGCTCAAACCACTGAGCTACAAAAACTTTTAGAAGGGAAGGGGGGAACTGGGACTCTTTGCTCGTTGGATGGGCTCTGGCAAAATGCCATTTCAAATTCAACACTCAGACAGTAATCCTTATGGAATCTTGTTTATGGCTTGGGACCTCACGGACAAAATACTGGCATACGAGCAGAATTCCCGAACGGGGATGTTATATCAGTACCAAATCATCACAAGCAATAGGGGCAAAACACCTTTCCAGTGATATCTTAATTGTGCGCGTTCAGGCCCAACAGGAACACAGTGCGTCACCCTTCATTATAATAAATAACAATAATAATAATCCTCGCATTTGATACAGCGCCTTATCAGGTCTTCGAGACTTACCAAAGCGCTTCGCAGACTACACCGTGAAGTGTAGCGACGGTGCATTTTGCGTCCCCGCAGACAGTCGAGGATTGAGTGGCCAAATTCACAGAATTGTACAGCGCAGAATAGATTGCTTTTATTCATATTGGATAGGAATTATTACTCCCGTTAAAGCCATTCGCCAATCGACTAACAATCGACCTCCTACTTACTCCCTTCCTATTTATAAACTCATTGGAAACCTTAAATTGACGTGATCAGAAAGCTGTGGCTGCACTCATTTGAGTGGAGAATGTTAAGAGGGAATCTAATAAGAGACCTCTTCAAAATGATGCCAGGTTTTAAGGAGAAAGCGTGACAGATTATGCTGACTGCGTGCTAAATTGCCAAATTTAGAGCCTCGAAAGGGGAAGGCGACAGATTTTTTTTTTTCGAGACATCACAAAGGGCGATTGTGATGTGAAATGCATTAGCGCAAGTGGCGACTGAATTTTGGGTCAATTAGCTCATTTCAAAGGGAATTAAGTGAACTCTCAGCGGGAAAGTGTGAGGGAGGGAAAGAGCAGGGGCTGTGCGGATGAGTGCCGAGAGCTCCAGTGGGGCATCAAGCACCAATCTAGGCTCGAGGTGCCAAACGTCCTCCTTATGAACTGAAGTTGCTACGATTCTAAGAATAACTGAAGCCCCGGGTTACAGATGCGCACTTCCCTCACCACATACACACATATGCATGATAATAATAATAATAATAATAATCCTTGCATTTGATATAGGGCCTTATCACGTCGTTGAGACATCTCAACAGTCACACATACACACACACACACACGCACCTTATACCACATACATCGTGCACAAATACACACTGGAACCCGGCTCGCTGGTCTGTGCCTGTTCTTGGGTGGATATTTTGGATCTCGCGGCGCTATTTTGAAAAGGGGAAGGGAGTTTCTCCAAACCAAATCGGTCGCTCACTTTGTGGGCCGTTTGCGGGACGTCGCTGCGTGCGAATTGCCTGCCGCGTTCGCCCGCGAAATGCGCGGTCACTGCGCTTCCCATTGCAACGCTGCATCAAGTGCGAAAGGGTCCCTGATCGTTGATTGCTATTATTATAACTTGCGATACACGAATGTTCCATTTCCAGCCATGCCACCTGCTCCCCCCGTGCGGACAGGAATACACAAACATAAACAAAAGGGCCTTCTCACGACTGCTCTTGGCCCCCAGATGCAGGCGAGCAAATTGGCTGCCAGGACCCAATAAAGTGGTGGAACAAGCCGCATGGTCTCTCCCCCGCCCCGTACCTGTTGGGCTGTGTTCCATTTGCTTACAACAACAACTTGTTGTACATAGGGGGTACATAGGAACAGGAGGAGGCCATTCAGCCCCCTCGAGCATGTTCCGCCATTCTATAAGATCGTGGCTGTCTGTACTTCAACACCGGTTACGTGCCTTTGCCCCGGGATCCCTTGATCCCCTGACCTAACAAACGTTTATCCACTTACAAGGTGCGCACTGCACTTTACGGTAAAATCCCGTGAAGCCCTCCGGGACGTCCTCCTGACGGGAAGGAGGGCGCTGAACCAGACGGAAGGATTATTATTACTAACAGCCAACGGATATTATTAATGACACGTTAATAAACACACGGTACATTTTCTTCGAGGTGGAGCACTTTCGAGACGTCTCATAAAATAATTACAACATAATAATAATCCCTGCGTTTGATGCAGGGCCTGGTCACGGCTTCGAGACGTCTCAAAGCGCTTCACAGGATACGCTGTGATGGGAAGTGACTGTGTATTTTGTGGGC
The DNA here is from genome assembly GCF_018977255.1 of Callorhinchus milii. Classification (NCBI taxonomy): domain Eukaryota; kingdom Metazoa; phylum Chordata; class Chondrichthyes; order Chimaeriformes; family Callorhinchidae; genus Callorhinchus; species Callorhinchus milii. Next base: position 738,226 of record NW_024704743.1, read on the forward strand.
GAAGCAACGCAATAAGGCGCTCTATCAAATGCAAGTATTATAATATGATTATTAACATCGACCGGGAACCAGGCAGACTGGCCGATCTGTACCTCGATTCGATTTGCTCCGTAATCCCTCGATGTCAAACGCAAGAAGAATTACCATTATTATTATTTTTAAAACTATTACCGTTGTGATTACGAACAAGAAACCGGAGCCAGGGCTCGATACCTCTGGCGTGACCGAGGCTTGACGTTTCGAGAAAACTGCCCGGAGCAGCTGTAAATTGAAGGACAACGGTGCAAAGAGAGACAGTGTGACCCAACACATTCCAGGAAGCTATTCGGCTCCTCAGGGAACTGACACATGGCAGTCAGCATCCGCTCACGTGGGCACAAATGCCTCAGCTCAGCCTCATACTTGTCCTCACCTTTAAAGCCTTTCACGGTCTCTCCCCTCCCCGCTCTCGGCTCCGGCCTGCTCCATATTCCCCCCCCCCCCACCACCCCCGTGCATTTCAACCTCTCCGTCCCCCCCCCCCTCCCACTCCCCACTCCCCACTCCCCTCCACCCATCCTTTGGAACTCCATTCCACAGTCCCTTCACCTCCCCCCTCTCCCTAACCCTAACCCCCCCCCCACCCCTTCCCCCACCCACCCACCCACCCTCACTTGCCTATTTCAAGGCCCGTCTGAAGACCCTCCTCTTCGATCGTGCCTCCGGTCACCCTCCTACCCCCACCGTCCCTCCCCTCTGCCCCCTCCTGATCCCAACTCCCAACTCGGGTGGAAATCCTTGACCGTTCAGTGCCTTGGCACGTCCTCATGATCGATGTGAAAGCTGCATATAAATGGACTTTATACCCCTCCTCCCCCTGTCCAGCCCAGCACAGCCCACCACAGCCCAGCACAGCCCACCACAGCCCAGCACAGCCCACCACAGCCCAGCACAGCCCAGCACAGCCCACCACAGCCCAGCACAGCCCACCACAGCCCACCACAGCCCAGCACAGCCCAACACAGCCCAACACAGTCCAGTACAGCCTAACACAGCCCAGCTCAGCCCAACACAGCCCAGCACAGCCCACCACAGCCCAGCTCAGCCCAGCTCAGCCCAACACAGCCCAGCACAGCCCACCATAGCCCAGCACAGCCCACCACAGCCCAGCACAGCCCACCACAGCCCACCACAGCCCAGCACAGCCCAACACAGCCCAACACAGTCCAGTACAGCCTAACACAGCCCAACTCAGCCCAACACAGCCCAGCTCAGCCCAACACAGCCCAGCACAGCCCACCACAGCCCAGCTCAGCCCAGCTCAGCCCAACACAGTCCAGCTCAGCCCAGCTCAGCCCAACACAGCCCAGCTCAGCCCAACACAGCCCAGCCCAGCACTGCACAGTCCAGCACAGTGTAGTGCAGCGCGGACCAGCCCAGCAGAGGCCAGCCTTACGTGCTTGACCTCGTGTTGCAGCAATAACAAATCGACAACACCGCCCCCCCCCAAAAAAAAAAGAGCATGAACCTTTGCGCTAAGTATAGTGCATTGGCTGGAGAAATCACTGCAGGGCAACAGAGTGAGATGAAGCCTACCCCTCACCCCCCCACCACGCCCCACCGCCCCCCCCACTCCTCCCCCCCCAAAAAAAAAAACAGCAAGAAAAAAACGAGAACAAATGTTTTTTCCATAGACGGTAACGGCTCCGAGACCTGTCACTGTCTCTTTGCTTTGCCGTCTTCACCTGCTCCGGCTCTCAGTCAGCGGTAAGTGACCCCACACAAAGGCGTCTGTCACCCCCGGAATGGAGCACCTGCTGCTCACACGGCCCTCAGTCAATGCTTCCGATAGCGCTCGGTCGAAAAAATGTTAATCCCAGCATTTGGGGAGGGGGGGGCAGGGGGCCGCGAGGATGGGGGGTTAGGATTGGGGGTGGGGGGGGGGAAGAGGAGGGTGGGGGAGTGATGGAGGAGCGGAGGAGGAATGGGAGCCAGGAGGGAGGGAGGAGGGGAGGAGTGGGGGGAGAGGAGGGAGATGGGGGGGAGGAGGGGAGGAGTGGGGGGGAAGGAGGGGAGGAGTGGGGGGAGAGGAGGGGGGAGGAGTGGGGGCAGAGGAGGGGGGAGGAGTGGGCGAGGAGGAGTTTAGGAGGGGGAGAGGAGGGGGGAGGAGTGCGGCAGAGGAGGGGGGCAGAGGAGAGGGGAGGAGTGAGGGAGGAGTGGGGGAGGAATGGGAGTCAGTTTGTGGGGACGCCGCTGGGCGCGATCGGCTGCCGCCTCTCCCCCCACAAAACACACAGTCACTCCACTTTGCAGCATATTCTTCGAAGCGCTTTGAGGCGTGTCGAGGATGTGATGTAGCAAACGCGAGGTTAATTTTTTTTTTCGGAAACAAAAGGGTGATGGCGGGTGGTTTTTTTTTTCCCCTTCCTGACCCTTCGCGTCGCAAATCACATCGTCCCCTCACGCCAGCGCCAGGACACGAGTAAACGTGAGACTTCCTGCCAACGCCAAAGGCCTTAGGTATTAATATAAATATAAATTGTCTCCGAGAATCCCCCAAATTCTCCTGAGCCGAACGGGTTCACCAAACTCCAGGACACCGCTGTAAATCCCTCCCATTCCTTGCACACTCAGCCCAGAAGGCAACCCTTTCCTTACACACTCGGATCTGAGACCAACCCTTTCCTTACACACTCGGCTCTGAGACCAACCCTTTCCTTACACACTCGGCTCTGAAACCAATCCTTTCCTTACACACTCGGCTGAGAGCAATGATTTCCTTACACACTCGGCTGCACTGGGCCGGGCTTGACGTCCCTTGGGGACTGAGGAACGGGTCGCTCTCACGCCTGAGCGCGTAAGGAGAGGGTTCGCCCCCACGACCCCACGCTGACAGTCCCCCCCACCCACCACACACACACACACCTCCCACCCGGCCCCTGCTCACCTCCTCGCTGATTGCGTTCTCGGTGAAGGTGCTCAGCTCCTCCTCGTCCTCCCGACACTCCGAGTACGACTCCACAGCGGCGATGGGCACGCACACCGTCAGCCCGGGAGCCGCCGCGGCCTCCAGCCCCAGCCCCACCGCCGTCCCGTTCCCGTTCTCGTTCCCGTTGCCCGAGACGGGCTTCCCGTCGCCCGGGTGGCTAATGACCCGGCAGGTGGGCAGCTCCAGGGCCTTCTCACCCTGTCCCCGGCCCGAGGGCTTGCACATGCCCAGGAAGAGCTCGCCCGCCGCGCCCTTGGCCACGGAGAATCCGTGCTGGATCCTGGCGAGCGCGATCTGCAGGTTGTTCATCTCCCCGTCCTCGTCTGGCGAGCTCAGGTTGTCGGCGCTGAAGGAGCTCAGCAGCAAGGCCAAGAAGAGGTTGAGCACCTGAGGGAGAGCGACAAACCCCACCACAAGTTACACAGCAAACCACAGCGTCACAATAGCAAACACCCTATCGCTCGGCCCACGGCTGCCGCGTTTCGCCCGGAAAAAACGTATGGTCCACTTCGCTTCGCGGTCTATTCCGCGAAGCGCTTTAAGACGTCTCGAAGACCCGACAAGGCCCGGCGTCGAACGGAAGGATTGTTAATTATATTATTATTATTATTTGTACAGTAAGCGTGCAAATAATAATGACGTTATTATTATCAATAATAATAGACACGGAGAGAGAGAGAGAGAGACGGTGGAAGCAAATTCGATAGGTTTCCGTTAGGAAACGGTAGCTTGGGGTACAGAGTGTCGCTTGGGACACGACCCCCACGATGGCGGAAGGTGAACCGAATGGCTTTGACCTCGAAGTCTCCATCATGGTCTCCACGCCTGGTTTAGGCATCCGACTCCAGAGAGGGTTGACTCGATTCCAACACCCCGCTGAACTCGGAGGAAGTTCAGCTCTGTACAGATCCCCAACAACCCCCTCCCCAACCACCCTCCCCCCCCCCCCCCACCCTCACCCCACCACCGCACCCTGTCCCCAACTCGTGAGGATAATTATCCATAAGTTGCTGTAAATTGTCAGCAAGTTTCCGTGCGGGACATTGTGCAGGAGATAGAGTGGGAGTCTGGTTTTGTGAACCAAGTGGTCCTAACAATAATAATAATAATAATAATAATCCTTTCTTCTGACCTTGTTATCGACCTGAAACGTTAACTCGTTTTCCTCTCTCCGTAGAGGCTGCCTGACCTGCCGCCTGTTCCAAACTGCTTCCGTCTTTGTGCTAATCCTCGCGTTTGACGCAGCGCCTTATCGCGTGGCTCGGACGTCTCAAAAGCCCTTCTCAGAATGCATCGCAAAAACGTAGATTGGCTGTACAGTGGTGGGCGAAACGGGACGGCCAATTGCGCCCAGCAGCGTCCTCACAAACAAATCATTATTATTATTTTTGAAGGGGATTATTACCCCCGGAAAAGCCATCCGTCTCCGGGGTACCCAACTAGGTAAACAGAGGGGTGCGGAGTAAGGAAACTTGCCTAAAGTTTCGCCCTGCCCTGAAGATGGGGAAGGGAGGGGGCAAGGCAGAGAGCGAGTCTAAGCCACATCGCCATCTCCGGGCTCGTGGAGGTCAGACTTCTTTTGCTACTCGCGTTTCGTAGTGAGTGAGGCACTGGCAATGCTACCGACGCTCCACAACTATGCAGGAATGGCGATTTCGGGAATGTCCCCTTGCCTTCCCCCCCTCTCCCCCTCCCCTCCCCTCCCCTCCCCTCCTCACCGCAGGGTAAATAAATACATGTTAAAAAAAAACGCCCCATTAAAAAAAAAACAGGGCAAAGGCAGTGTAGTAGTCGGACGGCATCTGTCTCTGCGAGGGATTGGGGGCTTTGAGGTTAAATATAGGCGGGTGATGGAATCCCTCACAGAGCGCTGTGGCTCCAGTGAGCCTCACCACAACAATGTCGACTGTGGAATGCCACAAGTCAGCCCAAGAATCACTGAACCGCGCAGCGTTACACAGCGCTGGGTCACCGCCTGTGCCTGTGCCCGCATCACCTGTCTTTTCATCCTCGTGAGTCGGCCTCACCCGCCCCTCTCTACCCACCCACCCACCCACCCACCCTACCCACCGCGCTCCCCGCACACTTCACTGCACCTCCCGGTAGCAAGTCGGTTAGAGCGCTCACCAGCAAAGGGGAATGGAGAGGGTGGGATGGGGGGGCGCGGAGAGGGGGGGACAGAGGGGTGGGGGAGATGAGGGTAGAGGGGTGCGGGAGAGGGGGATAGAAGGGTATGGGAGAGGGGAATAAAGGGGTGGAAGAGAGAGAGAGGGAATAGATGTGAATGTAAACACCGGCACAGATGAGCTGGGCTGAACGGCTTGCGTGTGCGTGCGCGTGTGCGTGCGTGTGTGAGAGACTGGCTAATTCCACGCGAGTTGCGTTCCCCCCCTCCCACCCCCCCCACCCTCTCGTCAGAAGGACGGAGGTGCCAGGGTTCGGAGCGGAGTGTTTGAAGCCCGCTGGCTTGAAAGAAAAGCAGCGAGCGCCTTTTAGTGTTAATTTCAGGGCTGGTAACTAAGGAAACCCACGGCCCTGTGTAGGTGCGACTGCGGACGTACTCAATGGCCCGAGGCCTCATTTTGTTGCCATCGATTCAGTCCGTTTGCGCTCGTACAATGAACCTGACTCACGGCTCACCCTCCGAGGTTGCCGTCTGCCTTGTATTTATAGAACATTAGCGCAGGCTATGAAAGAATGTGCGGCCATTATTCATTCGATTAATCTTCTGGAGTTTGAATTACGATTTGGATTTGCACTGGATGCATCTCCAACACACACACACACACACACAGAGACACATACACACACAGAGGTGACACACACATAGAGACACACACACACACACACAGAGAAACGTACATACATAGAGAGACACACACACATAGAGACACACACACAGAGACAGGTACACACACAGAGGTGACACACACATAGAGACACACACACACACACACACACAGAGAAACGTACATACATAGAGAGACACACACACATAGAGACACACACACAGAGACACATACACACACAGAGGTGACACACACATAGAGACACACACACACACACAGAGAAACGTACATACATAGAGAGACACACACACATAGAGACACACACACAGAGACAGGTACACACACAGAGGTGACACACACATAGAGACACACACACACACACACACACACACAGAGAAACGTACATACATAGAGAGACACACACACATAGAGACACACACACAGAGACACATACACACACAGAGGTGACACACACATAGAGACACACACACACACACAGAGAAACGTACATACATAGAGAGACACACACACATAGAGACACACACACAGAGACAGGTACACACACAGAGGTGACACACACATAGAGACCACACACACAGAGACAGGTACACACCACAGAGGTGACACACACATAGAGACAACACACACACAGAGACAGGTACACACACAGAGCACACACATAGAGAACACACACACACACAGAAACGTACATACATAGAGAGACACACACACATAGAGACACACACACAGAGACAGGTACACACACAGAGGTGACACACACATAGAGACACACACACACACACAGAGAGAAACGTACATACATAGAGACACACACACACATAGAGACACACACACACAGAGACACGTACACACACAGAGACACACACACACACACACACACAGAGAAACGTACATACATAGAGACACAGACACACACACAGAAACGTACATACATAGAGAGACACACACACACATAGAGACACACACACACAGAGACACGTACACACACAGAGACACACACACACACACACACACACACAGAGACACGTACACACACAGAGAGACACCCACACACATAGAGACACACACAAACAGAGAGAGACACACACAGACACACACAAACTCAGCCACACAAACACACACACAGACTCACACACTAAGACACACATACGCACAGACACACCCACACACACTGTCAACATGTCAACACGCTTCTACTGTGTTGCTAACATAGGATCAACAACAACAACAACTTCCATTTACACAGCGGCCCTCACGTGGGGTAGCATCTCGGAGCGATTGACAGTGGCGGAGTCTGACCCCGAGCCAGGAGGGGTAGGGAGGGAGGGAGGGGGGGAGAGAGAGAGAGGGAGGGAAGGGGGAAGGTGACCTTAAGGACGATCAAAAAAGGAAGGTCTTCAGGTGGGATTTGAAAGTGGGGAGGAAGGGGGCGAGGCGGAGGGATCGAGGGAGAGAGTTCGGGAGTTTCGGGGCGTAGCGGCTGAAACATCAGCCGATCAGTCTGGCTCAGTCCTCGTGTTTGCAGTTTATCTAGCGGACTGGGTATAGCGTCTTCGAGACGTCTCAAACCTCTTCACAGGATATACTGTAAAGCGGTTTTCACTGCGCATTTTTTATTGCATGAGCGAAACGCGGCAGCCAGTCGCGCACAGCGGCGTCCCACAAACAGCCGAGCAGTTGGGCGCTGGTGTTTTTTTCCCCCGGAAACCCTAGACTCCCCAGTGTTTGCAAACATCGTTGCCGGATCGATTGACCCCAGGAACCATCTCTGTGCCAGACGTCAGGAGCGAGAGGGACGAGAAACTCGAGACGAGAGAGAGAGAGAGGAGCCAAGGAGACTGCAGAGCACAGCCCTGTGTGTCTGAGCCGAGTAACATCGGTGCTGGCTGTAAACCCTGTCTGTTAACACATCAGAGTTATAAATACATCTTCCTTTACAACTGCTTCCCAGCCAGCGAGAGAACAAGAACGTTAGGCGGGACTTGAAAGAGGGGAGAGGTGGTGGGGGGGGGGGCAGGTGGAGGGATTGAGGGAGAGCGTAGCGGTTGAAAGCGCCACCTCCGACGGTGGGGCGGAGGGGCCGAGGGACGAGCAGGAGCCGGGGCCAGTCGAGCGGAGGCGCTGACCGGGTGGTGGATTGGGGGGAGTGTGACAGGGAGGTCGGACTGGACAGGGAGGGGAGACCGACGAGGAGAGCGTTGGAGTAATCCAGGCGGGAGGTGACGAACGCAATGCACGAGCGTTTCGGCTGCGTTTGGGGTGAGGTACGATCGGTAGACGGGCAATGTGGCGGAGGTGGGAGAAGGCGGGCGGTCCCGGTCAAGGACCGGGTGTGAGGGGAGAGAGGACAACTGTTATAACATTATCCGTACAAGTTTCTTGTTCAATAAGCTCCCAGATTCCTAGGTCACTTTTTCACCTGCGTCTCTTTACTCCGGTTCCTGTCTGCTTCCTGTTAAATCCTCGCCAGGCTTCCCTGGGTCAAGGTCCTCACTCTCATTTACAAACGCCTCCACTCCCTTGCACTTCCTTACCTCTCTAACCCGCTCACTCCTCTGCCACTCACGCCCCCCCACCCCCCCCATTTGCCCAACGCAGCCCAGAACCAGTTGACCTCCTTCGCTGCCCGGACTCTGACGGCTGTTGGTTGACAGTGAAGGTTTGCCGAGGTTGTGGTGCGAAACAACGTGCCAGAGATTCCCTGCACATCATGCGGCAGAATCTGTGGTGGAGCGAATCATGCTTTATCCAGCCTGCGTACCGCGGGGGGGGGGGGTTGGGGGTGGTGGTGGGGGGTCGGTGGTCAGAGGAACACAGGCATGCATTCTGTCTGGGATAAGGTTCCATAGACCGGAGAGAATGGAGCCTGCGATCTATTTAGGTCAAGGCTTTGGGTGGGGGGTAAGATCACACGACACAACTGAATGCCAATCATCCTGATTCAGAGCAGCTGTCAATCACTTGGAGGGGGCGCAGTGGAATGGCGAGTCAGAAAGTTTCAAGACCTGACACGCGCGCACCCACCACCACCAACAACAACAACAACACAAATACATTTACTTTCACGTCGGGAGCACGTCCCAAGGGTCCGGATCGGGGAGGGCGGAGGGCAATGGGTGGGGAGGTAGGAGGGCGATCGAGAGCACTGTCGACGAGGGGGGTCTTGAGCCAGGTCTTGAAGGAGGCACGGGAGGGGGCGAGGCGGGAGGGACTGCGGGATGGAGTTCCAGAGGGTGGGGGCAGAGAGGCTGAAGGCACACACACACACACACACGAACACGCGCACGTACATGTAGACTTTGCGTGGGCTCTCACCTCGCAAGTGAGAGGACCTGGGCAGGGCAAAACCTTAGGCAAGTTTCCTTACTACACACGCACACACACGCACACACACACACACGCACGCACACACACGCACACACACGCACACACACACGCACGCACGCACGCCTTTGTTTATCCAGCATTAAGTAGGAAACCTCGGTAATAATCCCTTAATAAAAATCAATCCACGACTAGTGAGCGGCGTTTACGAAATACGCTGCACTTTACAGTACACCCTGCGAGGCGTCCTGAGATATATCTCTGTATCAGTATTGTTTTACGGTCAGCCGGGCACCTGACACACACACACACACACGCGCGCAGAGTTCAACAGATGTAAGCCACCTGACAGAGTGAAGTTTTCCCCGTGTGTGGAATGGAATGCACACTCTCTCGCCGGAGCGAGAGCGAAAGAGAGAGAGAAAGAGAGAGAGCGAGAGAGAGAGAGAGAGTGCATTCCATTCCTAGAATTAAACAGGGTCCTTAAACCTCGGGGCTTTGGCCGCGGGGTTAACAGGAGCTCCCGGAGGCTGGTTTCTACTCTTCCAGGTTCCTACCATCGAGCTGCGCTGCGCTGCGCTGGGCTGCGATCAGCAAGTGGACTTCCGGCACTTTATATCGAATGCAAGGATTATTATCATCATCATCATCATTATTATTATTATTATTATTATCCTCTCTTTTAGCGCTGCCTTAGCTATTCGAAGCGGCTGCAAAGCCCGGCCACTTGGCTAGCGATTTCGCTCGTTTTCCTTCACAGCGTCTTGAAATGTCACGTCTCTCAGCCCGACGAGCAGCTTAAACACCGGTCTGTGCAAAACGAGGGGGCAGCATTCTCTCGCTAACAGGTCCCAATCATCTGTCTCCTTCACCCGGGTTGATTGTCCCCCACCTCCCGCCCACGGCTCGCCTCGCTAATGGCCGCGAAATATAACGGCTTAAGTACAGCCTTGTTGTCACGAATAAAAAAATAAAAAAAACAAGAAACGAAAAAACTTCCGCCCATTTATTGCCCAAAATAACTTGAGAACTTGAGCAGCCGTCACCACTAAGACCAGAGGGGGCGTTCAAAGGGTTTAGTAAGGGAATAAATAATCCTCGCGCTGGGAAAACGTCTCGAAGAACTTCACCGGAAAGTGCGGCGACTGTGTGTTTTGTAGGCGGAACGCGACGACAATTGAAGCGTGACAGCCGACGAGGTGTACGACGGACTGTGAGCCAGGAACAAGGCGGTGTCTTTAAATGTCCACCTCGACAGTACCTCGGTGTGTGTGTGAGTGTGTGTGTGTATGTGTGTGAGTATGTGAGTGTGTATGTGTGGGAGTGCGCGCGCGTGTGTGTATGTGTTGTGTGTGTGTGAGTGTATGTGTGTGAGTGTGTGTGTGAGTGTATGTGTGTGTGTGTGAGTGTGTGTGTGAGTGTATGTGTGTGAGTGTGTGTGTGAGTGTGTGTGTGAGTGTGTGTGTGTGTGTGAGTGTGTGTGTGAGTGTATGTGTGTGAGTGTGTGTGTGAGTGTGTGTGTGTGAGTGTGTGTGTGAGTGTATGTGTGTGAGTGTGTGTGTGAGTGTGTGTGTATGTGTGTGTGTATGTGTGTGTGTGTGTGCGATACTATGTGTAAGACACACTGTATGTTAAGCGTCTGCGCAACACTGTGTAGTAACACTGTACGTAAGATTATTTTAGAGTCTAGTAGCGGCGATAATAACAATAATAATATGATTAACATTGTGGTAATAACAATAATAGTATTATCCTTCTGGTAGTAATAATAATAATAATATTATTATTGCTACCAGAAGGACCGCAGCTCCGACAATGCAGTACAGCCCCCGGCACTGCATTGGAGCATCAGCTCGGACTGCGATGGAGCCTCAAGGCTTGACATGGGGGCTTCAAACCACCGCCTGCTGACTCGGAGAGCGAGCGCGAGCGAGAGAGAAAGAGAGAGAGAGAGCGCGCGAGGGTGAGCGCTATACCACGGCCCCAGGCGTGTCGGGCGCCAGCGTCCCTTGCGGGTCGGAACTCACCACGAGGTTCCCGATCACCATGACCAGCATGAAGACCAGGATACACCGGGGCTTCCCAGCCACCTCCATACAGTCCCACATGGTCTCGATCCACTCCCCGCACAGGACCCGGAAGACGATGAGGAAGGAGTGGAAGAAGTCGTTCATGTGCCAGCGCGGCAGCTTGCAATTGGTCCCGATCCTGCAGACGCAGTCGAGGTACTTCTTGCCGAAGAGCTGCATCCCCACCACCGCGAAGATGAAGACGATGATGGCCAGCACCAAAGTCAGGTTGCCCAGGGCGCCCACCGAGTTGCCGATGATTTTAATGAGCGTGTTGAGGGTCGGCCAGGACTTTGCCAGCTTAAAGACTCTCAGCTGCGGCGGGTGGGCGAGTGGGCAGGGGGATGGAGAGGGGGGGGGAGGGGGGAGAGGGGGAGAGGGGGAGGGAGAGGGGGAGAGGTGGGGGGGGCGTGACAAGAAACCAAACAAATGGGTTAAAACGTGCCCCGCTCACATCGGCACTGGATAACACTGTAATTAACCCCACGTAACACCGTATGTTAGACTGTACGTTTCGCCCACAAAACGCACAGTCACTACACTTTACAGTGTATCCTGTGAAGCGCTTCGAGACGTCTCGAAGACGTGACGAGGCGCCGGGTCAAAGGCGAGGATTATTATGACGTGTACGATTATGTTAGACTTACATTACTGTGTAAGATTGTTAGACTGTCTGTCTGTCAGAGTCTGAGAATAATAATTATGAATAATATTATTAGCGATTATGAGTGATAATGTATTAATTATTATTACGCTGTAATAAATTATTATCAAAAAACTCGAATATATTAACAAGAATAATAGATTGTGTTACATTTTTATTATTAATAATAACTACTACAGATATTATTACTCCCCCTGCCCCCTCACCCCACCCCCCCATCCTCACTTGCCGGCCACTGAAGAACAGACGGACATTACGTTGAGTAAAATCAGTACCAGCCTGAAGGATCGCAGCACGGAGAGTCCATCGACGTTGGCCAGGCCCAGCTCCATGAGGCTCAGGCTGACGATGATGCTGTCGAAGATGTTCCAGCCCTGCTGGAAGTAGAAATACGGATCCAAGGCAATGATCTTAAAGATCATCTCGGCAGTGAATATCCCGGTGAAGACCTGCGGAGGACAGGGAATGACACCATGGGACCGAACCCACGCTCCTTACCTCCCCCCCCACCGCCTCTCCCACTCCCCACGCAACACCGCACATCCCAGAACGGACTCCCACGGCAAGTATCGGGTGTTCCCAGTGACTTCCCCCACCCCACAATTGTCCCTCCACGGACGCCCGCCCGGCTGACCAAAATCCAACTCAATAAGCAATCAATTAGCATTGGTTTCTCATACCTACAAATGGCTCTTCTCTATTCATTACTGCATCTGATTCCCTAAAGTAAATCTTGGCCCTCGTGTGAGTTTCGTAAGTGAGGGCTTTATTAAAAGATGATGTTCAAAGAAGATCACGAGATTGGTTTGGGCGAAGAAGGCCCTTTGATCTCAACCGTCCAGTACATCTGCCAACTGCCCTCCCACCACAGCCTCAAGCCATTTTTTTTGTTAAATGAGTTTGAGTGTCCTGGTCTCAACCACCCAACCACACCTCTTTAACTCATCATCCCCCGTCCTCTACCCTATTTTCTCCTTTGTCTTCCTTGCCCTGCTCTCCCCCCTTTCTCTGTTAGTCCTTCAAAGCCTCTGCCTTGCAACATGTCCTACTTCTGATGAAAGGTCGTGGACCCAAAACATCGACTCATTTTCCTTTCTCCATAGATGCTGCCGGACCCTCTGCTGAGTGTTCGCAGCGACTTCTGTTTTTGTGTTAAATACTTCCCGGTGTCCGGCCTAAAATTGATCTTTGCGACTCTACATTTATGCCCTCTTGTTCTACTGACTTGAGGTCAATTGGACGACAATAATAACCAAACAAAAACAATAACAACAACAACATATAGCGCCCGCGCCCTTTACGTGGGGTAATGTCCCAGAGCGAGAGAGACGAGGAGGCCATTCTGCATTTTTTTGGTGTTGGTATTTTGCTCTTCCAAGAAATCTTTCCAATGGAATCCCAATTTTCCATCCTTTCCCTATTCCCAATATACCTTCTTCATGTGCTTATCTAATCTCTTTTAAATGTCCCCAATTGACTCTACTCTAAAAGCTGCTCATGCCAAATCTTATAATAATAATAATAATTATACTTGCATTGATACAGCGCCTTAGCACATCGTTGGGACGTCTCAAAGGGCTTCACAGAATATATTGTAAAATGAATTGACTGTGTATTTTTGGGGGCAAAACATGTCAGCCAATTGCGCACACCTCTTTCTGTGCTGCAAACTCTATTAATCCAACACTTCTCCCATGTCATCATCCCAAATTATTCCTCTCTTGCCTGCAAGTCAGGTGGTAGATTTAAGCCTCGTACCAGGACTTTGAGTTTGTAGTCCACAGTTTGAGTCCACGGAGGGATGGAGGGTGAATTGTCAGTCACTGGCTTTCAAATACACACACACACACTGTCAGAGAAGACATCAAACTGAGATCCCATCTGTCTGTTCTGGTGGACGTTAAAGATCCCATAAGTTTTTCCCCCGTGTCCTGACCAGCAATTCACTGGATAAAATTGATCACTGACCTCGTCTGTGAACGTTTAAGGGAATTGGGCTGCGCCAAAATCAGCTGCTTTGTTCCTTTGCAGAACAGACCCTCACGTCACTTTGATTTAATTAGCACTGAAGCACTTTTGGGACTTTGACTTTGATGGTACCGACTCGCAGATTGCAACGATTCAAAATAATGCCAATCCCCCAGATTTAACCCGGTCATTACCGTCATGGCTGTTTGTGGGACGTGGTTTCGTGCGAATTGGCTGTTGTGTTTCCCTCGAAAAATTACACAATCGCTGCACTTTACAGTAAATCCCGTGAGATGTATGTACGTCCTGATCTCTTGTAAGGATGATGGATCATTTATTATCCAGTTCGGGAAATTTGCTCAACATTTTTATGAACGTTGAGAAAACAAAAAACATCCAACAAAAGGCAAACCCTAAGGATCTGATAAACTCCGGAAACCAGTTCGGGAGCGGATTATTATTAATAACAATACCAATAATCCTCGCTTTCGATACAGCCCCTTATCACGTCCTCGAAACATCTCAACAACAACAACAACTTGGATTTATATAGTGCCCTCCACGCCGGACGGCGTCTCAGAGCGCTTCACAGTAACGGATCACGGGACCGAGCCGGGAGGAGTGGGGGGGAAGGTGACCAAAGGTGCGGTCGAAAAGAAAGGTCTTCAGCAGAGACCTGAAAATGGGAAGGGAGGGGGCGAGGCGAAGGGAGTGAGGAAGGCAGTTCCAGAGCCTCAGGGCGCAGGGGCTGAAGGCACGGCCGCCGAGGGTGGAGCGGAGGACTCGGGGGACGAGGAGGAGGCCAGAACCCGGAGGAACGAAGGCAATGGGTGCTGTTTTGAGGAGAGAGGAAGTCAGAGAGGTCGGAGGGGGTGGGGGTTGCGGAGGAGTGCAGGGACTTGAAGACGAGGGAGAGGATCTTGGAGGATGTAACCGCAAAGCGAATTGACTGTAATGTCTTGGGGGCGAAACGCGGCAGCCCGACTGCGCCCAGCGGGGGTCCCCGCAAACAGCGAACGGTCGTTATAATATTGTTGGTAGTCGTTGCCATTTTGGATTCCTCCCTCCCAAATCTCCAGACACCTCCGCTCGCGCAATCTGGGTCGGCGCAGTGATTGGCGCTCTTCACTCTGGGACATCAAATAACACATGGGACACTTGGCAGCCCAATCTCAGAATGCCACACATCTAAAGGGGAAGATTAGATTGGCTCAATAGTTTAGCAGCTCGGACCATTCATTTCACACTCATGTGCTTGAGTGCTCCGTGTCACAGCGCTGGCAGCTGTTAGAGGCCAGACAGACAGACAGACAAACGGACACCTGCCCGTCGAGTATTTCAGAAGAACAGCTCTCTTCGCCCTCCCTCTCGCTCGCTCAAAGCTTACTTAGTGCTCAGAAACTCTGATCTCCGATCAAAAGAAAACAAAAAATCGCTCGGACTTTAACTCGCATTTGTATGGCGTCTCCTCACAGTGACAGTGAAACACACACACAATGTCCCAGAGTCATTACTGTCGGCGATGCTCATCGGGACTGCCGAGAAGTGAAGGGCGCTAGTTTTATATATATGTGTGTGTGTGTGCAAGTTGTTGTTGTTAATTAGTATAATAATTATAATCAGTGGTTAGAGTACTCGCCTCGCAAAGGGAGAGGACCTGGGTTCGATTCCCGGCAGAGCGAAAGGCACGTTTCCTTACACGCCTGATAATTATCCCTCAGGAAAAAAAACAACGCTAATAATTTGGTCACTTCAATCCGCGCCTGTTTGTGGGGGACGCGATCGGCTGCCGCGTTTCACCCACAAAATACGCAGACGGTTAATTTTACACCGTATTCTGTGAAGCCCCTTTGAGACGTCTCAACGACGCGATAAGGCGCTGTGTCGACTGCAAGGATTATTTATTGTTATTTGAAAGCCTCCACAATCTCACGTCAGGACACCCCGGCAGCTCGACAATCCGGGAACTTGCTCCTCTCCCTGAACATGGCCCTGCTTCATGTCCCCAGCGCTCTCCTCCCTCCCCATCCCGTGGGCAAGCTTTGCTGCCCCCGTTCGATGGAATTACATCCCGGAGTCCTTCTTACTCGGGCTCTCCCTCCCCGCTCACAAAGCCTGCTTCAAGCGACATCTTGAAATCCCGTCTCGGAGTGGTTAGCACCCTCGCCTCGCAAGCGAGAGGGCCTGGGTTTGATTCCCGGGCAGGGCGAACCCTCAGCCAATTGTCCTTACTCCGCACGAATCTGCTTACCCAGCAGTAAATAGGCTGTTAGTCGATTGGCGGATCGTTTTCCGGGGGTAATAATCCCGGAATTTGTTTCGGGATTGAAACTACTTGTTTCCTCGCTGTTTGCGGGACATTGCTGTGAGCAAACTTGGCTACAGACACAGTACCTCAAGTCCACGGTTAAAGTCCCTTAGAGATCTTAGGGATGTATCGATGAGGTGCCTTCAATCATCCTCCCAGCAGTAACTCCCACCCGCACTCCCACCCCCCAAACTCGAGCGCGAACCCTTCACCGTCCAGCGCACTGGGACATCCTCCCTACGTGAAAAGCGCTGAACACGTGCCATTTGAAGCACGGCATCAAAGGCGAGGACGGTGGTCGTTCAGAGAGCTCTGCTCACCAGGTTGCCCACGTGGAGCATGTTTTCGAACTCCTTGGACATCGGGTAGTGCTCCAGGGACATGAAGAGGGTGTTGAGCACGATACAGATGGTGATGCTCAGGTCCAGGAAGGGATCCATCACGATAACCTTCACCGTCTTCTTGATTCGGATCCACTGCGGACTGCAGTTCCAGATCAGGTAGGTCTGGGAGAAGTGATACCAGCAGCGAGGGCACTTCTGACGAGATTCTTCCAGTTCTGGGGAGGGCAACAACGACGACGTCAACAACAACAACTAATTACATTTGGACGCCGCTTTTCACGTCAGGAGGACGCCATTTTTTTTATATGCACCGAACATAAGAATTCCATCCATCCCGTCTACAACCACAACGACAACAATTCCTTGGATCTACACAGCGCGGTTCAAGCGGGGCACAGGGTGTTGGAGCGCTTAACAGTGGCGGAGGCTGATGCCGAGACGGAGGGAGAGAGGGAGGAAGGCTGTGGGGTTCAAGCCCCGCCTCAGGACTTTGGAAGTCACACACTACGCTGTGTTGAGGGGAGCACTGCATTTGCGGGAGGCTGTGCCTTTCGGATGAGAAGTTAAACCGAGGAGCCACCTGCCCGGTCAGAGAAGACAATAAAAATTCCGAGACGCTATTCAACAAGAGAAGGGAGTTTCTCTCTCTCTCCCCCCCACCCCCACCAACCGCTCTCTCTCTCTCTCTCTCTCTCTCTCTCTCTCTTTCTCTCTCTCTCCCGGTGTCCTGACTAGCAATTTCCCCAAATAAAATGGCACATCCTCTTCCTATTGTGTGTGGGACGCCGCAGGGTGCAAATTGGCTACAAAATACACAGTCACTACACTTTACAGCCAAAGCAGGATGCGCGAAGCTCTGCAGAAAAATTGAAGAATTATTATGACGATTATGTGTTATTATTTGTTATTATCACACTCTGCATTTTTTGACTCTGACTAAGGCACTTAGTGGGAGGGGGAGGCAGGGGAGGGGGATGCGGGGGTTTGGTGCGGGCGAGAGGGGGGGCGCGTAATCCTTTGGGACCCTCCACTGCTGGGAGCTTTGCTGTCATCTGTGAACAAAAAAAACATATGCCAGAGGCACTTTACAAGCCTTGGGGAACAATCAGGAGAAAAACAAGGCAAGTGAAGCTGAGTAGGAGCGTTCTTCACACCAGCCTTTGTGTGTGCGCGCGTGTGTGTGCACGTGTGTGTGGGCGCGTGCGTGTGGGCGCGTGTGGGGAGGAAGGGCAGGGGTTGGGTTTGGGGAGCGCAGGTTCACAGACGTGGGTGAGGGAGAGGTCTGCGCACTCAAGTAGGCTGAGAGGAAGCAACCATTTTGGAAGATGTCTACGGGGCCTTGTCGGGAAGGGAGGCTATTTTTAAACCGGGCTATTTTCGGAACGATGGGGAGATTAATTGTGCGCTGGAGAGAGAGGGGGGGAGCAAGGAGGAGAGAAAGCAAAGGTGGGTGGAAAGAAAGAATGGGAATAAAAGAGAGGAAGAAAGAAAGAGAGAGAGAAAGAAAGAAAGAGAGAGAGAAAGAAACAGAGAAAGAAAGAGAGAAAGAGAGAAAGAAAGAAAGAAAGAAAGAAAGGGTGGAAGGAAGGAAGGAAGAGAATGAAAGAGAGAACGAAAGAAAGAGAGAAAGAAAAGCAAGCAAGTAATCAAATGTGACAACTATTTTGTTAACTCCAAGGTCTTGAAAACACCCATTAATGTCCAGGTCAATACATTTGACGTCTCCTCTGACAGAGGGAGAGAGAAATCAAGGACTTTCCTCTTTGCCCGTGTCCGTGGTCACCTCCCCTTCCTCCACTGCTCAGCATCAAACCACACGCTTATACACGTACCCCACGTGCTGAATTGAGCGAGTGACCTGCTCACTCCACACAGACCTGTCCGCTCCCTCCGTTCTCCAGTCTGCTCCACGCCCCCCACCCCCCGCCCCACCATCGGCGGTCGTTCCTTTAGCCTCTCCGCCCCAACCCTCTGGAACTCCATCCCATAGTCCTTTCCCCTCGCTCCCTCCCTCGCCTCCTTCAAGGCCCGTCTCAAGAACCTCCTCTTCGACCCCGCCTTCGGGCCCCTTCCTATCCCCCCACCCACTCTCCCTACCCTCCACCCCACCAGCTCGGGTCCAAATGCCTGACCGTCCAGCGCCTTGGAACACCATCCCGATGTGAAAGGCGCCGTGTAAACGTAAACTGTTGTTAGTGTTGAATGTTCCTCCTTCCTCTGTATGTTCTCACCTTCCATGGTGTTGGTAACGACACTGGATGCACTGACCGCCCGGTCTCTTCGGTGGGACTCCTCAAGGTAATCCATGGAGAGGCAATGATCAACCAGCAAACGTTTCTTACTCATTTCATTATCGGACGGGGAAGACTGGGGAGAAGAAGGAAAGGATGAGACTTCATCACTGTAGACTTCATTTCTTCACCTGCACTGGGTCCAATGCCTCAAACAACCAGGCAGTGAATGATTTAATCTGGGCTGGGGGAGGTGGGTGGGAATTGTCAGCCATATTGGCTTCCTTCTGTGCCGTGAAGTTCTGTGGGCAGATCAGGTTCGATGGGGCCCTAATAGCTTCCCTCTCGTTCCTAAATTTATGAACCTTGGCGGCGAGGACATTATTCTTAGTGTAACTTGATGAACGCCATTCGAAGATAACATTTTTAGCTTTTTCCAAAGTTTATTGGCCTTCAGAGAACCCGTTCCTTACAAATCATCCCAACAATGCCTCAGAGAATTGTTTAATGCTTTCCCTTCCCCCCTCCCCCCCTCTCCCTAGCTTGGAGATTTATCACGAGGATCTTAAAATGCTTGTGTTTGTCAGCTGTTTGTTTGTGTGTGTGTCGCAAAAAATGTGTTGTGGCTCTCACAAACAGATAAATGGCTGACAAACACAGGAAGCCGTGATTAAGAGCTCCAAGAGGGTCCAACGGGGGAGAGGGTCTGGGGTTGCCGTGGGGTTGTCAAATCTGAGCCACAGTAAATCTTCGGGGACATGATCAGGTGTCGTTTATCCTGGTCGGATTAGGATGGAATATAATTGTCCCTCTGGAAAATGATTGACCGTCAATCTAATGGAGAGGTAGTGCCTTGAGTCGTACACTCCGCCTCCCTTTAACACGCCAGGCTCAGGGAACAGCGAGTGAGCAAATGGCCCCCCTTTCGATCCCGAAAGACTTCTATCTCTTCACTCGCGTCCTCTTCCTTCAACCTCCTAACACGCTTGGGTTCTGCTTTCATTCTGCCCGTGGGAGGCAGCGGGGATTAAGGACCGGCGCTGGTTAGGGATAAGGGAAAAACCTCAACCGAGATCAAATGAGCCAAATGAACAGGTGCAAATCGGTCCGAGGCAAAGAGCATGTACTCGCGCGTTCAAAAACGTCCCATTACGTGCCACTCGGCAACGATATTCCAATATTCAGCAAGGGTTTGGCTGTTCATTCTGAACAGTAGCCAGTGATTGACGCCGATCGCTAATTCCCTCCGAAAGAACGAATCAATCGATAAAATAATAATAGGCTGGTCACTCAATCCACGACTGTTTGCGAGGCACTGCTGTGCTCACAAAATACACAGTCGCTTCACTTCACACTATATCCTGCGAAGTGTTTTGAGACGGCCACATTAAAGGCGCTGTATCAAATATAAGGCTATTATAATAATAATAATAATCCTTGCGCTTGATACCGCGACTCACCATGTCGCCGAGACGTCTCAAAGCGCTTTACTTCGCAGGATACGCTGTCAAGTGAATTGACTGGGTATTTTGTGGGTGAAACGCGGACAGCCGATCGCGCACAGCAGCGTACCCGCAAACAGCCTTGGATTGAGGGACTAAATTATTATTATTATTATTTTTTTGAAGGGATTATTACCCCCGGAAAAGCCATCCGCCAATCGACTAACAACCGGGTTCCTACTGACTGACTGCGTGTGCGCGTGTGTGTGTGTGTGTGTGTGTGTGTGCGTGTGTGTGGGGGGGGGTTAAGGAAACTTGCCTAAGGTTTCGCCCTGACCTGTCGCGCCCGGGAATCGAACCCGGGTCCTCTGGCTCGCTGACCCCTGACACAATCGATAATCAAAATACTTTGTCCTGACAAACGAAGGCAAAGCTTTAAAAGCTTTACGTCTCTTACGTGGTCTTCTGTGCCAGGTCTCTCGACAATCACTTGTGGCAGCGGCAGGAGGCTGGGCGAGGCTGGCAGCACCCCCACCACAGACACCACTCCGTTCTGGTCCACCGCGCTGTGCTTTTTCTTCTTGCCGTTGAGGGCGAGGGTGGGGGTGGCGGGCACGGACCTCTGGCTTGCCCAGCTGTGGGTGCTGTTAGTCCTGTTCAGCAGGGGCGGGCACAGAGACCCCCGGCGGCTCCCCGCGTCCTCGAAGGCGCTGCCCTCGTCTCCGCCGA
This sequence comes from Callorhinchus milii, assembly GCF_018977255.1. Lineage (NCBI taxonomy): Eukaryota > Metazoa > Chordata > Chondrichthyes > Chimaeriformes > Callorhinchidae > Callorhinchus > Callorhinchus milii. The sequence continues at coordinate 759,083 of NW_024704743.1, forward strand.
ACTCGCTCTCGGAGCCCAGGTCAGCGGGCTGCGGCGGGAACCGGAATATGCTTCCTCTTCGAGGCCGGTGGTGGTTCGAGAAGATCAGAGGAGCCGTGAGAGGCTGCGAGAGAGACTCAGTCATAATGAATCTGTGTGTGTGTGTGTCTGTATGTGTTGTGTATATGTGTGTGTGTATGTGTGTGTGTATATGTGTGTGTGTGTGTTGTGTGTGCGTGTATGTATGTGTGCGTGTGTGCGCATGCGTGTGTATGTGTGCTTGCGTGTATATGTGTGTGTATGTATGTGTGTTGTGTATGTGTATGTATGTGCGTGCGTGCGTGTGGGGGCGCGGAAGTTCTCATTGTAATTACAAGAGGTCTCACCGTCAAAATAACAGGGGGTCTCAGTGTTATAATAGGAGGCGTAGCCACACTGATGGGTTCTGGCCATTATAACTATATTACTGTTATTTTGTGGCTCTATTATTTTATTGCGATTATTCTATCAATGTTATATCATATTGTTTGCCATGTTTACATCCATGTTAATTACTATTTCATTATGTTATTAATATTCATAGATCACCTTCCGCGGGAGACTTTCCACTGAGGTTGACCTGAAGGCCCTTTCCTCGTCCATGCTCTCCTCTAACCTTCCCAGGAACTTCCCTTTCTTGGTCTTGTGGCTCTTGGGGTCTTTGGCGTTCCTTGCGCTCAAATGGGACCTCTCCGAGGAGCTTCTCGACATGGTCTCGTTTGCCAGGCCGCTCAAAATCTGCCAGGTTAAAAACAAAAATAATAACAATACTGGCGTCTGACCCGGAGCCTTATCACGTCTTCGAAATGTCTCAAAGCGCTTCGCAGGATACACCGTGCGGTGAATTGGCTGCGGATTTCGTGGGCGAAACCCGGCAGCCAATTAAGCCCACAAACAGTCGTGGCTTGTGGGGGCGCTGAGGGCTGGGGGCGGGGGGTGGGGTGGGGAGGTGGGGTGGTGGTGGCCAGAGATGGACCCTACCTGCTCCTCCTGTTCCTGCTGCCTCCGAAGCTGCTCCATGGTCTTCTGGAACTCCTTCTCCTTCTGCTCGTTCTCCGCGATGGTGGCCTGGTTCTGCTCGTCGTAAGCCATGGCCACGACGGCCAGGATCAGGTTGATCAGGTAGAAGGAGCCGAGGAAGATCACCACCACGAAGAAGATCATGTAGGTCTTTCCAGCCGAGCGTAGGGTCTGCAGGTCAACGACGGCAACAAATTACACTTGTGCAGTCAAACTGCACCCTCGCTTACAGGACCCAGGGGAGGGGAGGGGGAAGGGTGGTGGTGGGGGGGGGGTGGAGGGGGAATACTCAGTCTATTGGGAGGCACATACCTGCTGATAGAGATTCTCCCAGAAATCCTGGGTCATCAGTCGGAACAGAGACAGGAAAGCCCAACCAAACGTGTCAAAGCTGGTGTAGTCGTAGTTTGGGTTCCTCCCCGCCTTCAGGCACGCGAAGCCTTCAGGGCACTTCCTGTAGGAGCGAGTGACGTTTACTCAAGAAAAAAAAATGCAGTCCTGCCCGAAATCCCTTCACCGATATAAGAATCGCAACGCCCGCAAATACGCAGTCAATTTGCAAATAGTAGTGACGGGGTGTTGTGTACGGAGTGTCTACAAAGTCCTGTTAACCCCATGTTTTATTCAGGACAAGTTAGACTGGATTTAGACGTCCAGAGGGGATCAGTGTGTGTGTGTGCGTGTGCGTGTGAATGGGTGTCTGAGTGTAAATGTGTGTGACTGTGTGTGTGTGATTGTGTGAGTGCGATTGTGTGTGTGTGTGCGTGAGCGCAAGTGTGTGTGACTGTGTGTGTGTGTGTGAGTGCCATAATAATAGTAATCCTTGTATTTGATATAGCGCTTTTCACATCTTCTCGACGTCTCAAAGCGCTTCACAGAACACACTGTAAAGTGAATTGACTGTATATTTGTGGGCGAACGCGGCAGCCAATTGCGCACAGCAATGCCCCACAAACAGTCGTGGATTGAAAATGACCGATTTATTATTGTGTTTTGTTTTGGAGGGATTATTATTCAGGGGTGAAAACAGAACAGTTTCGCTCGGGTGAAATTTCACGCACTGATCGACTCTGAGAAGCCTGAAATTCCACCTAATCTTAGCCTGCGATCGATCTTAGAAGTCCCACGGATGCACACTCCATCCTCCACCTCGCTGAGCCAACCCGAAGCCTTGGGAGTCTTGTTTGACCCTCAACTCTCCTTTCTACCCCCCCCCCCACCGTCACCCGACCTCCGCCATTGCCTCACCCCTCAAACCCTCGTCCAGGCCATTCATCACATCAACTACCACCACCGAGGCTCCCCTAACCCAACTCAACAAGACACCTCGGTTCCCGACTGTCTCAGTGAGGTTGAGTCAAAACAAAAGAGTCAAACATCTTCCAGAGACGCAGTTACATGTCTCACTGTTAAAAATAACGTCAATCTTGCCACTCGAAAGCTCCTCCGCAAAGTGGTCTCTGCTGAAAGTACCATTAGGACCGGCTTCCACTTATCTGGTTCGAAGCTACAGACAGTTCCAGCCGCACCTAGTCATTACGGCGCCTGCAGGGAGCTTATAATCACCATGACAACGCTAGCTCGGAGGAGGTTTCTTGTGCGTTGGGATGGCTTTGCTTTGCCCAGTCAGTTTCCGGGTCGGTTGGAGCTTGGGAGCGTGTGGAAATCCCACACTGAGAAACAGCCACCCAGACCGACACTCCAGCCCCAGGGATGGGGTGGGAGGTGGGTGGGAGGTGGGTGGGAGGTGGGGTGGGAGGTGGGTGGGAGGTGGGTGGATGTCACAAGTGAGACGTTAAACCCAGGCCCCGTCTGTGCCTGTTCAGGTGGACGTTAAAGATCCCGTGACCCTGTTCGAAAAGAGAAGGGAGTTTCTCACTCTCTTTCTCTCTTGCTCTCTCCCGACAACTTGGCCAGTTGTCCACGGCTGTTTGTGGGGCTCTGCTGTGGAGTATGAACACTGGTTGGCCTGTTTCCGCGCTGTACATTCTTTGTAAGCTTTGTTGCATCCACCTCAACATTTCCTTATCCACACTGAGGCAGGTCCCCGTGAGGGTGGATGGTAGACTCTGCGCTCTACGCCGTCTGTTGAGTGGTTACGTAATTCCCATTGGGATGACAATTCAAACATCTGCCGTTCCTGCATTAAATTGTGTCGTACGTGACACACTTAAGAGACAATAAAGCAAATTAAACGGTCTTCGAAATGAGTCTCATTTAGGAAACATCTCCCAAACTCCCTCACACAAATGCTCCCATCAATAATTTAATCGCTGGCCCCAAACTCTTCAGGCTTGTAAATTGCTGCTGATAAATAAATAAAATAACCAAATGGTAACAAAGCCTTGGGAGGACGTCTCAACCCTCTTCGCAAGAAACGCTGTGAAGTGTAGTGACTGTGCGTTTTTGCAGCCAATTTGCCCCGCGGCAGTGTCGCTCAAACAGCTATTAAGTGGCCAATTTTATCTGGGGGATTGTTGGCCAGGATGCCGGGAGGAACTCCCTTCCCTTTTCAAACAGTGAAGCATAGAATAACGTCTCAGAGCTTTACATTCCTTTAAAACGATGGGGTGGGGGGGGGGGGTTCGATGGAGTGAATAGTCGGGAGGACGTCTCAAGGCGCTAAGGTTTTGCTCCCTGATTTTAATAGTCCTCGTACTTGATAGAGCGCCTTATCACGTCACTCAGACGTCTCCAAGCGCTTCGGGGAATTATACTGTAAAGGGAATTAGTCGTAAAATTTGTGGGAGAAACTTGCGTAACGTTTCGCCCGGGCATCGAACCGGGGGGCCCTCGCTTACCTATCTTACCCCACTTACCTATCCCTAGTGAGAGCGCTAAACCATCACTTGTTGGCAGCCACTCTCTGTTATTTTCCTGACGTAGAGCTAAAAATATCAAGCCCATCACTCGCCCTGAACTTTGACTCACACCCAGTGCGCTGTGCATTGCTCTCTCCTCCTGCGAGCGAGTGGGGGTGGGGGGGGGGGGGAGGAGAGAGAGAGAGAGACAGAAAGAGGAAGCTCTACACAAACCAATGGTGAAGCCCATTGACCCTACTCTGCCTCTTAACAGCTTGATCACGGATTGTTCTGATGTCAATGAGTCAGTCTGCCGGTGACTCACTCACTTAACGACCGAAAGAGGAGGGTTGGGTGGGGGGGTGGCGGTGGGGAGAGTTAGATCCTGCGTTTAGAATTCAAAGCCATTTCCTCGCACCTCCTGGAGTTTCGCATCAATGCCTATCGTATAAAGATTCCTCTTTAGCCACCGCCACTTAACCTCACGGGAGCAGTTCCCGCGGTGTAGCGTATGCTGCGAAGCGCTTTGAGACGTTTCAACGACGCGATAAGGCGCTGTATCAAATGCAAGAGACTTCACACTCGGCTACGGGATTTTACAGAAGGAGAAATTAACAGCACGAAAGGCATTCAGACTAGTACTTGCCTCTTAGAAAGAGCAGTCAGTTTAGTCCCGATTTATTACCTTCCCTCCCCTATCCCCCACACACGGAGACGCAAACCCTTTTATGTTTTTCCCTTTCAGATATTTGTCTAATTCCCTCTTAAAAGCTTTTATGGACTCGAAATCAACCACAATCCCACGAAGGGCTTTCCGCATCCTGTGTGTGTAAAAAAAAACACAAACTCTCTCCTTTGACTCTTCTGCTAATTATTTTCAATCAATGTTGTCTCGTGACCAAGTCGCAGACCGGTGGGAATCATTTCTCCTCGCTTACATTATTTATTTACCTATCCGTCTATTTTAGGCGAAGATACATTTATTAGAACTTCACTCAACCTTCTCCTTCTGCTGCGCACAAGAGTAAGAGAAGTCGCGCACAGGAAATGTCCCACAAACAGCCATAAAGTGAACGATCAGTTTTATCGGGGGGTGGGGCTGGAGGTGGGTGGAATGCACTCCCTTTTCTTTTCACTGAGGGATCTTTAATGCATAATTGAACAGGCCACAGATGGGACCTGGGGGGTAGGGAATCATCACACTCAGCTCCTGTTAACCCTACAAGTCAAAGCCCTAATGGTCCTAGTTGGGCAAGCAGTGGGAAAGCTTGGCCAGACATTGATATTAATGGCAAGCTGTAGGGTTTTAGCTGGTTAGACACCAGCAGTTGCCCCCAACGCACACTCTGGGCTCACCGCCCCCACCTCCTCAAGCCTTGGCTCTCGCCAACCTGCGCTTAATACTCTCTGGAATTAGGTAAGCAGGGGACGTCCCTCCAGGGAGAGAGACAGAGAGAGAGAGCGCATTCTAGTCCAACAACCTATCTCTGGGATGTCCACGTGTAGGTGGGAGGCAGGGAATTCTCAGCTGGGTTTGGAGACTCTTAAGCAACGGTGACGGGTTTCCGCGTGTGTCAGACACCCGGCCGATCCAGACAAAAAAGTTTAACGCCTCTTCCAAAGGACGGCATCTCAGTATTGGAGCATCAGCCTGGACTGTGAGATCAATACAACACACCTTAACATTTCTATAATGCCTTTGATGTCAGGAGGACGTCTCAAGTTACTTCCACGTCGAGACATGGGGCTTCAACCCCCAACCTTCTGACTCAGAGGAGAGAGTGCAGCGGCTGCAGTTGCCTCCAATTATTCACTGTAACATAGTCCTGAGCTTTCGGAAGCTACATTCGGTCACAAATCATACGGGTACTGCGATTAGATTATGGCGCCAATAGAGTCCTGAAATTGCGCTTAGTCCAAGATCACATTTGTCTCCAATTTAAGAGGTTTGCAAAATTCTCAGACTCAGTCTTGATTCAGAGGCCGGTGCCTCTCTCTCTCTCTCTCTCTCTCAGCTGTAGAAAACAGGGTGTCGAAGGAACAGCGAATTGCTGCGTTTCGCCCACAAAATATACAGTCAATTCACTTTACAGTGTATCCTGTGAAGCGCTTTGAGACGTCTCAATGATGTGATGAGGCATTGCATCAAATGCAAGGATTATTATTATTATTATTATAATACCCTCGTGTTTCAGTTTCATTTCACCAACAAATGGGGAACAAGCTTATTAATATCCACCCCATTGAACACCATCATTTAAACATCAGATCCCTTCTCAATCATCTCATCTCCAGGGGGAAAAAAATTCAGGCTTTTCTTGATCATATCCTCTCATCCCTGGTCACATCACAGTAAATCTACTCCGCATAAACCCTCCCCCCAGCCTCCCCACTTCGGAGGAAATGTTGGGGCGGGGGGGGGGGGGGGGGAGGGAAATATGAAATACGAAGCTGCATTTCACAAGCCACAGAGATAATTACACGTGACATCAAGCCATCCGAGCACTTACCCAGTATCTGAGTTGTTTCCGCAAATCAAGGCATCCTTATCTCCATCGCGATGGAAGTAGTTTTCTAGATATTAAGGAAAAAAATGGCAGTCAGTACATGGGATGCCTCCAACTCACATCCCAATATAAGGAGCTGGAGCACGATTAGGGAAACAGAGAGCAATTCCTTTCTGATACACCAAACCTCAAGGACAAATGGGCAAAGGAGGTAGACGAGGTACTGGGAGCAAGGATTACTCCCATTCCATTAACCCTGCAAAGCCAAAGCCCTAAACCCCAGGTTTCCATTAACAACAATCATAATCATTGCAGTCACAATCCACTGCCTCGTTTCGCCCCACACAAAATACACAGTCAATTCACTTTACAGTGTATCCTGTGAAGCGCTTTGAGACGTCTCGAAGACGTGATAAGGCGCTGCATCAAATGCGAGGATTATTATTATATTCACTCTGCAAGTCAAAGCCCGATCGGGGTAGGGTGTTCCGAGTTAGAAACTATGATGAAACTCCCTTCAGATCCGTTCAGAAGAAATTCCTCCTCCTCTCCCCCTCTTCCTCCCCCCACGGGATAATATTTTCCGGATAAGGAATTTACCGCAGCTCAATATGTAAAAGCCCAGCGATCACACAGCTGGTTTGGAGCCACCTGGTCTGCCTCCCCTTCCACTGAGGTACAGAAGTGATATGAGGGCACAGGCTGCTTGACCCACAAAGCCCTTTCCTTCTCAGCCAGACCCACTTTCCCCGAGGTCACCCCGGGCGGGAGCGAGGACGGAGAGGAGGGGGGGTGGGGTTTGGGGGTCAGGGATGAGAGGTGGTGGGGGTGTTGATTGACAGCCAGAGTCTCGGCAATATTGAGACAATTACACTATTGGTCGGGGCAGAAAACACTCGACGAGGTAAACTCCGTTGTGGAAACAGATTAAGAACGTTTTGATAAGGCTCCAATTCAAACGGTAATCCGCTGATTTATCATAAAGCTTTCGCTGGTGGATCAGAATACATCATCTCCGCCGGGCTCCCAGCGTATCAGGACATTTATTTCTGTCCGCAAAGGGAGCATCAGATTGAAGTCATCTTCTCCCGCTTCCGAATCTACTTTGTTTCCCTTTCCTCCAATGATCCTTGCAATTTCCGCACAGCGCCTTATCGCGTCGTTGAGACGTCTCGAAGCGCTTCGCAGGACGTCCTGTAAAAGGGTAACTGGCTGCATGTTTTGCGGGCCAAACGCGGCAGCCACTTGCGCACAGCAGCGTTCCCCGCAAACTGTCGTGGATTGAGCGACCAATAGCATTTTTTTTTGTTGTTTGGAGGGATTATCAATCGCGGAAACTTGGCTAATGTTTTACCCTGGAATCCAACCTGGGTCCTCTCGCTCTAACTCAATACGCCACAGGACTCCACGTAGAATATTACAGCACGGAAAGAGACCATTTGACCCAACTAGTCCACACACCACACAAGTCGCTATCCCACCGATTCCCTTCTCCTACACCCCTCTATCCCCCCCTCCTCCAACAACTCCTCTCTATTCCCCTCTCCTTTCCCTTCACCTTTAACGAGTTTAATCGCTCTGGGACGCTACCCCGAGTGAGGGGCGGTGGGGGGGGGGCGCTATATAAATGCAACTTGTTGTTGAATTTCTGCTTCATCCATAGCCTCAGCCCCAGCACATTCTCACCACCCTCCAGGTAAAAAAAAAAGGTTTCCACCTAAACTCCCTGTTAAATCTGCCGCTGTCTGTTTTAAATCGGTTGAGGGACGTGCGCAGCAAGAAAAAAAGGAAGCAGATTACAAGTTCAAAACATCAGGCGAGCGGAATCCAAGGAACGCAAAGCGAAACGAAAAAAATGAAGGCCTTTAAAGTTCGGACATATGCTATGATCAACTCAGTCCTCCATGACAGGTCAAGGACACGGAGCAATAATCATGCCAGAAGCTTAACAAGAGCGGAGGGTTGAGTCATTTTTTTTGCTCTCGGTCGGCAGCAGTCAACAGAGTATCATCTGTGCATCCTATCATTTTAAAGACCTCTCCCAGGTCACCACTACTCTCCTTAGGGGACAAATTCCGTGCAGTAGTGGGTGAATGATGTTGAACCTGAACGTTATGATTTCCAGTCACACTCGCGCCTCCCTCAAGGTGTTGGGTGTTACCCTTATCCCCAAGTCTCAACTTTCCTTTACAGCCAGGCTCGGCTGTTTACTATTATTATCAATAATAATTATTACCATAATATGTCGTATGTCGTAGAGCACCGTCCATGGTGGGAGGATGTCTCAAACGCTCTTGGCAGGATTTTTTTTTACTGAGAAGCGAAGTGACTATGCTATATACGCGCACACAAAATGGTTTGGGGGGTGAAAGGCAGTTTGGGGCTGCCAGAGGGGGAGGCAGTAGTTGCGGAGATCTGGGGATGTGGAGGTCATCGTTGGGGGGTGGGGGGAGTGGGGGAGGGTGATTGGGGAGTGAGGGGAACCTCAATGGGGGTGGGGGTGAGGGGAGGGGAGTTCTCTGGGCGCTTATAACAGGATAACGCGGGGCGGATTTTTGCACAGTCACACCGTGGGAGTCTCCTGGTCTCCTGGACGTTGTGGTCGGGTAGAGAAGACCTCTCGAGGTCTAGCGATACCCTAATGCTTCCCCCACCCCCCCTCCCCCCCGTTCTAACCGAGACTGAGTGAAACAGAAGCCAGGCATTTTTGGACGGCAACTCCAGAGAGCTCGCCTGGCAAGCGAGAGGACCTGAGTTCGATTCCCGGGCAGGGCAAAAACCTGAGGCAAGTTTCCTTATATTTTAGTGAGCGAGTGTCAGGATTCAGACCTCTGGAAGCGCACACATGTTCTCAAGAAGCTAGTTATTTCGGCTCTGTCTGTGCCTCTCTCTCTCTCTCTCTCTCTCCCTTTCTCTCCCTCTCTCTTTTCCTCCCTCTTTCTACCTTCACAAATCCTCTTAAAAACATATATCTCTCCAACATTGTGGTCAACATCCTTAAATCTCCTTCTCCCCCGCTCGATGATATTACTTTTCCGCTAAGTGGTTTGACTCATCCAACATCGAAGGCACTCCATTAGTGCAGACTGCTGCTTCTGAGGGAGGATTAGGGCCGTCACAGTCTATCTATGCAGCGCTGTAGACTCTGAGACTCTACCCTGTGTGAGGGGGTGCTGTGTAAATGCAATTTGTTGCTGTTGTTACTTGTCCCCTCTCCGTGTCCTCCGTTCCACCATCGGCGGCCGTGTTTTCAGCCGCTAGGCTCCGAAACTCTTGGACTCTCTCCATCAATCCCTCCACCTTGCCCCTCCAATGCCACAAGTTTTCCCGGTATCCAGGTCAACAATTCCCAAGATAAAAGCAGACGTTCCCTGCACGGGCTATTTGTGGTGACCGTGCGCAAATCGGCTGGTGCGTTCGCTTGCAATATACACAGTCACTGCACTTTACGGTATATCCTGCGAAGCGCTTTGAGACATCTCGATGTGGGTGACATCAGATGCAAGGAATATTATTATTATTATTATTATTATTAACGTGGTTCATGGCGCTCGCTCACTCGGATTAATGATGAACTCCTCATAGGTCTCGTTCCAAGGCCAGGAGATGTTCTGGTTGGGGTCCAGTTTGGTGTTGTTGACTATGGTCCAGTCCCGCACACACTTCTGTCTCAGGTTCCCCATGAAGAGCTGGAGGCCGATCAGGGCAAAGACACTTAAGCAGAAGACGGTGAGAATCATCACGTCAGCCAGTTTCCTCACCGACTGAATCAAAGCCCCCACAATGGTCTTCAAACCTGGGGTGAGGAGCACAGGGTCATCAATCAGGTAAGGGAAAAGCAACAACAACAACAACAACAACAAGGCTGGAGTCCTGTAGCTCAGTGGTTAGAGTCCTCGCCTCGCAAGCGAGAGGACCCGGGTTCGATTCCCGTACAGGTCGGGGTGAAATATTGGACAAGTTTCCTCACTCCACACACACACACACACACAATCCTCTGTTTACCAGCAATAAGTAGGAACCCGGTTGATAGTTGATTGGCGGATCAAATTCTGGGGGTAATAAACCCTCCAAAAAATAATAATTTGGTCACTTGGTGTTGTGGTATATCCTGTGAAGCGTTTTGAGACGTCTCAATGATAAGGCGCTATATCAAATGCAAGGATTATTATTATTATTTTATTATTATTATTATTATTAAACAGCGATGGCCTTCTCTGAATCTGTTAAAAACCCTCTGTCCCCCATTTATCTATCTCTAATTCCCAGTTGAAGACACAGTTCACCCACACCCTAAGACTTGAATGAGATGAGGGAGGGTGTGGGGTGAGAGGAGGGTGGGGGTGAGGGAAGGAGGGTGGGGGTGAGAGGAGGGTGGGGGTGAGAAGAGGGTGGGAGTGAGGGAAGGGGGGTGGGGGCAAGGGCAAGGGAACAAGTTGGAGGGACACCAGGATGGAGTTCCAAGGAGTGGGGACAGAAAGGCTGAAAGCTCACCCACTATAAACGGGGGGGGGGGGGGGGGGGCGACATTATTGATGTAAACTGTGTTATATTGTGCGCCATATTATACTATATTGTCCCTGCAAGACTGCACCCCTCGGCCTCTGACCCTCCACTGTGTCTCTACCCTTCACCACAGGCTCGATGGAATAAATCGGAGGCAGCCAACGCGCTTTCCAGAAATTTTATATAGATTTCATTGTTTCCTATTGGATTAACTTGGTTTGTTTTCAGCTCGACAGGCCATGTGGACTCTGCTTTATCGCATCGCGACTGGCTGTAATGAGATTCCCCTGGCGTGCCAAACACCGCTGGCCTTTCTCACCACTCCCCCACTCCCTTCCCCCTTCCCCCCACCCCCACTCTTCCCCTCCCTCCCATCTCTTAACCCCCGGAGGACCACATTTCTCCAGCACCTGGTTGGATGTCTGACCCACTCAGAAACGTGTGGCCTTTTGGTTTGGAGAGTCTCCCGAGACAATTGGCAGAGAGTTTGCAGGGATGTGGGGGAAATCGGCAGGGGTGTGTATGGGGAAAGAGCGGGGTGGGGGGGGAAGGAAGGGGGAAGAGTGGGACTGATTGGGTAGCTCTTCCAGAGAGCTGGCACAGGCACGATGGGATGAATGGCCTCCTTCAGTGCTGTAATGTTCTATGAGTTACACACTTGCAGGAACATCCTCTCTCTCTCTCTCTCTCTCTCTCCCCTGGAGGGACGCACCCAGCTCTCACCTAATCCTAGGCTTGTGGTGGGGGGGGGGTGGGTACGGGTGGGGGAGAGCCAGAGCGTGCGTTAGGGGGTAGCTGTTGGGAGATAACCAGCTAAAACCGCCGCTGAAAGAACTGGTTTATTTCACTGATTCAGGGCTTATTTCCTGCCGTTTAATCAGATCTTTATTCTGGTCTGTTTCTTGATCCTGTCGTCAAGGAAACACCATGCTAGTTAATCATCAGCGGTCGCGAATACTTTGTGTTCAGACAGCCTTGTTGTCTGGCACACTTGGAAACCCATCACTGCGCTTCGAGACTCTCCAAACTACTGAGGATCCCAATCACAGAACCATAGAATTATACAGAAACACAGAGAGAGAGAGAGAGAGAGAGGCCATTCGGCCCATCGTGTCTGTGCCAGTGCTTTGAAAAGAACATTCCAATTCAATCCCGCTCCCCCCCCCCCCCCCACCCCCTCTGCCCCCGCGCTCTAAAGGGTAGCGTCTACTGATGAAACGTCTCAAACGTCTCTTCTCAGGTAATTGCTGTCGGGTGCAGTGACTGGTTGCTCTGTCAGCCGTCACCCCAGCCAATTTACGTCTCGCCAACGTCCCCACGCACAGCCAAATTGTGACACTCTCGCCTCGAGACGCCAGTGCAGTGTTGGGGGGAGGGCCTTGCAACGTCAGAGGTGCCGTCCCTTTGCCCGAGACGTTAAACCCCCAACCACATGATACTGCGGGACCTCAGTTTAACATCTCATCCGAAGGACGGCACATCTGATCCCCCGCCACCCCACCACCCCCACTCACACACACACACACACACACACAAACATCCCCTCCTCCCCTCCCCACACAGCACTGGAGTGGTGGGCGTAGATTAACAGAACTGAACATTGGATTAGCGTCACTTGTCCAACTTAAATTATAACATTGACCCTTTGTCCCCTCAGTTTTTCTTGTTTTGTTTGAAAAGCCAAACCTATGAGTCTAAAGTATTACTGTAGAGCTGTCTGTCTGTGTCTGTCTGTGTCTGTCTGTCTGTCTGTCTGTCATTACAAATAAATCTGTTCTGAAATTAAGGACACCTGTAATTACCTCCGTAACCATTGCGCTCACACAGGATTCCCAGCATAACACACGCAATGCATAACACACGCATGCTTACACCTAAGTTGGTACATGGATTGCATGCCACACAGAACAGGCACGCATTTCCGCAACTCACATCATGCACGTGCTTTTACACGTGACTTTGCACAACCCGCATTCCAGATGCGCACACTTGCACAGGGTTTACCCAACTCGCTTAATGCCCCATTACCACATCGGCCGATTTGCAGGAAGAGTAACCACACAATGAGATTGTACATAGCCTGGCCAGTCCCCTCACACCTCCAGATCACCAGGAAAGAACCTCTCTCTCTCTCTCTCTCTCTATATATATTATTCTAACATTTTAAAAGGGATTGGAACAGTCAACCGGGAACCGTTCCTCCCAAGCACCGAAAGTAGAACAAGACGACAAGATTGCAAAGGGGCGATTTCAGGATAGACGTCTTTACCCAGAGCGTAATTAATGATTGGAACAGGGCTAACAGAAATGTTGGTCGAGGCCGGCACATTTTGGGGTTAAATAATAATGGTCCTTGCCCGTTTCCACAAATTCAGTCACATATCTGCAACAAGTGAAAGCCACGCAAACACACGCACGCGCGCACGCACACACACACACACACACACAACGCACACGCAGGGAAAGACACACAGAGACAACGATAAGAGTGGCATCAATAACAGTATTGACATTGGGGCCAAGCGTCAGCAATGGCAAAGGGAAGGGAGAGGGGAAAGGGAGAGGTCAGACTCACTTAATAGGCTATCGCGTCACAAGGCACTTACCTGGGATAACTGATATAGTTTTCAGAGCTCGTAACACCCTGAAAGTTCGAAGTGCTGAAACATTGCCTAGGTTTACAAACTCTGTTACATACCTGCAGAATCAAACCACAGTTATTTAGGAGCAGGAGAGCGACACGTTAGTTTTATGTACCTTTAGCGCGAACCGTACAGAACCAACGCCAGTCAGAACGCGCCCCGCTCCGCCACACATACAGGGAGTGAAGCAAGTGTCTGGCCTCGACCGGTCGGCTTCCTGCGTGCCCACAGCAAGTGACATCGGTACAGCCTACGCCTCAGCTGGAGCATGGCGTCCAATGCTGGGCACCGACACTTTAGGAAGGGTGACAAGGCCGTGTGTAGGGCGTGGAGGAGATTTATCAGAATGGTACCAGGGATGAGGGACTTCAGTTACGTGGAGAGACTGGAGAAACTGGGATGGTTCTCCTCAGAGCGGAGAAGGTTAAGGAGAGATTCAATAGAGGTGTTCAAAATTCTGAGGGGTTTCGATAAAGAGCAAATAAGGAGATACTGTTTCCACAGATTCAAGGTAATTGGCAAAAGAACCGGAGGGGAGATACCGAGAAATGTTTTTAAGCAGCGAGTTATTACGATCTGGTGGAAGCAGAATCAATAACAACTTTGAAAAAGGGAATTGGATATTTATTTCAAAACCAAAAAAAGACAATGTGCAACGGGCTGTGGGGAAAGGTCGGGGGAGCGGAACTGATTGGGTGGCACTTCCAAACAGCTGGCACAGGCACGATGGGCCAAATGGCCTCCTTCTGTGCTGCAATCTTCTATGATCCCATGAGCTTCCTGCGCTGCCCGCGTGCACTGTGTGGAAGTGGCATCGGCAGGAGGTCTCTGAGCGTAACGCACAGGAAGTGATGTCGGTGGCGACCTAGCGATCCAGAAGTGCGGCCATTTTCATAGCGCGTCCAATTATAACGCAGGGATCTGCGTTCTAACACAGTTGGTCTGCAGCGAGTGAAGGACTGGTGGGAGACAGCAAGTGTTTGAGTAACGGGCAGTATTCGACGGTGTGAAATGATTGCAATGAGGATTTTTTTTAGAAAAAGGTGATAAATTACAAATTTCTTACTATTCTCTCTTGGCCCAATACTGTGTCTCACACTTATCTCTCAGGAACACTCTCATGTTACTACCGTGTTACGAGCTCTGTGGAGGGCGCTGATGTCGATGTTCTTCTTGTTCCACATTAATCGAATGGGCGGCCTTTCTCAAGACCACAGTCAGTCCATTAGTCACCAAACCTGATGTTAACATTAGTTGCCAGGAAGTCTATGGTAGAATCGGCCCAGACACCAGCACTCCCTCCCTCAACTCACCATCAACGATGGAGCAATCAGTTTATCTGCCCCTACTCTCTGGACCTCCATCCCGGAATCCCTCTGACTCATTCCCTCCTTCCAGCTCTCAAGATCCACCTGTTTGACTGCGCTTTCGGTCATCTTTCCCCTCCCTACCTCCCTCAGTTTCCACCCCTAGTTCCAGAGCCAAGCCAGGATAGCTAAATAAGAACGAGGAGCCCTTATCTCCGGTTCTCATGAAAGGACATCGACCTGAAATGTTAAACCAATATTCATAGATGCTGCCTGACCTGTTGTGTGTTCCCAGCAACTTCTGTTTTTATTTCAGGATAATTGTCATTATTAGCACATCCTCCCACTATATAAACATCTATTGTATTTAAATTGTTATTGGTGTTCCAAATTAACTGCTAATTGCTGTTGCTGTTTTCCAAAAGTCCACACACGTGCGTAAGATTGGAAGGTGCACGTATCTGAGCTTAATTTCAAGCCCCAGAATAGAGATCAGACTTTACAAGAATAACCCTTGAAAGCCTCAACAGCGATGTAGTAAGAGAGGAAGCGAATCTGATTGCAGAAGAGGTGTCCGACAGAGTTGAGATGCAGAGGAGGAGAACATAAAGGTTCACCAGGAACATAGAAAGCACAAACACCACCACAGGGTGCCATTGTGTTCATCCGATTTGCTCCCTACCTCACCTCTTTCAAGTCCTGTCTCATCTTTGACCACCCTTCCTGCTCTCACCCCCAGTTCAGGTGCCGAGCCAGGATTGTTAAGTGCCTTTGGACTTCCTCCCGCCATTCTCCTTTGGTCAGCCGAGTGTCTAACACACGCTGAAACCTGTCAACGTGCTTTAGGGGAATGCAAACTAGATGGAGAGTTGTAGGCCATGTATGTAGACCACCTACATGTTGAAATTTCGCTGTGTCTGGAACGGAATGCGCTCTTTCTCTTCTGGAGGGATAAACCCTACTTACCTAATTCTGGAGAGTATTAGGCACAGCTTGCCGGTGCTAGGGGGACTCCAGCATGTGTGTTGGGGTAACTGTTGGGAGTCTAACCAGCTAAAAGTATGTTCCTGCTACTGAAGGCACTATTTGGCTTCTCCCCTGTTTAACCAGCTAAGACCACCTCACCATGGCTTGCTGGGTTAACGGGAGCCGAGTGGGAGTAATCCCCACTCCCAGTGAATGCTCTGGCCCTCTAAGTCCTACTGACAAGGCAGGCTGGACTGGCCTATCATCAGTAGTGACCTAGAGTACTGTGGACCACCTGGCTCAGGAGCTGGACTTCCGAGACCGCCACAGAGGGAGGACTCAATTGGGACATTCCGTTGCCAAACTCAGCTGCAAGGAGCCCTCCTCTCCTCCCCATGGAGGATAGTCACTCGCTGGTAGCACCACTGCATAAGAGGCGCTTTCCCTGAACTTAGATCAGAATGTGAAAGAGCAGTGGGGACACAGATAGACAGGAAGCACGGGATGGGGTTAGTTAGTTAGTTAGCTCTTGATAGAAAACCACTACTTACGCCATCAAAATAACACTGAAATCCAACCAATTCCACGGGTCTCGAAGAAAGGTGAATGGATCAACGCAGAATCCTCTCGCCAATATTTTTATCATTGATTCAAAAGTGTAAATGCCAGTGAACGTGTACCTGAGTGGAAAAAGCATTCGGAAAATAAAAGCCATCAAAGCAAGCTGATGGAGAGGGACAACTGGCAATGGGTTCCTGCACAGTACGTGAAACCTTTTCCTTCTCATGCCGTGTCTCAGGTCTTAAATGGGCAAGAAAGGGATTGGTGATAGGGAAGGACTTTTGTGGGTGAGATGGGGAAGCGTGTGCGAGCGTCAGCCTTACAATCACTGCAAGCCCCAACGACACGTTCGCGATGGAGCGGTCAGCCCGACCACCGATCAATGGACAGTGTCTCTGCGTTCGTCTTCAAAAGCATTACCTCTTGACAAGTCAATGAAAGGGAGGTGAGATCATGGAGCATTCTGTGTTATCCTGGTTTAGTGGCGGGGTGATTGATTTCTTTTTTCTCTCTCTCCATCACATCTCTCAACTGGGTCACAGAAGGCTTTAACTGTTTGCTCGCGGCACACAAGTCCAGTTCCCATTACCCGCTTTCCCCCGCCCTCCCACCCCCGCTCCCCCCACCCCTCGCACCCGATATTCAGGTCAGGATTTTGACGTGCCCGAGTTAAGTTGCAAGACAACCCCAACCTCTCCCCCCCCACCACCCCCAAAAACCCTCCCAGAGGATAGCGAAGGGTTGCAAGGTCACTTTAACTCAAAACTGTTGCAATGGCTGGTTCTACTGAAGTCAGGGATAACTGGAAGAACTTTGGATCTAAAGGTTCACAAAGGTTCCCACTCTTTGTAGACTAATCCATTACAGAATTAATTGCTATCAACATCTCCATTACTGTAGCATGCGACGACCAGACCAGAAGGGAAACTAGCTTGACCTTGGTCTTTTTCTGTCTGGCAATTCCCATGTTCCTAAGTGTTAACTTGTGGCTCTGGGCAGGGCTGGGGTGGAAGAAGGGTGGGGGGGAGGTGCGAGGGGAAGTGTGTGACATTTCGCGTCTGATTCCATGCGCTAATTGTCACATTGCAACTGTCATGCACGTACTGCAGTGAGAAAAATGACTTGCACCTCCTGGCTTTGGCACGAGCTGTGCTCAGATCACGCTACCGTTGTCTAATCAGTGCCTCCAATGTCATCGCGATGCTAACATTTCTCTCCCTGATAATATCTGCGTTCCCTTCAACATCTAGAAGTGGGTTGGCCTTTTCGAACTATTCATCTGAGTAGCCTGCAGCCACGTAGAATCGTACAGCGTGGAAGCGGGCCATTCAGCCCAACTAGTCCCTACCAGAGGTAGAAAGGAGCACAGCCCTCCATAGCATTGCTCCTCCCTACCTCTGAGATCTGCTAACTCCACACAGACCCACCTGCTCCCTCCATTCAGTGGGCTCTGTGTCCCCCCTGTCCAGTCTGTCCCACCCTCAGCGATCGGGCCTTCAGCATTTCTGTCCCCCCACCCTTTGGAAGTCCATCCCTCAAGTCCCTTCGTCTCGCCCCATTCCTTGCCTCCTTCAAGGCCAATCTCAAGACCCTCCTCTTCAACCACGCCTTCGGTCACCCTCCTACCCCCAAACTCCCTGCCCGCCTCCATCTCTATACCCCTCGGCTATTACCTCCCCTCTCCCACACTGACGCTATTTGCTTCAATCTACTAAGTGTGCCCTTGGTTGAGAGGTATGTTCGAGATTGATGTCTGAAGGGGATGGGTGTTTGGGTGGGAGGTGGGAATAGAAATGATTCTCGAGGTTCATCTCATGCGAAATCACAATGAACCCCTTTATTTTTCAGAGAAAATCACATTTCGGTTTCCTTTGGCGATGGGAAAATACACTGGACCCTTCATTAAAGGAATAGTGTGGGCGAACCTCTGGGAATGTCCAATTCACAGCAGTAATAATAACTCTTGCCTTTGATGCATCATCGTATCACGCTGTCGAGACGTCTCAAAGGGTTTTACAGAATTTTATTGATTGTGTATTTTGTAGGCAAACACGGCAGCCAATTTTGCGCACAGCAATGTCCCCACGAACAGCCGTGGAGGGAGTGACCAATTTATTCCTGGGGTTTGTCAGCCAAGAGGCCGGGAGAGAGAGAGAGAGAGAGAGAGAGAGAGAGAGAAAATCTCCCTGCTCTCACCCGCTCTCATAGTGTCGTGGGATATTTTAACATCCACCTGAACAGCCGCAGACAGGACCTCGGTTTAAAGTCTCATCCGAAAGTCTGCACCCCCGACAATATAGCACTCCACCCAGCACGGTAACGGAGTGACTGAGTCGAAGGTCCCAACGTGGTGAAGGGAGGGCGGGGAGGAGAAAGAAGGCCGTTTTTTTTAAAAACTTAAAACATCATTATTCTGTGTCACGTCGAGATGTGAAGTAACAACAGCAAAAGCTCACTGCGAGCAGGACGGGGGTTTCAAAGCAATTGGGGCTTCAAAAATATCATCGCGATAATCTCTGCATCTGATACAGCGCCTTGTTACGGCGACGAGGATATAGCGCAAAGGGGATTTCTGCGTATTTTTGTGGGCGTTTTGTGTGTTGTGCGTGTGCGGGGAGGTGGGTGGTGGGGAGTGGGGTGGGGGGGTGTTGGCTGGCGGGGGAGGAAATCAAGCGTGATTGTTTTCCATCCCTTTAATGAAACGTCAGGAAGAGGACACACTGTTTTATCTGAGTAATGAAGGAAGATTCAGCATTCCATGGTATCGGTGCGATGCACGGTAACAGCAGGTGCGTGGCGTAAAGCGAGTTCATGAGTTGAAGTGGACCCGTTAAAAGTGTTAACTTACTTGCTCTTACCGAGACTCACAAGGCAAGATACACCTGGTAAAGCATTTCACCGGGACAGACAGGGCACAGGTCAACAAGGTCAAGATTATTTTAAGGACGTGAGAGGGGAAATAGCATCAGAATAAATAACAGAGATTTTTTTTTAATTAAATAAAAAAGACTTGTTCAAGGAAAGCGTCGAAGACGCTTGGATACTCACTCAACATTCTTTGTCCACGGAGGGGGATCTGACATCGCCATGAATACACAGTTGGTCAAAATAGTGCACATAATGAATATACTGAATAACTTGAGGAGGGGGAGAGGGTTAAGGAGAACAGCACCCAGGGCTGTGCAACCAACAGCGAGTGTTGCTGGAGTTCAGACGTGTTGCAATTTCAACAGACACTCACGCACGTTTGCGCGCTCACCCGCTCTCACCTGTTCTCACCCGCACTCTAGCGCTCTCACCTGTTCTCACCCGCTCTCACCCGCTCTCACCTGTTCTCACCCGCACTCTAGCGCTCTCACCTGTTCTCACCCGCTCTCACCCGCTCTCACCTGCTCTCACCCGCACTCACGCGCTCTCACATGCTCTCAACCACTCTCACGGACACTCACGACCACTCATGAGCTCTCACCCGCTCTCACCCGCTCTCACACGCTCTCACCTGCTCTCACCCGCTCTCACGCACACTCATGCACACTCACGACCACTCATGCGCTCTCACCCGCTCTCACCCGCTCTCATCTGCTCTCACCTACTCTCACGCACACTCACGAACACTCACGACCACTCATGCGCTCTCACCCGCTCTCATGCGCTCTCACCTGCTCTCACGCACACTCACGAACACTCACGAACACTCACGACCACTCATGCGCTCTCACCCGCTCTCACCCGCTCTCACCCACACTCACGAACACTCACGCACACTCACGCGCTCTCACCCACTCTCACACACACTCACCCACTCTCACGCACACTCACGAACACTCACGCGCTCTCACCCACTCTCACACACACTCACCCTCTCTCACGCACTCTCACGCACTCACACTCAAACAGACACACAACCTCAACCTCACGGTAATAATAATAATTGTATCATCATAACATATTGGTAGAATTTTGGATCTGGATTGACCCGTTTCTTTTGCGAGGTCCAGAATTTTGGCAAATAATAAATAAACATAATAATAATAATAATAAATCTACATGGTCTGCGCTTCACAGGATTTACTGCAATAAATAGAGGCTGTGTAGTTTGAGGGTGAAACAATTTGAGGTGATCAATCAGCTTTATCCAGTTCCGGGGGGGGAATTGTTGGCCAGGAAAATAATAATAATAATAATAATAATATTAATAATCCTTGCATTTGTTCCAGCGCCTTATCACGTCTTTGAGACGTCTCAAAGCGCTTCATGGAATATCTCCCGTCTCCAGTCTCTGAACGCTCTGAAAGGCTAAGAAAATAGAGTAAATCTAGAACAGTCCAAAATCTCCCTCCCTCCCTCCTCCTCTCCCTCCCCCCATTCCGCACCCTACAAGAGGCCCTCGAGAGAGAGAGAGAAAGAGACAGGTTCAGAGACTTGACAAGAATAGGCCACGAATAGGCCTGTGTGACCCGCTCTGGCCGCTTTGCACTCTGCCCCAAGAGGAACGTCACCACAAGCCACAGACCTCAGCGCCGGGGGAACATCAGTCCCCGGTCACTCAGCGGACGCTATCAGCCCGATTAGCAGCTCTTAACACAACATGGAAACTTGTGACAGGCGACGACGTGGAATGTGATTTCGGGAAGTCAGAGGTGGTGTGGAGAGCTCTAAATGCCTGCAAACCCCACCCCCCCACCCACCCCCACCCCAACCACCAAACCCTACACCCCGCATGGCTCATTCCCCACCCCCCCCACCCCCTCACCCGCGCCTCACTCCCCCCCCATCACTCGAACCTTGACGTTCCCTAACAATCGCAGAGTTGTGTTTGTCACACGGCGGGGCTGGCAGAAGAATGCGGAATGCCTTGCGATAATATAAGCCATTGACACCGCACTTTATCGCCTCGTTGAAACATCTCAAAAGCGCATCGCAGGACATACTGTCCGGTCCAGTGCAGCGACTGCGGACGTCCTCAACCCAACGCGGCAGCCAATTTTGGACAAGGCAACGTCCTACAAACATCTCGGGAGTGAATTTCATACCGGGGGATTGTCAGCCGGGACCCAAGG
The DNA here is from genome assembly GCF_018977255.1 of Callorhinchus milii. Lineage (NCBI taxonomy): Eukaryota > Metazoa > Chordata > Chondrichthyes > Chimaeriformes > Callorhinchidae > Callorhinchus > Callorhinchus milii. The sequence goes on from NW_024704743.1 coordinate 780,471, forward strand.
AGAAACTCCCTCATTTTTTTTCGGTTTAACGTCTCATCCGAAGAGAACGGCACCTCCGGAAATGCAGCACACACCCCCTCCCGCCAAACCCCCCCCCCCACCCCAGCGTGGCTCTGAAACATAAACCTTCAACCCACAACTTTCTGACTCAGAAAGTGCGACCCACTGAGCCAGGCTGACACCTACTGTTGAAATCAATGCAGCATTTTTTGGAAACCCTTCTCTCTTTCTCTCTCTCTCTCTCTCTGCTCCTGTCACCTCCCCGTTACCGCACTGGAGCATCAGCTGAAACCAGCTCACAGTCTCAGGTTCACACTCTAATGGGGTGCTGGGTGATGGGAGGGTGGGGGGTGGGTGGTCCTCACTGTCGAAGGTGACGTCAATCATTAAATCAAGGACCCCATCTTGCCTGTTCCTGTGGACGTTAACGCTCCAATGACACCGTTCGAAAACAGAGGGGTTTATCCCCCCCCCGCCTGGTATGTTCCACATCACTTTCCCTCGCAACCCCCTCCCTCGCCTCCTTCAAGGCCCATCTCAAGACCCTCCTCTTCGACCAACGCCTTCGGTCACCCTCCTAACCCCCCCGCCCCCCCCACTCCCCCCCATCCTCCCTGACCTCCCATCCCTCCCTGATCCCAAGCCGCCAGCCCAGGTGTAAATCCCTGATCATCCAGGGCCTTGGCACGTAAAATGGCGCCACATCAGTATAATCTGTTGTCGTCCTAGCCCACAATCTCCCCGATAAAATTGATCATTCACTTCCTGGATGCTTGTGGGGCGTTGCCTCGTTCGCCCCCAAAAAAAACCCGCAGACACTGCACTGCATTCGGTCACTACACCGGGCAACATTCACCTGGGAAGCACTTTGAGAGGTGGCAATGTGGGGGAGGGGGGGAGGCGGGGGCGGGTGGGGTGGGTGGTGGGGGTGGGGGGCGCACGGGAGGTGGAGAGGAAGATAAGAGGAAGGTAAACAACGTCCTAAGATTCGCTCGTTCCCCTGTTGCTGTCGAACCAGTGACGGGGGAAAAAAAAATAGGTTTCCCAATCGACCTTTAGTGAGTTATATATAGAACAATAGAGGCACAGAAGTGAGTCACAAGACCGAACAGAAAAGAGCTCAGGTGTTTACAAAGAGCAGTGCACGTGAACCTCGAGGATGGGTGGGGGGGGAGGGTGGGGTGTTGTTTATTCATTTAAAATAAAAGGGGTTATCCTTGCAGGACACAAGCGGGGGTGCGGGGGAGAGGGTGTTTGAGGCGGAGGGGGAGGTAATGGGCTTAAGCCGCAGGTCGACTCGCTCTTCTCTGCTCTGCTCAGCTGTGTCCGCCCGGTGACCTGGACTGGGACAGCCTGACTCCCTGCTCTCAGCAGCTCAGCACGTTTCTCCTCCCTGAGCTCATCGCTAAAGATGTCAGCGCCACAAGCTGAGAGGGCGTTAAAGAGCCCATCCCCTCTCCGCCCCTCATTCTATTAGATCGCGGCTGATCCGTACCTCAACTCCAATTACCCGCCCCTCGCCCCATTCCCCCTCGTTACCCCGACCTGACATAAATTAGTTCGAAGAGGAAGGTTGTTGAGACGGGCCTTGAAGGAGGCAAGGGTATGGGGGGAGGGGGGGGGTTTTGGGGCGAGGGGAGGCGAATAGAGGGCGGACAGCAAGCATTCAGGCTTCGGGGAAGGCGGCTCAGAGGGGACCACACAGGGGTGGGACACTGCTACGTGCAAATTGGCTTTTGCCTACAAAAGCTCCACCCTCAACTGTCGGACATCAAGTCCTGGATGAGGGCAAATTTCCTACAGTTGAATGTGAACAAGACTGAGGCCCTCCTGATTGGCTCACACCATCGCTCCAGCACCTCAGGCTCTGGCAGCATCACCCTCCATGGTTGCTCACTGCAACTCACCAACTCACCAGCCATTCAGGAATCTGGGGGTCTTGTTCGACCCTCAACTGTCTTTTCTTCCCCATATCCAGAACTCTGCAGCCCACGTCCTCTCCTGCACCGAACTCCGTGATCCCATCTCCCCCACTCTCGCCCGACTCCATTGGCTCTCTATCCTTCAGAGGATCCAGCTGGTCCTCACCTACAAAGCCCTCCATGGCCTCACCCCACCATACCTCTGCGACCTCCCAACCCTAACTCCTGAAGAGCCTTTAGCCACTCTGCCCCCAAACTCTGGCACTCCATCCCCCAATCACTCCGCCTCGCCCCCTCCTTAGCCTCCTTCAAGTCCCGCCTCAAAACCCTCCTCTTCGACCGTGCCAGTGGGGGGGAGGCGAGTGGGAGCCCGAAGATGTGATAAGGCGTTGTATCAAATGCAAGGATTATTATTATCATATCGTTTGGAGCCGAAATTCGGGAGCCGCGCAGGCACACCGCTCGCTCTCGTGCGCTCAGATGTCTCTTAAGACCCCCCACCGCCCCCCCACCCACCCACCCTCGAGGGCCCAACAGCAAAAGGATATGAATGTACTAACGTTTTAATAGCTATCCTTCTAGTAAGGTGGAAAGGCGTCAGCATGTACAGTGCGGAGTTAGCGCTGAATCGGAAAATGGTCTTTCCTCTGTTCAGTACTATGAATGTCTGTAAGAGATAAGACAACGGACGTTAGGAGAGACGGACGCAGCAGCAAAACTCAAGCCAAACCTGGACGAATCGTTCGCAACTAGTTCCGCTCCCCGAGACCTCAGCCCTGCCCAGCCGCTACCCGCTGGCTCTCCGAGGCCCCCCACCCCCTCTCTCTATCTCTCTCTCTCTCTCTCTCTCTCTCTCCGCCTCACTCACCTCTCGCACGGAACCCCGAAAACATAGAAAACTGCTCGTTTTTGAGCAAACCTGCAGAGCTGGTCAGAAAAAAAGGCCACACTTCCTGTGTGCTCCCTCTGCAGAATCCCCCGCGTGTCAGAGACCGCGCGCGCACACGCACACCCGCATACGCGCATATGCACACACACCTGCACACACACACATGTGCACACACATACATAATATATACACGCATACACACACGTGCGCACACCCCCCCCGCATACATAGACACACACATACACATGCACACATGCGTGCACACACAAGCAGGCGCACAAATACATGATATATACACCCGCACATATACACACACCCACACTCACATACATAACATATACACCCATACACGCACATACACACGCGCGCGCGCCCGCACAAAAGGTTGTGAGGACGTGCTATGCCTAACCTAGCGTGGTGCCTGAGAGAGAAAAATATTAGCTTTTGTGGAGAGAAAATTAAGACAAATAACTAAAAAGGGGCCATTTAGAAATGGGAGTGGAGGTGGGGGGAGAGGGGGGGGGGGGAACGGGGGGAGAGGTGGTGGGCGGGAGGTGGGGGGAGGGGGCGGAGGTGGGTCTGAGGGGGTGGGTGGGGGAACAATGGACTGAATGGCCTCCTTTTCTGTAGCTTATCCCTCCTGCCTCTCCTCTCCCGCTTCCCTCCGCGACTCTCCAGAGACCCGGAGCCCGAATATCTGTGACGGATGTGTCCTGCGATTAGATGCATCTTATTCTCGGGCGTTTATGTAAAACAGAGCAATAATTGTCCCTAAACACCTGTGTTCCCCTCCCGCCCCCCATCCCTGACCCCACCCGGGCCTCTCCCCACCAGTTACATTTCTGCTATTTAAAAAATGGTGTCTTCGCAGCCGATTTCCCGCCGGTCGGTACTGGCACAAGGACTGGATGTTTCCCCGGCCCCGTGGGGCTTCCAGTTTACCGGCACTGCCATCTTCAACCCCACCGCCTTCTCCCCACGGGGAACAACCCCCCACTGTAAGACGGCTGGAATATTCCGGGACTATTATCCCTGTCGGGAGGAAGTCTCTCTGCAAATCTCTTTGGTCTCCCCTATCCCCAGAGAGTCGAGGGGCGGAAATATCAAACTGGTCGGGATATCAGGAGACGTGCGATAAAATGGCTGCCGGTGACGTCACTTCCTGTGTGCCGGAAGACGCCAAAGGAGAATAAAAATGGCTACCGATGATGTCACTTCCTGCACGTAGGAAGAGCCCAAGGAGTGTAAAAATGGCTGCCAATGATGTCACTTCCTGTGTGTAGGACAAGCCCAAGGAGAGTAAAAATGGCTGCCAATGATGTCACTTCCTGTGTGCAGGAGGAGCCCAAGGAGAGTAAGCATGGCTGCCAATGATGTCACTTCCTGTGTGCAGGAAGAAGGCCAATTTGAGAGTAAAAATGGCTGCCAATGATGTCAGTCACCACCAGCAGCCATCACAGGCCTACGGCACACTGTGCTCCACACTGGGAACTCAGGACACACTGACTGCACCGCTTTGCTCTTTATGTTTCCCGGGACCGACCTTCCTGTTCCTGTAGAAGGTATCGAGGTCCTCCAGAGGCTGGCCAATGAGATGCGAGGGGACGTCCCCGTAGATGAGTGGCAGCTGTTTCCCCGCCTCCAGGTCACAGTGAGGACTGGGCGTTTCCTCCTCGCTCTCCTCCTTGAGGTCTTGATTGGCTCTGTCCGCCTGTTCCTCAGCAATCCGCTTCTCGATAGCAGCCAACGACTCGCGAGTGAGACGCCGCAAGCAGTGGGGACCTGGCGGTACCAGCAGACGGACCATCTTTTCATCCTGCACCTTCTTGACTAGTTTTTACTCCCAGTGATGGAAATGGTTTTTCTGTTCATGTAACAAGAGTTTCGAGAGAGAGAGAGAGAAAAAAAAACGATCAGATTATTGGGCTTTCAGCTTTCGGTCCAACTCACTGAATCTCACGGGAATTTTCCATGTGTAGGTGGGATGTATGGAATTCTCAGTTTGGATTGGAGACTCTTAGGTCCTACCTTGTGATGGGTTTCCATATACATCAGACACCCGACTGATCAAAAAGAAGACTATTAATAATAATATAATAATAATCTTTACATTTGATGTTGTGCCTTTCAGGACTGTAGAACGTCTCCCAGTGTCCTGATCGGCAATCCCTCAAAATAAAACTGGTCTCTTACTCCTGACTGGTTTTGGGGACGTTACTTGGTACAAATTAGCTGCCACGTTTGACGACAAAATGCACACAGTCACTACGTTACAGCTCGTCCTTTGAAATCGCTGGACAGCACGGGAAGACTCTACACCAAAGGCAAGGATTATTGGAATGGCAATACAAACCTACATTTAGATAGCGCTTTTCATTTCGGGAAGACGTCCCAAAGCAGTGGATTATCATTATATTATTTTCTATGAAGTGCAGTGACCGGCATTTTGTAGGAGAACGTGGCAGCCGACTTACGAACAACATCTAATAAACAGCCATGAAGTGAATGTCCGAGAACAACACAGACAATTTGCATTCATATAGTGTCCCGAACGTGGCGTAGGATCTCAGAGTTTTACCTGGAGGGGAATGTTGGCTCGGACACCTGGAGATATGTTTTGCAGTGCAGTGGATATGAGCCCGGTAATACCGAGCTCTCCATCGGCACAGTTACACACAGCAAAGATATCCGACCACTTCCTCAAACAACGGAATGAATTTTCCACCTCTCAAGACCTGTAGCTCAGTGGTCATAACCCTCACCCCACAAGCGAGAGGACCCGGATTCGGTTCCTGGTCAGGGCGAAACCTTAGGCAAGTTTCCTTAATCCACACGCCTCTGGTTAACCAGCAGTGAGTTGGAAACCGGTTGTCGGTCGATTGGCGGATCGCTTTCCAAGGGTAATAATCCCTCAGGGAAAAAACATGTGATCACTCAACCCACGGCTGTTTGTGGGGACGCTGCTGTGCCCAATTGGCTTCCGCTTTTCGCCCACAAAACATACAGTCAATTCACATTACAGTATTTTCTGTGAAGCGCTTTGAGACGTCTCCAAGACGTGATAAGGCGCTGTATCAAATGCAAGAGTTATTATTATTATTATTATTATTATTAAGTTTACAATGGGATTTCCTGGCAAAAGCAACAGTGTAATGTTTCCATTTCCTGCAACTGGCTCCCTCTGTGGTCTCCGTCCAACATTGATTACTTTCAACAGTCATTGCTGTCCCTTTAATCCACCTTACTTCCCCTTCATTAAATACTTCAATAACCCTGCAAGCCAAAGCCCGAAGGCTAGAGTGAGTGGTCCTGGCTGGACATTTAACTGTGAAATTTGGACCACTTAAGCACCTTGAGGAACATTACTGTCTCGTACGGTGACTAGTGCAGTGATATTGCAGGCAAAGGTAGAGGCAATCCACACACAGCAAGGTCCCACAAACAGCCGCCCATTACCAATCTTACTAATAATAACCTTTGCATATGATACAGGGTCTTACCGCGACACATCTCAAAGCAGGATTTGCTGTCAAGTGTCGTGATAATATTCCCACAAACAGCCTTGAAATGAACGGCCAATTTTATCTGGGGGACTTGTGTGACCAGGGCACAAGGAGAAATTCCCTCCTCTCTTTTTGAGTAGCCCCAAAGTAGCTTTAATGTCCACCTGACTAGTTAGATGGGACCTAGTACCACCCCCACCCCCACCCCCAGTACTGAACTGGAGTATCAACCCTGCATTTGCCCACAAAATACAATCAGCAACTTGGATGAATATAGCGCCCTTCATACACGGTAGCGTCCTGAGTGCTTAGAGCGGGGTTTAAACGCTCCAAGTTCAGAACATAGCCAACAACAAAACAACAACAACAAAAGGAGGATGACTGTAGCTCAGTGGTTAGATGTCCCTCGGTGACATCATCCGCAGACGTGGGTCAACTGCCATATGTATGCAGATGATACCCAACTCTATCTCTCTGCCTCCACCTTCAACTCCAAACCACTGCTGTCCTGACAGACTGTCTGTCGGACATCAAGTCCTGGATGAGGGCAAATTTCCTACAGTTGAATGTGAACAAGACTGAGGCCCTCCTGATGGGCTCTCGCCAGCGCCTCCGCACCTCAGGCTCTGGCAGCAACAACCTCCATGGTTGCACACTTCAACTCACCAACTCACCAGGCAGTCAGGAACCTGGGTGTCTTGTTCGACCCGCAACCGTCTTTTCTTCCCCACATTCAAGCCATGACTCGCTCTGCCTTCCCTCACCTCCGTAACATCACCTGACTCTGCCACTACCTCACCCCTTGGGCCGCTGAAACTCGTGTTCATGCCTTCAACACCTCCAGGCTCAACTATGCAAACGCCCTACTTGTCGGCCTTCCCAACTCCTCCCTCCACAGATAATCCAGAACTCTGCAGCCCGTGTCCTCTCCTGCACCAAAGTCCGTGATCCCATCTCCCCCACTCTCGCCCGACTCCATTGGCTCTCTATCCTTCAGAGGATCCAGTTCAAGATCCTGGTCCTCACCTACAAAGCCCTCCATGGCCTCTCCCCACCCTACCTCTGTGACCTCCTAAGCCCCCACCAATCCGCCCGTTCCCTCCGCTCAGCTGGCTCTGGCCTGCTCCACGTCCCCCGACCCACCCGCCCCACCATTGGCGGGAGAGCCTTCAGCCACTCTGCCCCAAACCTCTGGAATTCCATCCTCCAGTCACTCCCCCTCGCCCCCTCCTGAGCCTCCTTTAAGTCCCGCCTCAAAACCCTCCTCTTCGACCATCGGTCACCCCCCTTCCCCTCCCCTCCCTCCCTGACCCCAGCTCGGGTCTGAAATGCCGTACACTGTCCAGCGCCTTGGGACGTCCTCCCGACGTGAAAGGTGCTATACAAATGTAATCTTGTTGTTGCTGTAATGCATTCGCCTCGCAAGTGAGAGGACCTAAGTTCGACTCCCAGCGTGACAAAATGTTGGGCATGTTTTCTTACTTCACACACGCGCCTGTTTAGCCAGCGGTAAATAGGAACTGAGTTGTTATTCAATCGTCGGATCACTTCCGAGGATAATAGTCCCTCAAAAAGAAAATGTGGCCACTCAATCCACGGTTGTTTGTGGGACACTGCCGTGCGCAATTGGCAGCCGGTTTCACCCACAAAATATAATCAATCCTCTTTCTAATACATTGAGTGAGGCCGTTCGCAGTTCCAGAAGGGTAACTAACAGAGTAACCCAACAGTGGGGCCAAAGCCAAATAATCCTACGCCTTATCGCGTCTTCGAGACGTCTCAAAGTGCTTCACAGAACATTACTGTAAAGAGAACTGTCTGTGCATTTTGCGGGCGATAAAGGGGACGAACTGAGAGAAAGTCCCTTCTCTTTTCAAATAGCAAGACCTTTAAGGTCTTCCTGGACAGGCAGACGAGGCAGGAATAGTTGCTAAAAGGGGCAGCGTCAGCTACTGATGGGGTGAGAGTTTATCAAGGGGGCAGTGTCAACCGTTTAGGTTCAACGGCTCATCTGAAGGACAACACCTCTGACAACACAACCAGCCACCCATTGCCGCACTGGAATGTCAGTCTGTGCTATGAGAGTTAACGTTGAGGCTTGAACCATCCGAGCCAGGTGATAACTTGAGAGTAGATAATTATTTGGGGAGGACAAGAGTGCAGGGCTACGGGGTGGGGGGAGAGTGGGGGGGAGTGGGATTGAATTGGGTAACTCTTTCCAAAGAGCCAGCACAGACACGATGGGACCGAATAGCCTCCTTCTGCGCTTCTGTATAATTCTATGATCCTACGATAACAATAACGCAAGTATTATTATTCTTATTTTTACGATTTCTTGCTATTGAAACTTCCCTCTCAATAACAGGCGAACAGCTTGATGTTGTTGTTCACTTCGAGTTGGTAACTGGCTCCGTTTGCTATCCTTGTGACAGTAAATGACTGGGCCAGACAGAGATAGTGAACAGGGGTGAATCATGCTGCGATATTAGTCATGGCTCTGATCTTTTAATCTCTAACGCAGAGATTAGATCCATTTCCAAAAGAAATGTTTCCCAGATCAAAGTCACCTCTCAGGGACTCTTTACCCACGATTCATCCACAAGATATACAGTCAATTCCCTTTACAGTATATTCTGTGAAGCTCTGTGAGAGGCTTCGAAAATGTGATAAGGCGCTGTATCGAACACAAGGATTATTATTATTATTATTATTATTATCCTATCGCACTGTAGCTGCAATTCATAACACGTAAATCAACAACAACTTGCATTTATGTAGCTCCCTTCATGAGGTGCAGAGTCTCGGAGCACTTGAATCAATCGCTGGACAAGTCCTCTTTGGCCGGGGGGAGGAGGGAGAGGTTGGAAGAAGGTTGTGGGGTTAAATAGCTCTGACCTGCTTACCTGATTTGGGGAAGGGGTGGTGGTGGGGGGGGATAGAGGGGGGGAAGGGGGGAGTATAAAGCCCGTACACATGGCAACCTCCCCCTTCTCCCTCGCTCAGTGGCCAACCGTATAGCGCTCCGAGACGCTATATCCAATGCAAGTTGTTGATATTATTGACCAGTTTTATCTTGTTCTGAACAGTAAAACCAAAGGAGATCGGCCTACGATCGAAGTGTGGGTGGTGGTGGGGGGGAAGCAAAGGCGTTGATTCTTTCAAGAACAAATGAGATAGATTTCTGTTAGGAAGTAATATCTGGGGGAGACAGTATAGAGCTTTGGGCGCGACATGTCGAGCGACTGCGAGGACGATGGAAGGCGAATTGGATGGACCTCGATCTCCTTTGGCCTCGCAAGTTCTTATGTTGTTCTTGCAGTGTTGTTCTACAAAATGTCTGAGTCTCACAGTCTTCGAGCTCACAGTCAAGGCCGACAGTGGGGCTCCCAGCTGGTCAGGGGCGCTGTTCTTCGGATGCGACATCAAACGGAGGTTCTGTCTGCCTTTTCGGGTGGACGTTAAAGTTCTCGTGGCAACTGCTCGAAAAGAATAAGGGGATTTCTCCCAGTGTCCCGGATAAAACTGGTCGTTTTTAACGGCTGTTCGGTGGACGCCGCTGTAGGCAAACTTTAACCGGGTTTAACTCGCCCTGAAAAGAATATTTTCAGCTGGTGCTTATAGCCATGGGATCTTTAACATCAACCCGAACCGCAGAAGGGTCAGCATTGGAGCGTCAGCTTAGACGGCGAGCTCAAAGCTCTGACATGGTTGGTGGGGGGGGGGGGGGTGTGTGGGGGCTTGAACCTTCTGGCTCAGAGGCGAGGGCGTTTACCTGCTGAGCCGGGCTGTCACCTCTGCCCGAAAAGAATCCGAGGAATCTTGGCTCTGAGCCTGAACTGTCAGGACCCAGATTGACGTGGGACTCGAAACTACAATCCTGCGAACCGCTGGCGAGGATTTGCTATCGGCAGAGAGCCACGGCTGACACCGGGATTCCAGCCTCGTCACCTCCTGGAATTCCAACACACTTCGCTTCGGGAGTTTGGGGAATTTTCTAACCGAGGTCAGAAACTCACGATTCCCCCCCACCACCACCACACCACCACCACCACCACCGCGTCAGGTCGTTTACCTCACGCAGTCGATGCCAACTCTCGGATGAGAGCTAATTTCCTGCAGCTGATGGTCGACAGGACCGTGGCCCTCCTGCTCGGCTCCCGTCCCACATTACTTTTAAGCGCCGTGACCCGTTCTGCCCGTTTCCCCCACCGCCGCGACATTGCCCGCCTCCCGCCACTAACCCCCTCCCCTCAGGCCGCAGAGGGGAGAGGTAACGCTTTCACCTCGACAGGCCTCGAATAGCCTAACTCTCTGCTTGTCGGCCGCCCCAACTCTTCCCTCCACGAGCTGCAGATCAGTCAGAACTCTGCCGCTCGCGGCCTCTCACGCACCGAGCTCTGCGAGCCAATCACCCCCCCACCATTCTCGCCCGGCTTCACGTCTCCCAGAAGGATTGACCTTAAATTCCTTTCCTGGAAAGCAATCCCTCAAAATACAACTTGGAGTAGGCTGTTTGTGGGACTGAGCAAATTACCGTAGTGTTAATTGACTTGTACATTCTGTGGGCGAAACACAACGGTACGCAGCAGTGGGGATTGAGTGACCAATTACTCTCGGATTATCACTCCCGGAAAGTGATCCATCAATTGACTAACAACCAGGGTCCTACTTACTGCCGGGTAAACAGAGTAGGGAAACTTGCCTAAGGTTTCTCCCTGCCCGGGAATCGAACCCAGGTCCTCCGCGAGGCGAGCGCTATAACCTTACGCTAACGGACTCCACTTATTATTATTATTATTATTATTATTATTATTATTTATTATCATCATCATTATTATTATCTTCCATCAAGTCAACAAAGAGATGTCCTTGTCCGTGCCCTTGTGGTGGGATCTGCTTACCTTGCAGACGATGGAGGCTGGTTTGAATTTTTGGATAAACGGAGGGGGCGTTATTTATAGAAAGTGGCGGCACCATAGATTATTTTCAATTTAAAACTCGAGGCGGAACCTTGGGCTAACCTCTGCTGCTTTGGAAAAAGATGGTAACTGGGGGCCTTGCAGTGAACCGAACCTCAGGGACCAGAGGGACATGGGTTATTTCATGTAAACAGCGTTGCGGTGTCGAACATTGACACCACTTGGAAGTCAGCCCACTGTTGGAGAGGACTGATCTCAACGGTAATATCCAGTCGGCAATACCTTTCGCCTCCCGACTGCTGGGAAGCTGCGAGTTACGCCCACTCGCACAGGTCAATCGACCCACAGCGGCTCTGCACTTGACTCGAAAGCCGACGCATGCACATTTGAAAGGATTCAACTTCAAACAAAAACTATAATAATAATAATAATAATCATCATCTTTGCATTTGATATCGCCCCTCCTGTTGTCAAAGGCGGTGTATCGAACGTGAGGGTTACTATTATTGGTCGGGACACCTTTTTTTTAGGCACATACTGTATCTTCGCTAACAAACATCAATGGATCTTTCATTAGGATTTTAAAACCCTTTCATTAGTTTCAATGGTACGATGCAAACGTAACTGTCGGTTATTAATTATTAAGTGAGAGATGTACACTGTAAAGAGCATTTAATACCGCGTCTTGCGCTTCGGGAGGATGTCTCAAAGCGATTCACTGGTTTTACTGTGACGTGTAGTGACTGTGTATCTGTAGGTGAATGCAGCAGCATTGCCTTCTTTCGGTTCAGACGTTAAATCCTCTTCAGTGGGCTCCAGCCTGCTCCACGTTCCCCCCACCCGGCCGGCCTTTCTGTCCCCACCCTTTGGACCTCCCTCCCACAGTCCCTTCAACTCCCCCCCAACCCCCACCCCCCACCCCACCCCCCTGCCCACCTGCCCCCACCCCCCTCCCTTACCTCCTTCAAGGTACATCTCTCGAAACACTTTGGGACATCTCAGTGACGTGATAAAGCGCTGAATCAAGTGCAAAGATTATTATATCATTACTCTAAGCTTATGCTCATGGTTACTGCAAAGCTAGAAGCCGTAAATAAACCGGTGTTAAAGCTGTTAAAAGGTATGGAAATCAGTGCGTAAATTGATGGCCAGCTGTTAACACGCTGCCAACATGATCTAAATAAGGTTTTTAAGGGGTCACCAGTCATTTTCCTCTCAAAAGAGCTTCTGCATTTTGTAGTTAAGTAAACACTGCTTCCTCTCTCCCTCTCTGACCGATTCCCACCCCGCTCGTTTGCGTCTAGCACGCTCACCTCGCAAGTGAGAGAGGACCCTGGTTCGATTCCCGAGCGGGACGAAACCTTAGGCAAGTTACCTTACTCCGCGTGCCTCTGTTTGCCCAGCAGTAAATAGTAACGGGTTGTTAGTCAATTGGCGGATCGCTTTCGAGGGGTAATAACCCTTCTCAAAAAAAATGTGGTGGCTCAATCCACGACTGTTTTTGCGGGGACGCCGCTGTGTGCGATTGGCTGCCGTGTTTCGCCCACAGAATGTACAGCCACTAAACTTTACAGTGTATCCTGTGAAGCGCGTTGAGAGGTGTCAAAGCCGAGGATTATTATTACTATGGTTCCAAGACACTATATCAATACAAGTTGTTCTTGTTTTACTCCCCGCCCAATTATGTCACCCGCCTCATTTAACAATGTGCCTCACAGGCATCTCACCTTAAAGAAATCTGACAGGGAACGTAATAGAGCACAACACACTCATTGTATAGCGCCTTTCATGTCAGGAGGGCGTCCCAAAGCGCGCGCCGGCCAATTCTGTTGAAAACATTTCGTTAAAGTACAAGAATTTCCACTGCTCGTGAGTCAATAGCGGGGCGGGGGGCGGGGGGTGGGGGGGGGGTGTGGTATCGATATAATTATTACTTGAAAGGAAACTAAAGTGGGTGGTTCGGTAACTGGAGCACACGGATTCAAGATGATTGCCAAAAGAAAACAGATTAGGAGTGAGGTGAGAGCAATGGAGTGGAGACTCATTGGGGTAAGAGCGGGGGGAGTGGGGACTAGTTGGGGTAAGAGCGGGGGAGTGGGGACTAGTTGGGGTAAGAGCGGGGGGAGTGGGGACTAGTTGGGGTAAGAGCGGGGGAGTGGGGACTAGTTGGGGTAGGAGCGGGGGAGTGGGGACTAGTTGGGGTAAGAGCGGGGGAGTGGGGACTAGTTGGGGTAAGAGCGGGGGAGTGGGACTAGTCGGTCGTTCTTTCAAAGACCCGGCACAGGCACGATGGGCCGAATGGCCTCCTTCTGCGCTGTAAGATTCCACGATATCTATGAAAGCGAGCGGGTAGGGGAATGTTTTTTTTTACACACACAGACAAACACACGCGCACACGCGCGCAAAGCGTCGCCAGAACATGGCGCAAAGGTGGTGACTGAAGCAGAAACGCAGAATAGTTTTTCGAAGGCAATTCCCCCCCCTCTGCGGATAAAATCGCTCACTCACTTCAGGGCCGTGCGGGCAAGAAGGATTGCTAACCTTCGAGAGAGAGCTGGGGGTGTGGGCACAATGGGCCGATTGGCCTCTTTCTGCGCTGTAAAATAACATCCACTGTGCCACAACCACTTGATGACTACTCAGGGGTCTTAAGTGAGTTAAGCTCAATGCCACCGATGCTTTTAGTCTGTCAAAAAAAAAACAGCTTGGAAGCAAGCGAATCAATAGGGAACTTCTTTCACAATCCCCATCACACGGAGAGAGAGAGAGAGAGAGAGAGAGGGAGAGAGAGTCACCATCAGAATTTCTTTCGGAGCGATCGATCGCAAATATTTACGGTTGTTATTTTTCGGGGGGGTTTGCCTGTGTCGCTCTGTTTATCGCTGTCGACCTGCGCCGATTACGACAGGCAGTAGCAATGGCAACTTGCATTTACTCGCCGCCTTTTCGCTTCGGGGAATTTTATTCCGCTGCTTTGACAATAGTAATAATAATGATAATCATAATAATAATCATAATAATCCTGGCATTTGATATGGAGACCTTATCACGTCGTGGAGAGGCCTCAAAGCGCTTCACAGAACGTGCGGCAAAGTGAATTGACTGTGCGTGTTGCGGGCGAAACGCACAGCAGCGTCCCACAAACAGTCGAGGATTGAGCTTACACACCCCCCTCCCCACCCCCTCCCTCCAACTCACTACCCGCTGTCTCCACTCGAGTGGCTCCAGTCTCCTGTTTGTTGCCTCCGCACTTTCAGCCACTACGGCCCGAAACTCTGGAACCCTCTCCCTCTATCTCCCGGCCTTGTCCCCTTCCTTCCGCAGCTCGAGTCGCGGTATATCTCGACCGTCTCTCAACAAGGGGACCTTTAACCGTGGCCAGAAAATGGACGTCGTGGGGTGGAGGGGGTAACGGAGAGAGAGAGATCACGACAGACAAAGTCAGTGTTCCCAGTCAACGGTCAAGTTTCAGTGTCCGTTAATCACAGGGTCACAAGAGAGATTCGGATGAAAAAGGCCCTTTCGGGCTATAATAATAAAGTCTGATCAGGCGCCACGTCAAATGCAAGAAGATTATTATTGTTATAGTAATAATAACCCTCGCATTTGATACGGCGCCTGATCACGTCTTCGAGGAGTCTCAAAGCGCTTCGCAGTTTACGCTGCAAAGCGAATTGATTATATATTTTGTGGGCGAAACCCGGCAGCCGATTGGGCACAGCAGCGTCCCCCCACAAACCTACTTACAGAGGCGTGCGGAGTAAGGACACTTAGGTTTCATCCCGCCCGGGAATCGAAGCCCGGGTCCTCTCGCCTGCGCTACAGGACTCCTCCAATGAATAGCATTTAGGAGTACAATCCTCAGTACATCAGGTGCAGTCGCGGTACTTTCAGGCGTGAGATCCCATCAGAGCCGAGCGTTCTCAACACAACACAACACAACACAACACAGCACGGCACAGCCTCCAGGAGATTCCCTGGGGAGAATACTCTCGGGAGCCTTTGCAGGCGAGAGGACATACACCTCCTGCCGTGTGTGAGTACCTTCCTAATCGTGTCAGCCTGGCTCAGGTGGTAACACTCTCTGCCCCGGTTCAGAAGGTTGTGGGTTCGAGTCCCACGTTACGTTGGGATTTTGAGCTGCGGCGATGCTCCAGTGAGGGACTGGACTGTCGGGAGGTGACCAGACATTTAACCAAGGTCCCATCTGCCTGTTCAGTTGGACGTTAAAGATCCAATGCGCTAGTTGAAAAGCGAAGGGAGATATCCTGGGCCTACGAAACCCCAGATAAAGAAACATGAGAATCTGCCGGGCAAAAGAAGTCCGAGGTCCATCCAGTTCATCTTCCACCATCCTGGCAGCCGCTTGACATGTCGTGTCCCCCAAAACTGTACGCCGTATATCCTGAGATATTATTTCCTAACAGAAATCTATCTCATTTGTTCTTGAAAGAATCAATTCTTTCTGCTTCCACCGTCTGTCTCCCTATTCCATTATTATTATTATTATTATATAATCACATGGATTATTATTATCATTATACTATCATTGCAACTGTTGACTACGCTGACACTCCAGTGCAGTGTTGGGGGAGCGCTCACGAGAAAAAGAAGGGAGTTTCTCTCTCTCTCTCTCTCTCTCCTCTCTCTCTCCCGGTGTCCTGGCCGACAAATGCCCCCCCCCCAAATAAAATTGCCCACTCCCTTTCGCGACACTGTTTGCGGGCCACTGCTACGCGGAAGCCCCCCAAAGATATACACGGTCTCGGCGACGGAATAAGGCGGTCGGTCAAGTGCGAGGATGGCTATCGTCGTTATTCTATTGCACAAGAAGAGAGAGAGAAAAAAAGCAGGCGCAGGCGCGGGGGGGGCCTTAAAATCAACCCCCAAATAGCAATGTCTCTCCTTTCCATCCTCACAAAGGGATTTCGCGATAGATAGAGACAAGAGACTTGCGTTGTGGGGACTTCACTCGCCCGCCTGAGTTGCTCATCCACTCAGAGGTCTCCCCGCTTGACTCTTGACAGCTCAGATATCTGCCAGGTAGCGGCAGCAACAACAACAAAAAAAAAAAATTGGCTCTTGTAAGCTCCTACGCAGCTAAGCCCAGTGATGGAGTAAGATGAGCGTGTGACAGGCAATCAATACAATACCAGGAAGGGCTTTAGAGAGAGAAAAAAAAAGGCAAATTGTATCATGCGGTTATCAGAGAGAAAAGAGCAGCGGAATCCCAGCAAAGTAGACAAAAGGACACAAAATGCCCTTGTCCTTTCAATCCCCCCCCCCACCACCCGCACCCCCCCGCCCCGCACCCCGCACCCCCGCCCGCACCCCGCACCCCCGCATAAATCCAAAGGCAAAAACGTTGAAACGTCAGCCACGACGGCCCGAAACTCTGGAACTCTCTCCCTCAGTCGCTCCAACTTGCCCTCCCCACCCCTCCCCACCCCACCCCGCGCCCCCTCCATCCTCACGTTCCGAAGACCTTCCTCTTCGGCCGCGATTCGTGGCGTAAATCACGAAATAGTCAATCAAGAAAATGTATTCTGTTTGGTCGACCGAAAGGTTCGGCCGCCACAGCTCTATTTAAATGCGAGTTGTTGTTGTTGTTGTTGTTGCTGTTGCTGTTACCGCTGCTGTTTTCTGGTTAAGTGGAATTTTCAGTCTGGTTCGGACACTCTTACTCACGGAGATAGACAACCCAACTGACCACATTACATCTCCGTTACAACAACAACAACTACATTTGTACAGCGCCTTTCATGTCAGGAGGATGTCCCGAGGCGCCGCCATTACAGGGTCACTGATTACGTTACGCCTCCATTACAGTGTCACTCGCACTGGTTTGGTGTAAGATTTTTTCCAACAAAAGCAAATGTTAAATATAAATCGCAGCGGCAGAATCAATATTTAGTTTGCACCAGAACGAAGCGGTGAAATTTTCTTCCTGTCTCTCTCTCTCTCTCTCTCTCTCTCTCTCCGCCTGCGAGTGTGAGGGGGTAAGAGTAATCCTTTGCGCCTTATCACGCCTTCGAGACGTCTCAAAGCGCTTCGCAGGATACCCTGTAAAATCAACCGTCTGCGTGTTCTGCGGGCGAAACCCGGCAGCCGGTTGCGCACAGCAGCGTTCCCCACAAGCAGTCGCGGATTGAAGTGACCAAATTATTATTGGGCTGACGAGACTGGAGCGAAAAAATAGCTGAAGAGCGAGAGAACGCATTGCGAACCGGGCATTAGAAAGGAGCAGGAGGAAGGGACAGAGGAGGATTTAGTTACGTCGGCAGCTTAGTGTCATTGTAATTTCACCCAAACCCACTTCTAGGATACCTCAATCCGTCAGTGAACTTGCTCTCAGACATCTGCTGAAAGCTGTACTCCATGACCTGGGATTACCTGCCACCAACCCCCACCCCCCACCCTCCGCCTCACACACACACACACCGTACAGTAAAGTCACAGATGCAGGTCAGATAAGGATATTATTTTATATCCCTGGTCCATAGCATCCCAGGGCACTCACGGCTGATGGCAGCACAGCCCGGCCCTGGCTCATCCATCGGCAGGACCTGGAAGGGCCGACCAGTCACTGGGGGCAGGGAATCCTCCCCCTCAGCTCCTGTTAACCCCACAGCCAAAGCCCTAACTAACTAAGTAACTCACTAACTAACGGGGAGGGTGGTCCTAGGCTGGACAAGCAGCGGGGAAGCTTGACCAGACAGCGCTCTCGATGGCCGAGCTGTGTGAGGGTTTAGCTGGTTAGACTCCAGCAGTTACCCCAACGCACACTCTGTGCTCCCCCCCCCCCCACTCCCCACCCCCCACAAGCCTTGGCTCTCGCCAACCTGCGCCTAATACTCTCCGGAATTAGGTAAACAGGATGTGTCCCTCCAGGGACGGGGAGAGAGGGAGAGAGAGAGAGAGAGAGAGAGCGCATTCCATTCCAACAATCTATGTTTGGGATTTCCATGCGTAAGTGGGAAGCGGGAATTCTCAGCTGAGGTTTGGATACCTTTAGGCACGGTGATGGGTTTCCGCGTGTGTCAGACACCCGGCTGTACACAAATAAATAAACCGGGGGATATGACACATCACCGTGTCTAATGGTATCCGAACCACATTAAAAGTTCCACGAATGCCACCTAAACATGGAGGTTTCTGTGTCCGGAATGGAATGTGCCTTGGGACGTCCTCCAGCAGTATAAATTTAATTTATTGTTGCTGTGGCTGAATGTCCTTCTTCCTGGAGGGGTGGATCCTGTTTGCCTGATTCTAGAGCGTCTTAGAATAATAATACCGGTCATTCACCTCAATGGCTGTTTGCGGGACTTTGCTGTGTGCAAATTGGCTGCTGTGTTCGTCTACAAATCCACAGTCACTGCACTTTACAGCCATTCCCTGTGAAGCACTTGGAGACTTCTTCCCGGTATGAAAGACGCTGTTTCAAATGCAAGGACTATTATTAATTATTATTATTATTATTAACATTCAAAGCTTTGCAAGCTCAACGACCGCACGTTTCTCTTTTTGAACGGTTGGGAAACTGACAAATCCAGGCACACGAGTAAAATAAACAGCCACACAATAAATACACAAGTCGTAAAAGTGAACTCGAAGGGATAAGCGACGATAAGCAACGGCAATTTTGACGGCTGGCGTGTTAAAGTCCACACCTGACTGCCTTCGTTTAACAACCAGAACCGATAATAATCCACCCGACCGACACAGCGTCCTTAACATCAAGCGTAACACGCCTGCTAACACAACATGTTTTATGGAAGTTTAGCGACTGGGGTGTTTGTTAGTCTAAGCTGGCAGCCAGGTTGTCCCGCCCACGGAAGTCACTTGCGCAGCGTGCCAAACGGAAGGCGTCTCGTTATTCGAGACGTTCTCGAAGACGGGATGAGGCGCCGTAGCGACGAAAAGGCACGTGGCCGCCCAAACAACATGAGCACAAGCAATCCTCTCGAAAAAACGTAGCCCTCCAGCCTCGACGGGACTTTGTCTCTCCCCCGTGTCCCTGGCCAACGATCCTCCAGAGATAGTCCTCCGCGGCCACCTGTGAGGCATCGCCGTGCGCAGAACTTAGTTGCCGGGCTTCAACCCCCAATATTCACAGTCACTACACTTTACGCTACATCCTGGGAAGCGTTTTTGAGACACTCGACGACACAAGGGTAATTATTATCCAGCGCCATTCGCACAGGGCAGCTTGTCGGACCGCTGAAATCCTCAGAGGAGGTGGAGGAGGAGGAGGAGGAGGGCAGAGAGGGCAAAGGTCCTCGAAAGCCACAGAGAAGGGCAACATCTGGAGAGATAAACCGAGACAGATGTGCCTGTCATAAGGAGGTCAATCCAATGAATGAGAGAGAGAGCGAGAGCGAGAGAGAGCGCGAGCGCGAGAGAGAGAGAGAGAGAGAGTAGAGAGAGAGAGAGAGCTCCAGGAATATTGCAAAGTGGGTTTAAAGGATTAACTGACAGATCAAGGCCATTCGCGTTGACTAGCGATCGCCTGCGACCAGCAACAAGGCAGGTCCAGCGTCGAAGGAAAGGTGATGGCAGAAGGCGGGGGGTGGTGGGGGGTGGGGCTCGAGGTCAGGATTTGACCGTCCTTAGCCCTTGGTGGACTGGCCAGCCAGTCAGTAGGCGGGCGATGTCGAGTCCTACAGCACAGAAGGAGGCCATTCGGCCCATAGTGTCTGCGTCGGCTCTTTGGAGGAGGTGCCCGATCAGCCCCACTCCCCCTCTCTTTCCCCATAGCCCTGCAAAACTTTTGCTGCCCCCTCCCTTTTGAAAGTTATCATTGAATCTGCTTCCACCAGTCTTTCAGGCAGTGCGTTGTTCCAGATCCAGATTGGGTCGGGGGGGGGCGCGGGGGTGCTCATGAGCCACCATGACCTTCACCTGGTACGTCGGCAATGGCCTTTGACCCACTTGAGGGCATCCGAGGCCCCAAAGTGCTCTTCGTCTTAACCTCAACGCCGTTGTCTCAAACTCTGAGATCTTCAGATCCTTAAATTCAGCCTTAAATTGGAAGCCGTTTCCTTGAGAGATGGGCGGTGGGTGTGGGGGTGTGGGGGGGGGCGGGGGGGGGAGGTGGGGGGAATAGGGTGTCCAATGGAGCCCAACGAGAATGGGGTTGATAGGCTCGTGGCGCCTGGGACTGTAAAGCCACACAATAGTGTAGGATTTTGTCGAATTCTTATATTCAGCCCCAATTTGTGGAGTCCCTGTAGCTCAGTGGTTAGAGCCCTCGCCTCGCAAGCGAGAGGACCCGGGTTTGATTCCCGGGCAGAGGCGAAACGTTGGGCAAGTTTCCTTGCTCCGCACGCACGCACACACACGCCTTGTTTACTCGGCAGTCAGTAGGAACCCGACTGTTAGCCGAGTGGCGGATCGCTTTTCCGGGCGGTAAATAATCCCTTCGGAAGAAAAATAACCGGAGAAAATAACGGCAACAATTCGGTCACTCGTTCCTCGAGTGTTCGCGGGTCGCTGCTGCTTCACCCACACAGTGTAATGAGTCAATTCAGTTTGCAGCATATCCTGTGAAGCGCTTTGAGACGTCGGTGTCAAATGCAGGGATTGTTATTGTTGGACTTTCCGGAATGGGGGAAGCGGGATGAGCGCGCGCATTCCATTCCAGACACGAGAACATTCTCTGCCGAGGTGACACACGTATGTGGAACTCACATTACACGTCGCTTGGACATTTGCTGCTGGGCTTCTGCACGGTTGTGCCACCGGACTGCCCCCCCCCCTCACCCCCCGCGAAAAAAAAAGTCTGGATAACAGAAAATAATAACAATTACAGTAATGATGATACTCACTTAACGTAACAACTACTTAGAGAGAGCTACCCATTACTCACAGAGACGCACAGTGAGACACTGTCAAATCCCTAATTATTAGCTCGAACAGATTACAAACAAGTCTTCGTTACAAATCATCAGCGTGCGTCCATTTATTTACTTATTTACTTACTGATGAATAATAATAAAAGTAATAATTGCCTTTGCAGTTGAGATACGCTTCACACGTTGGGAAGTCTCAAAGCGCTACAGGGTTCGGCGTCAAGTACAGCGACCGCCTACTTTGTGGGCGAATGCCCGGCTAATCAAATGCACGGATTATGATTACTATTATTAGTAATATTATTGTAACCCACTCATAATTTAAGACCAGGTTCCAGTGGGATGGAGCCGGGAGAGAGCTGCATTAGTTGCAGAAGTAAATGAATAATCCTTGCGCTTTGAAGCAGCGTCTACAACGTCAAAACGCCTCAAAGCACTCCATGGTTAATTGCTATTAAGCCAAGTGACTTGGTTCAGAGCCTGAAAAGCCTCAGCTTTTCAATCATTCCTCTTAGCCCATTGCTCTTAACACTAACCGCTCTCTCCTCTGCTCTACCTCCAGAGCACGGGCAACAACTTGCGGAAAGTTGCTGGTGGAACAGACGCTTAAAAAAAAAGAGGATGGAACGATAAGAGAAAGAGAGTGGCAGAAATGTGATATCAGCAAGGCTCACAGTCACCAAAAGAAGACCGAGGAAGAGCTATGGGAATGGAGTTTAAGAGGAAAATTAAGATTAGAAAAAAAACACGCACGCGCTCGCACAACAATAATAATCCTCGCATTTGGCACAGCAACTTATCACATCACCAAAACATCTCGAAGCACTTCATAAAACATCGCTGGAGAGTGCAGTGATTGAAGACTAACCCGGCGGCCAAGTCGCAACCAGTAATGTCCTCAAACAAACTGCCAAGAATTGAATTGAAAGGCTGATTTTTATCCGGAGAGGTTGTTGGCCAGGACGCTGGGAGAAACTCCCCCCTCTTTTCCAGTAGTGGCGCAGGAGTAAACATCCACCCCGAGCGGGGAGATTAACAACCATTACAACCCGTAACAGATCTAACAGGGATCTTAGGAGGAAGCTCTCAACATCGTATCTCAGAGGGAGAAAGAAAGAGAGTCACAGAATGGGGATGGGATCACCGGAAGGGGTTTGGGATGAAGGAAATCCATCTATCCAATGTATATCCCATCCATATTCGATGTCAACCGTGCAGAACGCGCAGCCTACTGGCTGCCCATCACAGCTGTTTCTTCAGGAATTTTAGAAATTTACAGCGCGGATGGAGGCCAGACGTGGGGTCCTGTGGTTCAGTGGTTAGAGCCCTCGCCTCGCAAGCGAGAGGACCCGGGTTCGACGCCCGTCAAAGCGAAACACTGGGCACGTTTCCTTACTCCACACGCCCACACGCGCCTGATTACCGGCAGTAAGTGGGAACCCGGTTGTTAGTCGATTGGCGGATCGCTTTTCCGGGGGCAATAATTCCTTCTGAAAAAAATAGGAATTGTAAATTGGTGACTCAATCAACCCACACCTGCTTGTGGGGTCACTGCTGTGGACAATTTCGCCCACAGATATAGAGTCAATTCACTTTACAGGGAGCGCTTTGAGACGTCTCGAAGAAGTGATAAGGCGCTGTGTCAAATGCAAGGATTATTATTATTATTATTAAGTCTGCGCTGGGTATAGAAGAGGGGAATAGGAGAGGTGGAGGTTCATTCGGAGTATCAACACCAGCACGGACTAGTTGGGCCAAACACCCTGTTTGTGCGTTAATACAACAGGAGCAGCAACAACAACAACAACAAATTGTATTTATATTAGTTAATCCCAGAGAGAGTATTGGGCACAGTTTGGCGAGAGCCAAGGCTTGGGTTGAGGGAGGGAGGGAGAGAGGAGAAGAGGAGGAATATATCATATTAATAATATAATAATAATCCTAATAACATTTACATTTTGTAATAATCCTCACAATTGATAAGAGCGCCTTATCACGTCTTCGAGATGCCCGAAAGCGCTCTGGGAGAAGGTCCGAGCAACACCCCACCCCTACACGCACACACACACATATAACTGCTGAACACCAGTGAGTACTATCAGTTATACCTCCAATGATATTTCAGTTCCGATACACATTCCACGTTAATATCAGTTAGCTCAAGCTTATTATTTTGGGGTTGTTTTCAGCTGCTGCTCTATACAGCAGCTGCTCCCATTATTGCAGCTCCATTGACTTCAATCACAAACCAAGTCGGGTCTCTGGTATCACGTCTGTCCATCAGAAATGCTTACAAAGGGCTTTTAATGTCAGTGATCTGCCAATTGATTAACAGCTCGGTTCCTATTTACCCTGGCTAAACAGAGGCGTGTGCGTGTGTGTGTGTGTGTGTGTGTGTTCGGGTGCGTGTGCGCGTGGAGTAAGGAAACTTGCCCAATATTTCGCCCTGACCAGCCCGGCTGGGAACCGAACCCGGGTCCTCTCTCGACGCTTGCGAGGCGAGCGGTCTAACCACTGGGCCACCAGAATCAAAACGTAATATAAAAATAATAGTCCCTCCAAAACCAAAAACAATAATGAATTGGTCATTTTCGATCCCCGACTGTTTGTGGGACATTGCTGTGCGCAATTGGCCGCCGCGTTCGCCCACAAATATACAGTCAATTCACTTTACAGTGTGTTCTGTGAAGCGCTTCGGGACGTCCTCCCGACGTGAAAAGCGCTATATCAAATGCGAGGATTATTATTATTAAAAATATATAGAGAGCGAGATCCCGAGTCTAGTTATCCCTCGTCCCCTCCACTCCACCATCAGCGGCCGCTCTTTCAACCACTTACGCGCCCCCCCCACCACCAAGAAGCTTTGGCGCTCTCTCTCCCCCAATCCCTCTGCCTCGCCCCCTCCTTCTTCTAAGAAGACCCTCCTCTTCGACCGTGCTTACGGTCTCCTCCGCCCTTCCCCACCCCCCCCCCACCCCGGCTTGGAGTCACTGTTAAGCGCTCCGAGATGCTGTCCCGTGTGAAAGACGCCGTGTAAATACGGTGAGCGACAATGGTTAATGTTTCCGTTTGTTTTATTGCCGCAGATAATCGGGGAGGAGGAAATCAGAAGAATTGAAGAATAAACAAGTCCCCGTGAATCTTATTGATTTCCAGATCTCGTCTTCTCCTCCCTCCCTCCCACCCTTGTCACACCCCCCCCACCCCTCCCACCCCCCACCTCCAACCCCGCCCGACCGCCCTTTCCAGTGCGTTGATCCCGTCTGCCTCGTCATCCGAGAATGATGTAAAATCTTCCCCCTTAATCCTAACCACGTCATCATCCCAAGTGGCCACAGAGTCAACTCCAACACTCACTGAGCAAAGACCACAACCTGAGGATAGGGACAAAGTTCAATCACAAGAGAGAATGGAGTAAAGACTTAGCTCAGTCGGTTACACTCTTGCGCTCTGAGTCAGGACATTCAAAGACCTGTACCAGGGAGGACTTTTCAACTCCGTCTGGACCAGCGTTGTCAGAGGGGCCATTTTTTTTCAGATGAGATGTTCAACCAAGGCCGCATCGTCTACCTGCTCAGATACGTTACAAATTTCCGCTTACGCACGAGGACCGTACACAGGGCCTTTCAAAAACCGGGAGGGCGTTCAAGGTGGCCTAACGGTTCCACTGAGTGAAGCGGGCGGACGGGGTGGGTGGGTGGGGGGACTGTGGAATGGCAGCGGTATTTTGCCAAAAATAAACAGCCGATTCACTACGTAAGCTGTGAGGTGTTGAGATGTTCAGCGGGGTGAGGGGTATAAACCACGCGGAATGTCCGCGACGGAGGGGGGGGGGGGGGGTTTTGGGGGGGGGGGGGGGGGGGGGGGGGGGGGGGGGGGGAGGTGCATACGACAATGAGGGATTTGAAGTGGGGGAGGGAGGGAGGGAGGGAGGGAGGGGGAGGCAGAGGGATTGAGTGAGGGAGTTTCGGAGGGGGGGGGTTGTGGCGGAGGGGACGAGGGACGAACAGGAGGCCGGAGCCGGTCGAGCGGAGGCAACGGGTGGGGGGGTGGGAGCAGGGTGGGGTGGGTGGGGGGGTGGGGAGGGGCGTAAGCAAGTCGGAGAGAGAGGCAGGGAGGTGCCAGAGAGTGGAGGGATCTGAAAACGAGTGAGAGGATCTTGAACTCGATCCATTTGGGGCTATTAAATGCAACTTATTACCATTATTATTAGACTCGCGGTTTCAACCTGTGGCTATTTCGCTGCCCACAACTTGGGGAACGGACGGAAACTACAACAACAAAGGCACAGCCCGAGAATAGCCCTCACCGCGTAAGGAGCGGTTGGGAATGACACGGGGGGTCTCGTTGGGAGACTTGGGAGAGTTTCAGGACCACAGAGTGAGAACAGCTCCAACTTCCAGAATACGCCTCACAAGACATACAGCCGATGGATGACAGACACACACACACACACACACACACAGACACACACACACACAGACACACGCCACACCGAGACGCAGACACACACCACGTAGAGACACACACACGCACAGAGACACACGCAGATAGACGCACACCACACAGAGATACAGACATACACAGAGACACAAACACACACACACAGAGACAAAGGCACACGGACAGACACATCACACAGAGACACAGGCGCACGCACAGAGACACACAGAGACAGACACCCCCCCCCACCCCCCCCCCCCCCCCCGCAGAGACACAGAGACACACACACAGACAGACACACACACACAGACACACACACACCACATAGAAACACAGACACACACAGAAAGACAGATGCGCACACACAGACACACACACACACACACACACAGACCACATAGAAACACAGACACACACACAGACAGACGCGCGCGCACACAGCCAGACGCACACAGATCGACACACACGGAGACTGAGACACACACAGAGACAGAGACACACACAGAGACACGCGCAGACTCTCCCCGCAAAGAAAGAAAAGCACATTTTAAAGCACCCACGAGGCTTGAGGTTGTCAAACTTGTTTGCACCGGTGACTGCCACGTAGGAGGCTGCGCTTGACTGATCAACACCAGCTTTCCGTCTCTGCCTCTCTCTCGCCCACAAAATACACAGTCACTCCACTTTGCAGTCTATTCTGCGAAGCGCTTTGAGACGTCTCGAAGGCGCGGCATTGAGTGCCGGGATTATTATGAAGCACGAGCTGCTGCGGGACAGTTTGTTTCCGGTCATTTTAATATTTTCTGTCGTCTGTTCACCGCATCGGAAAAGGAGATCGAGTGAAAGCCGAACCCGAGTGAAGGGCGAATTCCCCGTTCGCTTTTCTCTCCCCAAATCGCGTGTAGAGTGTAAAGGAGGGGGTGGGGGGGGGGGGGGGGTGGAAAAAAGTAACCCAACAAATCCTCAAAAAAAAAACCCCACGAGGAATAGAGTCGTTGATAGATATGCAACACGACCAAACTGACACACACCCAAACACGCATGAACACACGCACACACACCTACACACCCCCACACACACGCGCGCACACGCACACACACACCTTTCCCTTTGATCTGTAACAATCTAAGGCTTTGATTTCTCGGCTTTGTACGCGGATTGAATGGAACGACCTTCTCAACGCTCACTTTTCTACCCGAGAGAAAACAACCGACTCCTGACGCAACAAGTGTTCGGGCACAGCGCGAGACTCCTTTTGTTTTTGGAGAGACGCGGCACATATTTTTTTTCGGGGGGTGAAATAATTGTACTTAAAGGGTAGGAGCCACCGAGAACACAGACACACACACACACACACACTTCTCTCCCTCCCTCCCTCCCTCCCTCCGCGTACACACACACTCCCCGCCTCACACACACACACACACACACGCACACGCACACGCACACGCACACAAAATAACCAGATTCGGTCAAAATACACCAGGTCACGCGATGCACACGTATCCCACAGGGTTCGTTCACAATAACAACAATAATAACGATAATAATCCCGGTGTTTGACGCGGCGCCTCATCGCGCCTTCCCGGCGTCTCAAAGCGCTTCGCAGGACACGCCGCGAAGCGTAGTGACCGTGCGTTTGGTGGGGGCGAACGTTACGGTGTCGACGACGACGACAACAACAGCACCAAAAGCGGTTCGTGTGTGCGCTTGAGTAAACAAAGCTGTTTGATCCAGGAAATCATGGAACCCCCTTGGCAAGGTCATGTGTATATATATATATATATATATGTTTGTGTGCGTGTGTATGTGTGTGCGTGTATGTGTGCGTGAACATGTATGTGCACAGATTTCAGAAAAAAATGTCCAATAATAAATCACTTTCATGGGCTCTTCCCTTTCTGGAAGTTTCCATGTATACCCTTGAAACAAACAGATCTCTCTCTCTCTCTCTCTCTCTGCTTTTTTTTTCTTTCTCTTTTTCTCTCTCTCTCTCTCTCTCTATCTGTCTGTCTCTCTCTCTTTCTCTCTATTCCACCATCAACTAACTCCATATTTAAAACCCCAAACATTTTTTTTTTGCAAAAGCTTCAATAACATGAGACAAGAGGGAAGGAGAGTGAGTGTGTGATAGATAGAGAGAGAGAGAGAAAGAAAGAGAGAGAAAGAGTGAGAGAAAGAAAGAAGGGGAGGAAAAAAGAGAGATAGAGAGATAGAGAGAGTAGAGAGAGGATGGGAAAGAAAAAGGGGAAGAAAAGGAGAAAGAAAATCACTGACTTACTTCAAGTTGTCTTGAATTCAAACCATCACGTTTTGTTTTCTTGGTGGTGGTGGTGGTGGGGGTGATGGGTGGGTGGTGGGTGGTGGTTGAGAGATGGAGATAATGGGGAAATTAAATCAAAGTGTTTTTTCTGAGCCCAACTCTTTTCCACAGAGAGTCAGCAGGAAAGCCCAGTGCTGTCATGGTAAAAAGAGAGTGTTTTATACAGGTCCCACTGTGGTGGTCAGAGTGATGCTGAGCATCCTTTCCCTGTGCGTAAATGTCCCTTTAATTTTTAAATGCCTCCCTCTAAAAAAAATAGAAATAAATCTTATTTCTCTTCCTCCTTCTTCTCTCTCTCTCTCTCTCTGTGTGTGTGTGTGTCCTTTTGGCTTCTGCTTTTTGATTAAGATCAAACACACAGTGGTTTTTTTTTTCCTCCCCTCTCTCTCTCTCTCTCTCTCTCTTTCTCTCTCCTTGTCTCTCTGTCTCTCTCTCTCTCTCTTTTTTTGAGGGTGGGGGGAGGAAGGAATTAAAAAAAAACAATGCAATTAAAAAGTTGAAGGACTAAGTGATAGAGACCTGTCTGTCTGTCTGTCTGTCTGTCTTTCCCTGTAGAACCTCTTTGACAGACTGTGACACATGCAACTCACTACACAGAGGCGTTGCCCTGTGCCCAGATCCACCCAGAACTAATATTCCTTTATTACCATAGTCCGTTAGGAATTTGCAGAGAGAGAGAGAGAGAGAGAGTGTGTCACTGTGTGTCGGAGAGAGAGAGAGAGAGAGAAAAGGAATGGGTGAGAGATAGAGGGAGACACAGTCAGGGATATAGACTGTGAGTGAGAAATAAAGAGAGACAGAGACAGAGAGAGGGAGAGAATAATAATGATAATGATATAATAAAAACAGTGAGACAGACAGAGAGAGACACACACACACATTGAGTGAGAAATAAAGAGAGAAAGGGGGAGAGAGATACAGACAGAGAGGGAGAGAAACAGTGAGACAGGAAGAGAGAGAGACACACACATTGAGTGAGAAATAAAGAGAAAGAGACAGAGAGAGACAGAGAGGGAGAGAAACAGTGAGACAGAAAGAGAGAGAGAGACACACATTGAGTGAGAAATAAAGAGAGAGATACAGACAGAGAGGGAGAGAAACAGTGAGACAGAAAGAAAGAGAGACACACACATTGAGTGAGAAATAAAAAGAAAGAGACAGAGAGAGACAGAGAGGGAGAGAAACAGTGAGACAGAAAGAGAGAGAGAGACACACATTGAGTGAGAAATAAAGAGAGAAAGGGGGAAAGAGATACAGACAGAGAGGGAGAGAAACAGTGAGACAGAAAGAGAGAGAGACACACATTGAGTGAGAAATAAAGAGAGAAAGAGAGAGAGAGAGAGAGACAGAGAAACAGTGAGACAGAAAGAGAGAGAGAGACACACATTGAGTGAGAAATAAAGAGAGAGATACAGACAGAGAGGGAGAGAAACAGTGAGACAGAAAGAGAGAGAGAGACACACATTGAGTGAGAAATAAAGAGAGAGATACAGACAGAGAGGGAGAGAAACAGTGAGACAGAAAGAGAGAGAGAGACACACAATGAGAGAAACTGAATGACACAGAGAGAGAATGAAAGAGATAAATAGTCAGAGAGGGAGATTGAGAGAGAAACAGTGAGAGAGATAGAGCGAGAGAAAGACAGTCACACACAGAGAGTGACACACACACTCACACAGAGTGAGAAGGAGAGACAACAGAGAGAGAGTGAAAGAGAGAGAGCGCGCACTCGAGAGAGAGAGAGCGAGAGAGAGAGCGCGAGAGAGAGAGCGCGAGAGAGAGAACGCGTGAGAGAGAGCACGAGAGAGCGCGAGAGAGCGCGCAAAAGAGAGAGCGCGAGAGAGAGAGAGAGCGCGAGAGAGAGAGCGCGAGAGAGAGAGAGAGAGAGAGAGAGAGCGCGCGCGCGAGGTTACCCCAGAGACAGCAGCGGAGACAAACCCCGCAGTATCTACAGTATTTCTTTGCCGCCAACGACCCGCGACAATCAAACACTCTCAGATCTCTGCCCGTGTGCGTGCGCGTGCGCGTGTGACCCTAGTTGGGTCCAAGCCCCGCGGGGAAAGGAGGGGATGCTGTAGCGCTGCACGTTGTTGTTGTTGTTGTTGTGGTGGTGGTGGTGGTGCTGGTGGTTGAGATGTCTGAGTTGGGTTCACGGGTCGGGGACGGGCAGAGCCTCGTGGTATGACAGCGACCGGTCTCGTTACATTCCAGGCTCTCGCCGGATTCTCTCAACAACAACACGATCATATCGTCACGCACACGCACATGCACACACACGCGCACACGCACTCACTGACACGCGCGCACACGTCACCTTTCGTGGTTGGAGGGGGGACCTGGACAGTCAGTGTTTCGGACCCCTGAGCTGGACAGGGAGCGGGGGTTGGAGAGGGCGGGGGGTGGGGGGGGCCAGGGTGGGGGCGATCGAAACCATGGTCGAAGAGGAGAGTCCTTGAAGGAGGCAAGGGAGGTGGGGGGTGGGGGTGAGGGGAGGGGGGAGGGGGGGTGGGCGAGGCGAAGGGGCTGCGGGATGGAGTTCCGGAGGGTGGGGGTGCGGGAGTGGCTGAGGGTTGTGGGGCGGGCGGGCGAGGCGGGGACGTGAAGCAGGGCCGGTTTCTCCTGTTAAACTGTTTTCTCCCCCACCCCCACCCCCCCGGCCCCCACCCCCACCCTCCCAACCGATGAACCGCTAATTAGTTACGTCGACACCCTCCACCTCACGTAAAAGGCATTGTATGTAAATTGCATTGCGCAGTAAATTCCTGATCACTCGAAACCTGCCTTAACTTGTCACTGCGGCTTAATTTATCACACGGCAATATCCTGGCCACATATTTTTATATATATATATATATACATACACATACACCTAACTCGTGCCTCCTGATAACTCGTTCCCGACACACACACACACACACACTCACTCACTCTCTCGGAGTGTTGAATTATCAGGAGTTTACCGTATATGTCTTGTTTGTCACCCAATTGTGTTTCTTTCCACCCAACCCTCTCTCGCCCCCCCCCCCCCACCACCACCACCACCCCCACCCGACGTGATAAGTTGCTATAAGGATAATCTATTATTATTATTATTATTGATATAAGGTCTTTCTGCAAACGGGAATTTAAGATACGGAACTTATCCCTCTTGCCTTTAGCAGCTATTAATAATAACTATTAACGAGTAAACCCGGACCGACTCGAGGAGAGAAGGGAAGGGAATTTCTCCTGGTGTCCTGGCCAATAACTTTGGCACAGTCGCAGTGAACCCTGAGGTGTCCTTCCCGTGTGAAAGGCGTTGTGTCAAATATAAGGATTATTATTATTAATAATATAGCAACAACAATATTCTCAGGTGCGTCCAGGCAGCAGGACAAGGAGACACAGGTTCAGGGTTGCCAAGGGCAATTTTATTCTGGGTGGTGGGGGGTGGGCAGCGATTAATTCAGGGCGTCAGTCGTAAATATATCTGACGCACAAGTAAATCGCTGTGCCCGAGAGTAACCGAGCCGGACTGAGAGTTGTAGAATATAAATACTAACAATAATAACCCTCGAGTTTGACCCGGAGCCTTAATCACGTCTTCGAGACGTCTCGAAGCGCTTCACTGGACACTCTGTAAAGTGAATCGACTGCGTATTTTGCGGGCGAAACGCGGCAGCCGATTGCGCACAGCAGCGTCCCCCCCACCCCCGTCCCCCCCCCCGCCAACAGCCGTGGAATTGAGCGGCCGAATTAGTATTATGTTTTGTGAAGGGATTATTACCTCTGGATAAGCGATTCCCCCGATCGACTAACAACCCGGTTCCTACTTACTGCTGTGTAAACAGAGGCGTGTGCGCGTGCGCGCGTGTGTGTGTGGTAAGGAAACGGTTCGCCCCGACCGAGAATCAAACGCACGTCCTCTCGCTCGCGAGCGCTCTCGCTCACTCCACGTACCAGAAGTAAGTACGAGACAAACTTAAGCCACGGTGCAGCTGGAGCAGCGAGCCCGGGGTGCGCGGTAGCCCGAACCTCCTGAACAGCGGCGCCGGTGGCTAATTAATACGAACACAATTTATTCTTGACGCTGGTGTCTTGGGCGTCTGACACGCGCGGAAACCCATCAAACCGTGTACGTGTACCCTGTGAAGATGTGAACGTTACTGTCTAAGCGGAAATTGCCGCTGCATCTGCCAATTTACAAGGAAGTAAAGTGGTTCCTTTTTTCTTTACACACACGCACACACACACACACACGCGCGCGCACGCAAAGACCTGACATTTAAATACAGATCCAGAGTGTAAAAATATTCCTCCCTCCCTCCCTCCCTCCCTCCCCCCCACTGAATGAATCGCTGTCTGTTTCGCTCCCTCAATCCTTCCTCAAATCCCATCTCGACATTGCTAACCACTCGCACACTGCGTACGTTACTTCAGCTGCTGAGTGCTTGAAAATGCAGTCGTTGCTTGGAGGAGGGGGGGGTTTTTTGTTTGTGTGTGGGGGGGCTGGGGGGGCTGGGGGGGCTGGGGGGGGGGGTAAGGTGGGGAAGAAATTCAAGTGTTTTACAAAGGCGTGGCTGTCCGTCAAACCCTTTCACTCAAAGACTGAGGTGGAGAGATGTTTGTTGGGTCAGGGGATCAAAAGCGGTAATTGGACTTGAGGTACAGATGAGCCGTGATCTTATATAATGGCGGAACATGCTCGAGGGGCTGAATGGCCTCCCCCTGTTCCTGTGTCGCTAGGTTTCTATGACCCTCCAATCATATTGACTTACTGGTCGTTTTAATTCCCTCTTTGATTCTTGCCTCTCGATATAAACATTCCCACAACACACTTCTTATAATAATGATAATAATAATAATCCTTGCATTTGATGCAGCTCCTTATCACGTCTTCGAGACGCCTCCAAGCGCTTCAACAACAACAACAACAAGATTCCATTTATTGAGCGCCTTTCACGTCGGGAGGACGTCCCAAGGCGCTGTACAGTTGGGTCAGGACCCGAGCATTGGGGGGGAGATGGTCAGGGGGAGGGGAGGGAAGGGAGGGAGCGAGGAGGGGGTAGAGAGTCGAGAGGGGAGCTGAAGGCTGAAGGTCAAAGAGAAAGGTCTTGAGACCGGCCTTGAAGGAGGAAAGGGAGGAAGCGAAGGTGAAGGCACTGGGGATAGAGTTCCAGAGCCTCGGGGCTGAGAGGCTGAAGGCCACCGATGGTCGGGCGGTTGGGGCGGGGGATGTGGAGCAGACCGGAGCCAGAGGAACGGAGGGTACGGGCAGGTAGATAGGGGGATAGTAGGTTGGAGAGGTAGGAGGGAGCGAGGCCGTGAATGGCCGTGTAGGTGAGGATGAGGATCTTGAATTGGATACACCGTAAAGTGTGGTGACTGTGTATTTTGTGAAGGTATTTTCTTCTGCCAGCAGACTCAGCTCGAAGTCGGGTCTGGGAACTCACGCAGTCCAGCCACGGGCTGCTACACAGCGCTGTGGTGGGGGGTGGGGGGGGGGCCGCGATGTTGGAGCTGCCGTCCTTCGGGTGGCACATCAAACACAGGCCAGAGCCCCACGGAGCGGAGGGCGCAGACAAGACCCGGGGGAGTAAGCCGGAAGGCCGGTATAAAGAGACTGGCGTAAAGGAAGCCAACGACGGTGCTTGGACTTGCCGACGGGATTGGGGACACATCTTTGGGAACATTCGCCTTGAATCGTTTTCCTTCCAAGATGTTGGTAGGATTTTTTTCGGTGAAAACAGCAAACGAGCTTTTGTGTCGGGCCTCCCTCCCTCCCTCCCTCCCGCCCTCCCTCCCTCCCCTCGACAGAATTCCCTGAACACCCACTCCTTTCCCCATTTGGTGCCTTGCGCCCATCAGCATTCCTTGTCATTCCAACGAGGAATACCGCCCTCTGGTGGACAGGGATCGCCCGTGCGGCCCCGGGAATCTCCACGCTTCTGCATTCAGTGTCCAGTTGCAACCGGGAACTCCCTTCCTGGTTAAGTCTCCAAAAACATTGGGATGGGACTGTGCGCAACGGCATCGTGCCTGGGCGCTGGGACACACAGCGTGGGCTAAGGAAACGGAATTAAGCTCTGTAGCCTTTAAGATTTTAATAATGATGATATAATGATAATATAATACGGGGGGGTGTTGTATCGTTGGAGATGCCGTCCCGCGGATGAGACATTAAACCGAGGTCCCGTCCGACTGCTCAGGTTTCGGCCCGCAAAATACGCAGTCAATTCGCTTTACAGGGTTTACCCTGTGAAGCGCTTCGAGACGTCTCGAAGACGTGATGAGGCGCCGCATCAAATACGAGGGTTACTACGATTGTATATTATTTTGAGCATTTGATACTTTGGGATGACATTTCAAAGAGCTTCACTCACCCCCACCCCCCTATTGATTCTAACCCCCGGCTCGGGGGTCAAACCCTTCACTGTCCTTGGGACTTGAAAGGCGCTGCGTAAATCTGATGTTGTTGTTGTTGTTGATGAGAGTTCCACATGTCTCTCCCACCTACACACGGACATTTCCTGTGTCTGGAATGGAATGGGCACCCACTCCCTGAAGGAGCACAACAGTGACAACAAATTACACTCGCGCCACGCCTTTCGCGTCAGGAGGACATCCCAGTCACTGCTGGAGTCTAACCATTGATATTCCTGTCTGGCCAAGCTTTCCCGCTGCTTGTCCGGCTGGGACCACCCTCCCCATTAGTTAGTTAGTTAGGGCTTTGGCTCCGGGGTTAACAGGAGCTGAGGGGGAGGATTCCCTGCCCCCAGTGACTGGTCGGCCCTTCCAGTTCCTGCCGATGGATGAACCAGGGCCGGGCTGTGCTGCCATCAGCCATGAGTGCCCTGGGACACTGCGGCCCCTCCTGGCTCAGGAACCGGGGACTAGAGACCGGCACAGAGAGAGGTGGGGGGGGGTGGGCTCGACTCCCACATTCCATTGCCAAACATCTCACCTTGGGGGCCAGTCCAGCTCCGAGGAGATCTCGCTCACCTCAGACATTCACTAACGTCTCCAGTTCAATGTGAACAAACTGCTTTGGGACCTCGACAGCCCCTGTGCTGCTGGGTCACCAAACCATTACCGCATCGGTATCATCCATCAGAGAGAGAAAAAAAACCACCCAACAGCAGCTCCCTCGCTTAATTCATTAATTAATGAAGCAACCTTACATGAAGCTCTTCGTTTACCTGAGCGTTGAGGGAGTGGAGTCGCTTACGGTTCCTGGAGGACATGCCGGAGATGACCGTGACTCGTGTGCGCGCGTGTGTGTGTGTGTGTGTGTGTGTGTGTGTGTGTGTGTGGTTGCTGACACGCTGAGCGCCCGGGAATCCTGCGGAATTCTGATGCCTCCACGGTGGCCAATTTCCTCTTCCGTGAAGGATTGCGTGAAGAGCTGAGGATGAGCCCTGATCAACGCCTGCACACAACGTCACATCGCACTCTGAGCACGGGCGCCGTAATCTCCACAAAGGCCCTGTAACACACGCAAAAAAGGGGGTATTCAGTCCGGGCTTCGCGCAGTCTAGGAAGACACCCCGACGAGCTGCTAATGAATAATCCAGATTAAAATCGGTCGCTCACCTCATGGCATTGGTGTGCGCAATTCGGCTGCCGCATTGGAACTGAACAGTACATTCGATGAAGCGCTTTGAGACATAATAATGGAATAAATAATACTTGCCTTTGATGTAGGGCCTTATCATGTCTCAAAGCTCTTCCACGCCGTAATACGGACGCGACCGTGTGGCCGAAACGCGGCAGACAATTTTCGCACCGCAGTGTCCCACAAACAGTGGTGTATTGAGTAACCGCATTTTTTGGGGGGGGAGTGGGGAGGGATTATTACTGCCAGAAAGCGATCCAAAGTATCTTCAATTGTACATTTGATAATCCGAAATGCGTCTCTCTCTCCCTTGTGTATATCTCCTCGTCCCACAGCAACACACTCAACCCACCGCCCCCCCACCCCCCCGCCGCCGCCCCACCCGTTACCCCCATCCTCGTTCAGCTCCCCATCTCCCAGCAGATCCAATTCTAGACCGATGTCCTCACGCTCACCTTTGAATCACTCCCCGCGAGCTACGGGACTGTCTTGCAGGAGGTCGCAGAGACATGGAAACAGGGGTTCATTTCCAGTGAGTTCAGTTGTCAGTATAAATTTCAGGTATAAATTAAGATGGTATTATTTAATGCCCGTCATATGTACCCCGGGATTGAATTACTGTCAAAACAGTCTATAATTAACCTCAGTATCCTTGGCTCAGGATCCGACCTGGATTCCTGTTTGCCTGACTCCACGAGCCAGCCTTGCCAAGGAACGTGCCATTTAAGGACGGCTGATCTCATGGGTCTTAGCCTTAAGACCTCAGCAGAAATTTAAGACCATGGCCAGAAAGGAAACAAAGAGAGCGTTCGGGAAAAGCGTCAACACAGAGAGCTGTTGGGGAACGTGGAAGTCATATTACCGATCGCACATTTGATCAGCGCCTCATCAGGATATTGAGACGTCTCAAAGCACTTCACAGAATACGCTGTATATTTATTACCCCCAGAAAGCGATCCCCCAATCGACTAATAACCGGGAACTACTCACTGCTACTTCCTACCACTTCCTCCTATTTGCCCCTCGTGTCCCTCTCTGCGCTCCACCATCAGCGTCCGTGCTGTCAGCCACTGCGCCCCGAAACTCTCTCCTTCAATCCCTCTGCCTCGCCCCCCCCCCCGCACCCACCACTCCACTCCCTCCCTCCCCACCTTTAAATCCCACCTAAAGACCTTGTGGAGTCCTGTAGCTCAGTGGTTAGAGCACTCGCTTTGCAAGTGAGAGACCTGAGTTCAATTCCAGGCAGAGGGCGAAACCTCGGGCAAGTTTCCTTACTCCACACAGAGCCTAATAATAATCCCTCCAAAACCAAAAACAATAATAAATTGGTCACTTTCAATCTACGACTGTTTGTGGGACATTGCTGTGCGCAATCGGCTGCCGCGTTCGCCCACAAATATACAGTCAATTCACTTTGCAGTGTGTTCTGTGAAGCGCTTTGGGACGTCCTCCCGACGTGAAAAGCGCTATATCAAATGCGAGGATTATTATTATTATTAAAAATATATAGAGAGAGAGATCCCGAGTCTAGTTATCCCTCGTCCCCTCCACTCCACCATCAGCGGCCGCTCTTTCAACCACTTACGCGCCCCCCCCACCACCAAGAAGCTTTGGCGCTCTCTCTCCCCCAATCCCTCTGCCTCGCCCCCTCCTTCAAATGCAAGGATTATTATTATTATTATTATTATTATTATTATTATTATTATTATTATGTCTATCGTTAACTCATCGAAACAGGATGTTCGGGGGAATCTGCCGTCTGGTATACCCTTTGCAGTTCAAGGATCCTTCCCTCCCACATGAAGCCAACACTCCAGTGCTGCCACCACTCACCCACTCTGTTTGTTACAGGATGCCAGAGCCAAACATGTATGTGTGTGTGTGTGTGTGTGTGTGTGTGTGTGTAAAAAAAATTCTCCTACCCTCTCCCTTTCATAGAATCGTACAGCACAGAAGGAGACCATTCGACCCATCGAGCCTGCGCCCGGCTCTTCGAAAGAGCTATCCAACTAGTCCCACTGCCCCGCTCTGACCCTGCCCAGCCCTGCAAACTTTTAAATAGATTTAAATAGAACGTTTAACAGAATAGGATGTTCCCACGACTTGTAGAGTCTGTAACCAGGGGACACAAGATCTTTCCTTTCGACCGCGCCTTTGGTCACTTCCCCCCCGCCCTCCCCCCCCTTCCCCCCGGCTCGGCCCCGGCATCCATCACCGTGAAGCGCTCTGAGACGCCGTCCGGTGTGGAGGGCGCTATATAAATCCAAGTTGTTGTTGTTGTTGACACAAGTATATGATAGTGACTAGGGGATCTAAGAGAGAATTTACAACAACAACAGTCAATCGTAAGTCAATCACCGCGAAAGGTTTCAGCGATCTACAGCGGACGTGACTCTGAGTAAAGCACAACCATTTTACTTTCCTCTAACCCAACACCCCCCCTCCGCACCTCCCACCCCCACTCCCTCCAAAAAAATAAAGCTTGTGGCCAATTTTCACGAGCGTCGAAATAAGATTTGATCTCTACAAGTGGTTTGGGAACTCAAACCAATCTTCGGCCCGATACATTTCGGGACCGACAGAGCGTTATGAAAACATCTGACGTGAATTACAGAAACTCAAGTAACTCAAAGCAACAGAGCCCCTCCCATTTCCTGCATCAAAATAATTATTATGTATTGAGATTAGGCTGAAATGTCATTAGATTCTTTCCCGTAATTGTAGCTAATGGAGTTCTAAAATCAAACGACCATTGTAATAATCTCATTACCATCTCCGTGACAAATGAAGAGTAGCTTCCTTCCTTCCTCATTAAATGCTTTTCTCTCCCTGGCTTAATAGGTCAACATGTTAAGCAAATAATGCGGCGATAAAGCCATCACGATGCGACAGCATCCGAAGGGAATGATCGGACAGATTAGCTACAGACAATAATCCTTGCAACGCGATACGGAGCCATTCGTGGTGGAGGCTCGTCTCGAATGGGCTTCACGTGGGATCAGAAAAATACAAGGCGACCAAAAGGTTGTGCAATCTACCGTATTATCTGAAAAAAAAATATCAAAAATAGCATCATTTCTTTCAAGGCTCTCATTGTAATTGGTATCACGACTTTTTTGGTCACCCTGTAATAATAATAATAATAATATGGTCCCTCAACCCACGACTGTCTGTGGGACACTGCTGTGCGCAA
The DNA here is from genome assembly GCF_018977255.1 of Callorhinchus milii. NCBI lineage: Eukaryota > Metazoa > Chordata > Chondrichthyes > Chimaeriformes > Callorhinchidae > Callorhinchus > Callorhinchus milii. Next base: position 819,109 of record NW_024704743.1, read on the forward strand.
TTGGCTGCCGCGTTTGACTGTAAAGTCAATTCACTTTACAGTGTATCCCGTGGAGAGGGCTTCGAGACGTCTCGAAGACGTGATAAGGCGCCGGGTCAAATGCCAGGATTATTATTATTATGATTGGCTGTGAAGTGTAGTGACTGGGTATCTGTAGGCAATTTGGCTCAGCAATGCCCTACCAACACTGCGTTGGCAACTTGATTTTGCCTCCCAAACTTTTCGTTGAGAAAGCTTGTGGTTTCTAACACAGAAGGAGGCCATTTGACCAACATATCTGCAATGATATCAGCTGCAGCACTGCAGATATCCGCTCTCAGCCCATTCCCTGCTCCTTTTCCCAGATCCTGAGATATTATATTATTTCCCTCAAGTGTTTCCAATTTCCTTATAAATATCTAATGCAGTGCTCAGCAAACTGCAGCCCACCCAACGCCCCAATTTTTTTTGTGTGGGCAAAATGGCAGGTAAATGGAACTGAGTGCTCTCTCAAATAGAGACCACAAAAACAATAATAATAATCCTCGCTTTTGATTACTCGTCGAAAAAAAAACCTCATAACCCTTGAAATCGTAGCACTCTTCACGCCTGTAGGACTTGAGAGGTCCGCAGAATTCGCAGGGAAGTGTAGTGACTGTGGCATTTGAAGGTTAGTGCCGCCAGCCAATTTCCTCACAACAACATCCTATAAAGAGCCACAAAGTGAATGACCAAATCTTTTTTTTTAATCTGGAGGATTGTCAGTCGAGGCACTAGGAGAAACTAAACAAATACTAAGGACGAAGAGCATAAGGCGCTGCATCAAATGCAATTATTATTATTATTACTATTATTATCATCATATCTGTGTCTGTGCTAGAAGGGACTCTTGTGCATTAACTTTCAAGGTGGAAAATGGGAAAATAAATCATTTCTGAATATCGCAAGCAGGGAGATTTATTCTCCGCCGTAACACTGGTTTGAAATTTGGCCGCCTCACACAACACCCGCGCTCCCCCCACCACCCCCACACCCCCCGCACTCTTTTTTAGAGCTTTTTTTTAGACCTTCCTCTTCAACCGTGCTCACGGTCACCTCCTGCCGCTCTGCCCCCCACTCTGGCTCAGTGTCGAGCTCCGACACGGTTAAGTGCTCCGGTACAGTATATTCTGTGAAACCCTTCGAGACGTCTCATGATAAGGCGCTGTATCAAATGTGAGGATTACTATTATAAATTCAAGCTGTTGAATTATTGAGCTGGGACCACGGACTTGTTTAGTAAGCAGTCGGATGCTGTGAGGCAAGGACAGTAAGGGTGGGATGAGATCAGATGGGTCCGTAAGGGATTTCTTCATCCGAACCGATCTGGTGAATTTGTGCGTCTTTGCAATATTTTCCTACAGTTGAAAGCTTTCCTTTCACCCTGATTTACATGAATTAAGTTGTAACAAATGGGAGCCCATGAATGATTTTTTTACACCCTGGGTCAGGAAAGCGTGTGATCTAAGTCTACTAGAGAGCTGTAAGAGCGAACAGATCAGGGTTATCTCGCCAACAATTATCCACTTGGCTCTTCCCACATCTATTATTTGCTAAAGAGGTAACAATTAGACCAACGCTGACCAACCTTTTTTCGGTCCACCAACAAAATAAATGATCTTGAATGAATATTCCTTGATTTATGCCGTAAAGCAAGAAATATTCAATCAGGAAAATAATGGAAACAACACTAATGATTGAACCTAGACCGGTGCGAATGTTGGAGGGGGTGGAGACTTTTCTTGACAGCGCCACAGACCATGGGACAGGCCAGAGCCCACTGAGTGGAGGGAACGGACAGGTTGATATGGGTTTAGTAGGTCACAGAGGTAGGAAGGAGCAAAGCCGTGAAGGGGTTCAGAAAGTAAGGTCGAGGATTTTGAACTCTGGGAAGCCAGTGGAGCCAGACGAGGATAGGGGTGAGCAGAGGTAGGTTAACGGAACTTATATAACAACAACAAAATAATAATAATAATAATAATCCTTGCATTTGATATAGCGCTTTTCACGTCTTCTAGACGTCTCAAAGCGCTTCACAGAATATACCGTAAAGGGAATTGACTGCATATTTTTGGGCAAAACTTGCTTCAAACCATAAGTTTCAACCCTTGTATGATTATTGTTGTTTTACCACAAAATTCTCCCGCAGTATTCCTGGACCCGGCTCAACCTGCCTGTGGCAATCTTACTACTTGTGGACCTCGTGAGGGTTCAAGCCCCGTATCAGAACTTGAGCTCACATCCCAAATTCGCACTCACTCCAACCCAGTACTGAGTGGAACTCCGCACTGTTAATGATCCTTACATTTGATGCGGCACCTTTCGTCTCGCATCGCTTCGCGGGATATTCTGTCAGGTGCAGCGAGTGTATTTTGTGGGCAAATGAAACGGCCAAATTGGCTCACAGAAATATAACACAAACAGCCGCGAAGTGAATGAGCCATTTCGTCTGGCGGGTTTTTAGTTTGGCCAGGACACAGAGAGAGACTTCCTTCTCTTTTCAAAGTAGTGACTTGGCATCTCTATCGACCACTTGCTCGGACAGACAGACGGAGCCTCGGGTTCAACATTTCATCCGATGGGACCTCCAACAACACAACAAAAAATTACATTTGTGTAGCGCCATTCACGCCGGAAGGACATCCCAATTACACAGGGCTCCCCAGACACTGTGCTGGAGTGTCAGCCTCGACTGTGAATTCAAAGTCCCGACGCGGTGCTTGAAATCCCCAGCTTTCTGACTTTAAAGGCGAGAGTGCTATCGACTGAGCCAGGCTGAAACATTCTAAGGAAACAAACAATTACACCTCGAAGCACAGAGGAGAAAGGAAAGTTCAGAAAAAACAAACTTGCCGTTGACTGAACTGGTTCCTTCAGCACGAAAATAACACTCCCGCTCTCCTCTTATCCTCTATCCGGCAGCACTGTTGCAATTGGCGTTCTGCGGTACCACATCAGGAGATTTCTGTTTATTTATTATTATTTATTGAAGCTTATTATTGCACACAGGGAAGTATATTTACAATGGGTTGCAGCCCGAGGGAAGATGGGCGACTCATCAGAGTACAATAACACCGAGCTGGTATGTCATGGGGTATAACTAATTGATTAGCACACTACACAAGTGTCGGCAGAGGTACATGAGGCTGCGTGTTTTTGTACCCGCAAGTCTGCACAATGGGTCCTCCCTCTCACGTGAACTGTTCAATTTTATGAATGGATTTCTCAAGTCCCGTATTCCCAGCCCCGAGCCCGAAACATCGCAAAGAGCTTCACATTTAAGTTGACCAGGTGTGCGTGTCGCGACTGTAACTGAATGCAATAGCCACAAAGTGCAGGTAGATCAGAGCCAAGGCTTAGGCTGTGTGTGGTGGGGGGGGTCCTTACACACGATGGGTTGGGGTAACTGTTGGAGTCCAACCAGCTCAAACCGTAACTAGCCACGGAGAGCACTGCCTGACAAGCTTCTCGCTATTTGTATAGGCTAGGACCACCCTATCCATCAGGGCTTTGGCTTGTGGAGTTAACGGGAGACAAAGGGAATAATAATCCCTGCCCCCAGTGACTGATCTAACCCTTCAAGTCCCTCAAGACAATGAGCCATGTTGGCGTGTCATCACCAATGCCCTGAAGAACCAAAGACCCATCTGTATCAGGAACCGAACCCCCCCCCACCGCCCACCCCACCCCACTTATTTACTCCCACAGGAGGAAACTTTTACACCGTGTCATGTACTGGCTGCAAACTACAGTACCTTCAACAGTATACTTACTTTCCAATAGTGGCACAGAGCCAAGTTGATAAACCAGACAGTAAGGATCTCTGACTGAGTGGAAAGTGAAGAGCCGCGGTGAGGGAGAAGCACATAAAAGGGCACTGAGAAGAAAAACTTTCGAGTTCAGCTTATTCCTCAGCGCAGTTTCCAATGTAGCATCTGAAGGCACTGTTAAAGCCTCATGTGACTTTCATAAGAATGTAACTGTAAACCTGAAGCTTCTGATAGTTTGCTCTTGAAACTGAAACTCCATCGCAGACTCCCTCCGGCCCGCCTCCTCCTTTCCCCCACTTGGGACGCGAAAGGCGCTATATAAATATAATTTGTTGTTGTTTTTGTTGTTTAAAGCCTGCCTTAAGTCCTAGTTTTCATTCATTTCCCCTTCCATCAACATCAACAACTTGCATTTATACAGCAACCTTCCCTTTCCCCTCCCAGCTCGGATGCTCACCAAGCTTTGTAAAGTACTCGGAGACGTCCTTCGACGTTAAAAGGACGCATTGAAATGTAAAATTGCGAAGCAAGTCGCAGGTTGCACTCGGTTAACTGGCCTCGTCTCGAAGAGCAGGTACCACAACTCATCTCAATACTTCCAGGTAAAAGGGGGGGGGGAAAAAAATCTAGCCAAAGGCACCTCATTGTGTCATTTGTACTGATGTCATCTCCTACAATACTATGTTCGAACAAACGAAAGCGTTGCGAAACAGGAGTTTCACCAAAGCAGATTTTCAACAAAAGGCGACAATTTCAGACGTATGCGTTCAGACGATCTCAGACGAGACGCGGATAATATTTTGTAGATAATAATGATTAATCCTTGCACTTGGTACGGCAATTACCATGTCATCGAAACGTCTCATTAAAGCGCTTCACGGGATTGTGCATTTCTAAACGAACACAGTGATCACTCGGCACACAGCGAAGTCCCACAAACAGCCATGATGGGAGCAGATGAGCAATTTTGTCTGGGGTGGGGGGAGGTATCGGTGGGTGGCGGGGGGTGGATTGTTGTTCAGGACGCTGGGAGAAACTCCTTTCTCTTTTCCAATAGCGCCAACGGGATCTTTAATGTTCAATTTAAGCAATGAATCAGGGAGTCGCATCAAACTTGCCCAAAGTTTCGCCCTGACTGACCTGTCCCGCCCGCAGGCGAGGGCTCTGACCACCGAGCTGGAGGACTCGACATATATAAAGTGAATCGACTGTGTATTTTATGGGCGGAATATCATCTGGTAACTGAGTGATAGCAGGGCCGGGGGTAGGTGGGGGTGGGGGGGTAGGGATGGAGGGGTGTAGGGATGGAAGGGGGG